>NC_073259.2:137228888-137546666 GCF_029289425.2 Pan paniscus
TCTATGATAGCTAACCCACCCTTGAGATAACTCACTCACTCCCATCATAACTAGCCTACTCCCAAGATAACTAACCCACTCCTGAGATATCTAACCCATTCTGGAGATAATGGCATTAGTCCACTTGTGAGGGCAGGGCATTCATGACCTAATCACCTCTTAAAGGTCCCACATGTCAACATTGGTGCATTGGCTATCAAGTCTCCAACTCATAAACTCTGGGGGACACATTCAAACTAGAGCACATCCTATTATTTTCAATGCTTGATCATCATACTTGCAGATTCACCTGCCTCAGTACATTCCTATTTACATTTGAGATCTGTCCACTCTTTATGTTCACATCATCATTATGGACATAAAACTGACATTACTATCTTAGTTACTAGTTTTTCATTTCAGTTAACCTGTGTTAAGCCATTGATCTATTTTTATGAATTGAAAATATGATGTAAACGCAATGGAAGCAACAGACACTGCAAACTTTACAAATGCAAATGAAACACAAATTATATAAAATTCCATTAGCTGATAATAATTTTAGCCTGATAACTGAATGCTGGCTGAAAATAAAACCACAGACCATCTGGTCTTTGTAATGCCTACATAACTTTAAAATAGTAATGATTATTAAGAACATAATGTGGCTTCTTTGATAATCGTAATTAATCTTATCTTTCAAATTTATGACATATATAATTTCATTGCTTCTTCCTCTGCAGCTGTCAATCCACTTGCTAGAATGCTAGATATTCTCTATTAGGGAGTGAAGGCCCAATTAGGGGAGTGAATGTTTTAGCATGGCACGCTGGTGGAGGTATTGTTCAGTTTGGATGGAGAAATAGAATTTGTCAGAGGGGTGGAGATGAGATGCGAGATAAAGTAGGGCAACATCATGAAGCACCTGGTGCTGACAGAGGGGTAGGTGGGGTTTATATTTTAGAGAAAGATTACCATATGGAGAGTGGTTTGGGAACGGTACCATTCAGAGACCAAAAAGTTACGTATGGAGTTGTAGAAACTGAAGTGAGAGATGATGGTAGCAGGGCTTAGAAGAATGGTGATAAAGGTGGAGAGGAGAGGACTGCTCTAAGATGCATAAGGAAACTGAATACACATGTACATTAGACCTAATGGCTGACTCTGTGTTTGCACACACGTGTGCATGCTTTGCAGGGGAGAGGAGGCAAAATGGATAAGAGGGAGAAATCAAGAAGGACTCCTTTTTCCTGAAATGGAAAACACAGGTGCATGAGCAGGTTTTTGAGAAAAAAAAATGCATTTGCTTTTAGACATCTTGAGTTTAAGTTATCTGTGTGATACCAAGTTGGAATGTGGCACAGACAACTGGAGCTCAGAACATAAAAGTGGTTTGGAATTTCTTATTAGGTAATCATCTGTTGGCATAGAAGTATATCCAGGCATTAATTGAATCTATGCAAATGTACACAATCCCTCAGGGCATCCTGAGGAATGAAGAGGCAGAGGATGGAAGCCTAAAGGATATCTGTCTTCAAGTGTTGCCAGAGGAAGAGCAGCCACATGAAGAAAGTTAGGAGAAACACTGGAAGAGCACATTGGGGAATTTCAGAAAAAAAGAGTCTTTCAAGAAGAGGCAGTGATCAACGGTATGAGTCTATTTTCACAATGCTATAAATATACTGCCTGACACTGGGTAATTTATAAACAAAAGAGGTTTAATTGACTCACAGTTCTGCATGGCTGGGGAGGTCTCAGGAAACTTACAGTCATGGCGGAAGGTGAAGGGGAAGCAAGTGCCTTCTTCACAAGGTGGCAGGAGAGAGGAAGCAAGGGAAATGGCCACTTTTAAACCATCAGATCTTGTGAAAACTCCTGCACTATCACAAGAATGCATGGGAGAAACCACCTCCATTATCCAATCACTTCCCACTAGGTCCCTCCTCTGACACGTTGGGATTACAATTCCAGATGAGATTTGGGTGGGGATACGGAGCCAAACCATATCATCAATTGTTTCAAATGTAGCTGAGACTTCAAGTAGATGAGGATGGACAATGTACTTCTTGGTTTTAACAGCAAGTATTTGGTTCTGTTACCCTGGGAAGTGCAGTTTTAATTCAGTGATAAATAGAGTGCACTAGGTTGAGGCTGAGAGTGGATGTGGATTAGAAGGGACCACATGAGTGCAAGTGATGCATTCATGTTGATGAGCTGTGAAAACCTGAAACCGGGCAGTGGCTGGAGGTACACCTTATATAGAAAGTCAATTCGTTTTTTCCTTTAACATGGAGGAAATGTGAACATGTTCATAACTGGGGAAGAAACACACGAAGAGAGATAAATGACATATGCATAACAGAAAAGAGAAAACTGACCAGACATGGGCACTCACACCTGTAATCTCAGCACTTTGGGAGGCTGAGGTGGCCAACAGGGCAAAACCCTGTCTCTACTAAAAAATACAAAATAAATTAGCCAGGCATGGTAGTGCACGCCTGTAATCCCAGCTACTTGGGTGGCTAAGGCAAGAGAATCACTTGAACCTGGGAGGTGGAGGTTGCAGTGAGCCTAGATTGTGCCACTGGACTCCAGCCTGGTGGACAGTGAGACTCGGGCTCAAAAAAAAAAAAAAAAAAGAAAGAAAATGGATAAGACAAGAGTAGTGGGGATTCAGAGGAAAACAGATATGGTTCTAAGACAGGAGGGAGGCTGCCTCCTCCACTGTGATGACAGGGGAGAGTTAGAATGGCTGTGGATACAAGTGGGCAGCCAGGGAATCTGTTTCTGTACAACAGTTTCTCATCTCTCCAGGAAGTAAGAGCTGAGATGCTGCCTGAGGTAGAAGAGATGGGATAGTAAAACTAGAAGCATGGAGCAAGGATGAAACACCCTCCATTGAAAGGGGAGGGAAAAGCTTGTTGAACAGGGATGAGCTCTGATTTGGGGGCTGCAAATCACTTATCTCAGTGGATTGTGTTTCTGAAGGAATCTATGCTTTGCTACTGCATCAACTCCTGGTGTATGTTGGGGTCATATGGACACTTGTTTCGGCCTCAGCCACATCCATTTTGTCTTCTATTTTTCACAGAATTCAATTCACATTTTTCTTGTAGAATCATCTCTCTCCTACTCCCAGGCCAAGTGGGCTGGAATAGTCGGCTTGGGAAGTGGCATGTGGCCCAGGCCTCACCAATCAGTAAATCCCATTCCATCTGGTTGCACTGATTGGTTCAGAGATGGACAAATCACCCAAATTGAGCCAATAAGACTCAGTCTCAAGACTTTACTTTGCATTAGTAGGTGAAACAATATCTCTTTCCATCTTGTTGCTGACACAGCAGATCATGGAACTGAATCTGCTGACATCCCTCTTGCTTAGGAATGAAACTAACATGAAGGAAGCCAGAGACAAGCCATAGAGAGAGACTGATTCCTGATAGTAGTGTTTGAACCCATGTATCCAGCCATTCTATGTAGCCCTTGACTTTTTAGTTACAAGAGCCAACAATTTC
This sequence comes from Pan paniscus, assembly GCF_029289425.2. Lineage (NCBI taxonomy): Eukaryota > Metazoa > Chordata > Mammalia > Primates > Hominidae > Pan > Pan paniscus. The sequence goes on from NC_073259.2 coordinate 137,232,383, forward strand.
CCTCATGTTTAAGTTTTCTGACCTTACAAATGAAGAGTCTTGGATACTTTAGAAGGACATAGCCTGATAGATAGATAGGTCACAAAAATGGAAAGTTCTTAGAGGTTACTACAAAGAAAAAAGAAACAGGGCTTGGGGACTACTTGAGTATCAGAGATGGAAGACAGGAGTGGTCAAAGGTGACTTTCAGAGATTTCATGTGTGGGTGACCAAGATGATGATGATTCCATTTAAAGAAATTTCAGGCCAAGAGCTGAGGGAGATGAGTTTGATTTTAGATGAACTGAGTTGAGATGTGGTTGCATCACTCTCTGCAGAAAAATTCATCCAGCATTTGCAAATACTATTTCGATGGATTCTGCCCAGAGCATACTATGCGCTAAAAATGCATTGAATGAGTAAAAAAGCAATGTGATTAAAAACTCATAAAATAATTATTTAAATATCTCTATCTTCTGCTGGGTATGTGCCTGCTTCCTTCCCCAAACCTGTATGGAAACACATCTGAGGAACAGCAGGAAGGAGGGACGTCATTCTGGATTCTTCCTGGGAGAGTCCAAGAGGAAAGACTGTGTACATATTTTGGGTCATCATTTATTCTAAATAAATGGTAAAAAGGACCTTGATTCCTTTTGTTTAAAATAATTCTGAAAACAAAATACCTGAGCAGAAGTATTTAACTGAACATCTCAGACTTTTAGAGTTGGTTTCCAAATATCAAAATCCAGGACTTTCCAGTGAACTGAGCTTTCCATGGACATTTACTATCATAACCGACTTATCTCAAGAAAATGTTACAGAGGGCTGGGTGAAAACTTAAGATTGCAGCCATGGGGAGATGGTACAGGGTTGGGGTGAAGTACTGATTTACTTTTTGTACCCAAACAGCTATTAAAGTAATTTCCTAAATCTATCAAAATAATTTCCTAGACCCATCTTCCCTATTACGGCTTTCGCCTCTCTCTGAGTCCTTCTGCTGGACAGAGATTAAGTTGGAGAGTCATTGAAATTGTTACCCAACTCGTGCCAGCCTCTCCCCTGGCAAGGTGTAGTAGCCACAGGCCCCCTGGAGGCTGACCTATTTTGCCATGTCAGAATTGCTTAATTCTGAAAATACAGTGTGGGCAGGCACCTATGTCCTGAGAGTGGAGCATTGAAAACGCTGTAGTCTTCTAAAGCAGGATCCTCACACTGCCACTTTGTTGCTGGGGAGGAGGCAGACTTTGAAATCATATCGAAGTGTTGAATGACCCAGAGAGGGGGATTCCTCTGGAGTGCAAAGCAGGTCTGCGCTTGCAGACCTGTGACTCTTGCTTAGCACAAAGCCCTGACAATTTTGTTGGGAAACATGTGGTTCCTCCTTTTGCACAGTGTGATGTCTTGGAGAATAATGGGTGAGGGTTATGGGCTGAACTGTGTCCCCCCTCAATTCCCTATGTTTAAGCTCTAACTCAAATCTGGCTGTTTCAGAGACAGGGTCTTTAGGGAAGTAATTAAGGATAAATGAGGTCATAAAGATGGGGCCCTAATCTGATAGGACTGATGTCCTTATATAAAAATAAAAGAAAGGCCTCTGAGAGCTTGCATGCTCCATGCACTGAGGAAAGACCCTGTGAGGACATGGAGAGAAGGCAGCCGTGCACAAGTCAGGAAGAGAGCCCTCACCAGAAACCAACCCTGCTGATATCTTGATGTTAGACATCCAGCCTCCAAAACCGTGAGAAAATAAATGTCTGTTGTTTAAGCCACCCAGTCTATGGTATTTTGTTATGGCAGTCGGAGCTGACAAATACAGTGAACATGGAAAGTAAAGTGAGCATTAATATTAGCACCAGTGATGAGTGATGCAGTTTGGATGTCCTCTCCAATTCTCACAGTGAGATGTGACCCCCAGTGTTGGAGTTGGGGCCTGGTGGGAGGTATTAGATCATGGGGGTGGATCCCTTATGAGTGCCTCAGTGATGTGTGCTCTTGCTCTGCGTTCACATGAGATCCAGTCATTTGAAACTGTGTGGCACCTCCCCGACTCTCGTTCCTGATTTTACCAAATGATGTGCCATCTCCCCCTCTGCCTTCCACCATGTTTGGAAGCTTCCTGAGGCCTTCTTAGAAGCAGATGCCAGAGCCATGCTTCCTGTACGGCTTGCATAAATGTCAGCCAATTAAACCCGGTTTCTTTATAAATTACCCACTCCCAGGTATTTCTTTATAGCAAGGAAAGAATGTTCAACACAATCTGTCATTGTGCAGACTTGCCAGGGACCTGGGCTAGCACAGTCATCCCCCCAGCATCAGCCAAGTGGCCACTGGACTGCGCAGGACCAGCTCTCAACACTGACATTGTGTGGCTGCAAGGTGCAACAGCAGCAGGGAACCTCCGACACCATGTCCTGGGGGTGGATCCCCAAGACCTTACTTGCACCCTGCAGGCCCCTGAAATTCTTGGGCAAGACACAGAAGGGGTGGGCTTTGTACAGAAGATTCTAGACAAACTGATAATAAGGCAGGTGTGCCCTTAAGAAATTAGTTTTCAACAATACAAGTTGTAATTGTGTTTGTGTCTCAAAATTGATGAAGCGTTTCATGAGCTAACAATGCTAAAACAGCTGCAGTGATTCTTGTTGGAAATAGCATTTTTCATTTCTCCCTCCTACATTCAAACAACAGCTATTATGAGTTAAATGAGTTCTGGGACTCTGCTGCTTCCCCACCTTCTGCCTCTGCAGATTCATCCTCTGCCGTTCTCTTCCCCCACCTCCCCAAGGAAGCTGACTTCTATGGGTCGAATCACCAGATACTCTCTTCCCACTAGATCTGGGGTTGGGTTTGGCCACTGGAAGGCGTTGACAGGATCAGAGGAGGACAGAAAGGCTGGTGTGTTTGCTGCCTCCCCTTCCCCACTGCTGGACTACTGCTGGGCAGTGGTGGGTGCCTCTAATTCTTCATGGACAAAGCTTCCCGTCCCTGGGAGGCTTCCCTCTCTGCTATTGCTGTATTGGGGCCTAGCACCAGCTCCCGCTCCCTGCCCCTCCAGGCCTTGGGGTGTTAATGGCTTCCCATTGTTATGAATCCCTGGGTGCTTCCCCATCCCAGCATATCCTCTGAAAATGCCCCTTCCTTCAATTCTTTCCAGTCACCTCTGTGAGGTTCCTGTCAGTCCAGACTGATACAGCGATAATTGTCTACTTTATTCTAATCCGGGCTTATCTTGTTTACTCCTTCAGCCTCCTCACCTGGAATTGCAATCTACTCCCTGGGAAGAGAAACACTGAGATGTCCCAGCCGGATGGAAGTTGATACCAAATTATTGTCTTGTCTTTGTTCAAGTGCGTGACACCAAATGGGTTCCTAGGCCTTCCCTGGTGGGAACTGAGGATCCAAATACTGTGCATGACTTTCTCCAGCCCTTCAAGGAGTTACCCAGTATGCAGCTCGATTTATATGCAAATTCTTCAGAAAAAAACCAACAAAACAGCCTGGACTGAAAAAAACCACAACACAGCCTGGAAGCTGGTGGGAGATAATCCAGCCCCAGGTTCTGTGCCCCGCAGGAGTGCATTTCCCGGTCAACTCATGTCAAAAGTGGAACGTGACAGCCTTTCCTCTGACCTTAGTCAAGGCTTAGCCTCACTGGTGCTGACTGCTCTCCATCGGCCTGGTATGATTAAAACAGGCTTGTCCCCAACAATGTGATACCACGACCCACCCACCATAATGGCTGCAATTAAACAGCTAAAATAATCAAATGTTGGCAAGTACTCGGAGCAACTGGAATTCTCAGGCTTTGACAGCATGAAGTCTGACAGTTTCTTGTAAAGTTAAACATATACCCAGCTGTATTGGTCCATTTTCATACTGCTATAAAGAACTGCCCAAGACTGGGTAATTTATAAAGGAAAGAGGTTTAATTGACTCATAGTTCAGCACGAGGAACTATAGTTCAGCCTCAGGAAACTTACAATCATGGCGGAAAGGTGAAGGGGAAGCAAGGCACCTTCTTCACAAGGCGGCAGGAAGAAGTGCTGAGTGAAGGGGAAAGAGCCCATTATAAAACCATCAGATCTCATGAGAATTTACTCAGTATCACAAGAACAACATGGGGGAAACTGCCTCCATGATTCAATTACCTCCACCTGGTATCTCCCTTGACACATGGGGATTTTTGGGATTACAAGATGAGATTTGGGTGGGAACACAAAGCCTAAACATATCACCAACCTATTCTACTCATAGGTATTTACTAGAGAACAATCAAAACATATGTCTTCATGAAGGTTTGCATATAGAACGTTCATACCAGCTTCAGTCATACGAGCTAAAAGCTGGAATCCCCTGAGGAAAATAGATAATGGTATATTCATACATGGGAAAATTACTCTGCAGCAAAAAGGAAAGGACTATTGATTCACAAAATAACATGAGAGAATCTCAAAAATATGGCATGGAATGGAAGAAGCCCTCCATATGCACCGAATGATCTGATTTATATGAAATTCTAGGAATAGGCAGACTAATCTATTATGAAGATGTCAGAATAGTGGTTGCCCCTGGAGAGGGTAGGATGGGCTTGGAAGGGAGCTGAAAGAACTTTCTGCAGCAGTGGTAGTGATGTACATCTGGATGACTGTTTGGGTTGCAAAGGTGTACACGTGTCTCAAAGCTCATCACTGGGTACTCTTAAGATTTGTGCATTTCATGGTGTGTAAAGTCTACATAAAAATGAACTATAAAAAATTGAACTCTACGTAATGATAGACAAACAAGTGTTTATATATAAAGTGTTGTGATGTCTGCAACTCACTGAAATGGACAAAGAAATGGGTCAGTTGTTTTAGGGAGGAATAGATAGGTGTGTGACAAAACAAGCACAGCAAAATGTTCATTGCAAAATAAAACAAAACTTGAGCCTGTCTCTACGCTGTTTCTCTAACACCACTCTCCACATGTGTTCTCCCCTGAACTGGAAATTGACCAGTATTAAAAATAAAAATTTGGCCATGGGCAGAGCAGTGTCAAACATTTCTTCTTCTTTTTTTTCCCCTACAAAAGAGATACTCTGCCATGTTAAAAACAAAGCATGACAAAAAGTTAAAACATGATATGAAGTGTGTCATCCCACAGAGCCTTGACTCCTTGACTCCTTCTGGCTAGACCTTTTCTAGGTTGTTTTCCTTTGTGTAAGTATAGAAAAAAATAAATCACAAAAAGGATGCTGGCATGACCCCGGGCATGATGCTCACGATGAGAATAATAGTGGCTATTCACGTGACGCTGACTATGGGCTGAGCCCTGGGTTATCCTGTTTATGTGCATTATATGCATCTTATTTTAGTTCTCACAACCACCATTGGAAACAGCAGCTATTATTATCGCTGTTTTGTGGGTGATGAAAGTCAGGTTCAGCGAGGTTACATAAGTTGCCCAGTTACAGAGCAAACCATTATGGGAGCTGGGACTTGACAACTGGTCTTTCTAATTTTCACAGCAGGCACCACAAACTCAAATGCCCACAGGGCTTAGGCGGGTAAAAATAAGTAACGTGGGCTCTATGTAAATGGATGCACCCGATGGGACCTGCTAACTCTCATTCGACTGAGTGTTGCGGCTACAATGGGGACGGGGGACTGTGGGAAGCTGGAGAACCCCTGCTCTGTCTAAAGGGCCACGTATGTTTCGTCTCCGGCTACTGTTTGACATGCATGAATGTGGGCGGAAGTGGCAGGCTTTTTAGTATCTCAAGTAAAGGCCAAATTTAGATTCTATCCTGAAATGTGTAAGTATTTAAATGTTGTCAACTAATTTAATATTAAGACACTGTAAGTTAGCCAATGCTATGTGATTACTAAAACACAGAAACGAAGTCAAACCAAATGTGTATTGAAGCAGACTATGCAACCTCCAGTAAGAAGCTCATTACATAAACCGCCAGGCCATCCTGGGACTACGCAAGGACATATATATATATATACACACACACACACACACACACATATACACACACACACACATATATATATATACACATATACATACACACACATATATATATATACATATATATATATATATATTTCAGTTGTCAACTCGGAAGACACAAGTACATTTTCCTGGGCTAGCTCAGCATCTTAGAAACCACACCAGTTGCTGGGCGCAGTGGCTCACACTTGTAATCCCAGCACTTTGGGAGGCCGAGGAGGGCAGATCACTTGAGGTCACGAGTTCGAGACCAACCTGGCCAACATGGCAAAACCCTGTCTCTACTGAAAATACAAAAATTAGGCGTGTTGGTGCACGCCTGTGGGCCCAGATACTTTGGAGGCTGAGGTGGGAGAATCACTTGAAACCAGGAGGCCGAGGTTGCAGTGAGCTGAGATCATGCCACTACACTCCAGCCTGGGTGATAGAGTGAGACTCTGTTTAAAAAAAAAAAAAAAACCAGTGCCAACATGGGTAGCAAACAGAGCTCAGGAACCTAGAAGTTTCCTGAAGCACAGAATGCTGAGACGAGGAGGTCTCACCATCTCGCAGCAGGTGGGATCACTGCAATTAGCATCTCCCAGGAACCGGGGGCCCACTTTCCATAGCAGGAAGGGCAGAAACGTCGATTTGCTAGAAGTCTCCAGCTATGTGGCTGTTGGCTTCCCCACGCAACTCATTTAAGTAGCTGGCACCTAAAACCAGACTGTTGGTGCCTGGGCAGTCCATTTGTCTACCAAGTGACAAGGTTGCTTTTACACCTGCCTGGGAAAAAGCTGCAGGAGTGACAGGAGTCAGGGGCCTCTGCGGGAGTACAGGAGCCACTGGTCCTGGCATGGGGTCTCCATAGGATGAAGAAAGATCAGGGGACCTTTGTCTTCTCTTGGTGCTTCCTGATTCATCATTTCCCTCACTGAAGACTATTCCTTAACACATACCTTCTGACACTGTGGAATTGGCACAATACTAGATACAGCTTAGATCTAGAGTATGTACATCTATTTAATATTAAAATAATTTAACAGTGAATTCAAATGGCAGTTTGCCCAATTGGGAGCCCCCCACCGCCACCCCACGAAGCCCCAGATTCAGTGTTTCTAAGATATGGGAGCTCCAGGAAGTGCAAAGAACCACACTTTATTCGGAATCCTAAAGGAGGGCTGCACTGAGCATAAGGACTGGTTCACTGTCACCATCGAGAAATGTTTATGAATGGTTGGAGGGAAGCTTTAAGAGGAAGAAAGCTGTCAAAAAGAAGTCTTTCCCTTCTGGGCTTCCTCTGAGTGGTTTCCAAAACAATCGAGCTTTTTGCAAAAGGTAAAAATTAGAGCCATATTCACTGAGATAAAATGACAAGTTCAGAGTTAATAGAAGGAACAGTCATGATGATTCTTGGAAAATGTGTTCCCTTTTGAAAACAGTGAAGGTATTGTCCCTGGAAAAACTGAAGCTTTCTCTAAGAGTTTTAACTATGGTTTCCACTAAGGAGTCTGCTATTTGGGCTCCTCAATCCATCTCCTCTTTTGGGATTTTTTTTACCAACAAGAGCTTTATTGATATATAATTCACATACCATACAAATTATCCTTCAAAAGTATAAAATTAAGTGATTTTTAGTATATTCTCAGAGTCATGAAACCATGACCACTATGTAATTTTTGCCACACCCAAAAGAATCCCCATACCCATTATGAGTCACTTTCATTCCTGCTCCTGCCAGCCCCTGTGGACCCCTAATTTACTTTCCGCTCTATGGATTTTCCTATTCTAGACATGTCATATACATGGAGTCATATAAGACATGCCTTTCACGTCCAGCTTCCTTCACCTAATATGACGTCCTCAAGGTCCACCTGTATTGTGGTTCCCAGAGCTGTGATGGACCCTCAAGTTCACCTCCCCCAGGGGGGTTCCACCTGGGCTCTACAGACATTTAAGGTTGGATAATTCTATGTTTCGTGGGGCTGTCCTATGAGTCATAGGCTGTGTAGTGTCATCTCTGTCCTCTACCTTCCAGATGCTGGTGGTATCTCATCTTATTTTGATGGGAACCCAAAAGGTATCCAGATATTGCCAAATGTCCCCTGGGTGGGGAATCACCCTTGGTTGAGAACCGCTGACCTAACTAACTCTCTTCTCAAACTCTACCCAACTCCCATCACCATTTAAAGAAACAAAACCCTGGAAGGTTGACTGACTTCCTGAAATCCCACAGTTAGCTAGCGGCCGATAGAGGGACTAGAGCCCTAGCTCTTGATATCTACTTTGTATCACTCTAAGAATCTACATTTCAAATATACCTTTGCTGAAATCAGGCTGCTTTTTACCCAAATAGCATTTTCGTAAAGCCGTTTTTAAACTTCAACCCACAACCAAATCATCCAAAGGGCTTGTTAAAATACAGATCTCCAGCCCCCAGCCCTAGAGTTTGTGATTTTGTAGGTCTGTGGTGGGGCCTAAGAACTTGCATTTCTATTAAGTTCTCAGGTGGTGCTGATGCAGCTGGTCTGGGGGTCCCGCTCTGAGAACAACCATTGGAGCATTCACTCATCCTTTACTTGTCTGTGGACTGGGAGTCTCAAACACAATTATCTGCTGTGGCCAGGCAGAAAACACAACTGTGAGACATGATGGTGTGAGGATGTTGTGGCTGGAGCTATGGCAGCCATCATGTGACAGTGAGGACTGAGTCAAAGGAATTCCTGGGAAGCCAGCCTGGCTCCCCCTGCATGGCACTGCTACATAGCTGTATCTAGGACTGGCAATCTCTGAGCTTGATGTCATGCAGAATGGATGATAACTCCTATTATTAACCACTTTTACTTGGTTGTTCTGTTATCTTCTATCTGATTGCATCTTAAATGACACATTCCCCTCTTAGCATGCAAATACAATGGGACAAGCTACTTCATCGATTTTTTTGTTTATCTCTATATTTCCATCATCAAGACGAGGGGCTGAGCAGAACTTCATCAATAAGAGGGGATTCAAGAAGCACTTAAATGAATGAATGAATTGTACTGCAGGGGCCATCTCATGCTTTGAGCATCTGTGTATAACATCTTCACATTTATTTTTATTTTTTCAAAATGCCATGTGTCTAAACACCACTTCCACTATTCTACCTTTTATTCTTTTACAAAAACACCCTTAAGCTTCTAAGCAAAATATTTGCAATCCCAGTTTTGATACGTTACTTATATTTTCTAACACATTACATCAAATACATAAATGTTCTATTTCAACAAGATCTATTTAGCACCTGCAATCGTCACGCTTGCTGTGGTTCTGATCATGTCTACACTTTTCAGATGCCACACTGGACCACGGCCAGGGCTTAATTGGGTCCAGGCAGTCTGACTTCTTTGTGAATAATCATAAAGTCTCCAACTCCCTTTCTCATCTAGAGCTGCTCCTTCCAGGTCAGGGGTGAGGCAAAGAGGAGGAGCTGTTCCCACATGCTCTTACCATATGCAAACTGTGAATAAATAAAAGATGATGAGATCTCAGGCTGGCAGCAAAGGTCCTTGGAGCAAAAAGTAATTCACCAACAGAGTTGGGGTATGAATTGCAGTGCAGAGAGCAAGCAAATAAGCCCCGAAAATATTTGTTGATACAGGCACACCTTGGAGATATTGTGGATTTGGCTCCACTGCAAGAAAGCTTATATCTCAATAAAGAGAGTTACAGGAATTTTTTGGTTTCCCAGTGCATGTAAAAGTTATGTTAACACTATACTGTAGTCTACTAAGTATGAAATTGCATTATGTCTAGAAAACAACACTCATGCCTTAATTTAAAAATATCTTATTGAGGGCCAGGCATGATGGCTCACACCTGTAATCCAGCACTTTTGCGGGCCGAGGCAGGCAGATCACTTGAGGTCAGGAGTTTGAGACTAGCCTGGCCAACATAGCAAAACCCAGTCTCTACTAAAAATACAAAAATAAGCTGAGTGTTGTGGCGCACACCGGTAGTCCCAGCTACTAGGGAGGCTGAGGCAGGAGAATTGCTTGAACCTGGGAGCCGAGATTGCACCACTGCACTCCAGCCTGAGTGACCCAGCGAGACTCCAAGTCAAAAAAAAAAAAGTGTTATTGATAAAAATGCTAATGATAATCTAAGCCATTAACAAGTCATAATCTTTTTGCTGGTGGAGGGTCTTGCCTTGAGGTTGATGGCTGCTGGCTGATCAGGCTGGTGGATGCTGAAGTTTGGGGCGGCTGTGGCAAGGACTTAAAATAAGACAACAATGAGGTTTGCTGCATTGATTGACTCTTCCTTTCATGAATGACTTCTCTGTAGCACGCGATGCTGTTTGATAGCATTTTACCCACAGCAGAACTTCTTTCAAAACTGGAATCATTCCTCTCAAATCCTGCTGCTACTTAATGAACTAAACTTATCTAATATCCTAAGACCTTTGTTGTCATTTCAACGACGTTCACAGTATCTTCCCCAGCAGTAGATTCCATCTCAAGAAACCACTTTCTTTGCTCATCCATAAAAAGCAACTCTTCTTCTGTTCAAGGTTTGTCATGAGATTGTGGCCATTCAGCCCCATCTTCAGGCTCTACTTCTAATTCTAGTTCTCTTGCTGTTTCCCCCACACCTGCACTGACTTCCTGCACTGAAATCTTAAACCCCTCAAAGCCATCTAGTGGGGCTGGAAACAACTAAGTTCTTCCAAAGCCCTGTTCATGTTGATATTCTGAGGTCCTCCCATGAATCACACATGTGTTTAATGGCGAATAGGGAACCCTTTCCAGAAGGTTTGCAATTTACTTTGCTCAGGCCCATCAAAGGAATCACAGTCTCTGGCAGCTACAGCTTTACAAAATGTATTTCTTAAGTAGTAACACTTGGAAGTCAGCATTACTTTTTGCTTTGTAGGCTGCAGAGTGGATGTTGTGTTGGCAGGTGTGAAAACAAGATTCATCTCGCACATCTCCATCAGCACTCTTGGGCGATGAGGTGCATTGTCATTGAGCAGGAATATTTTGAAAGAAATCTTTTCTTCTGAGAAGTAGATCTCAACAGGTAGGCTTAAAATATTTAGTAAACCATGCTACAAACAGATATGCTGCTATACAGGCTTTGTGGTTCCATTTACAGAGCACAGGCAGAGTAGATTTAGCATAACTCTTAAGGGCCCTAGGATTTGGGGAATGCTAAATGAGCACTGGCTTCAGTAAAGTTACTAGGTGCATTACTCCCTGACAAGACAGTCAGCCTGTCCTTTGGAGCTCTGAAGCCAGGCACTGACTTCTTCTCTCCAGCTATGAAAGCACTAGATGACATCTTCTTTCCCTGGAAGGTTGTTCTTGCTTAGTGTAGCCTCCTTCCCCAATGATCTTAGCTAGATCTTCTGGAGAACTTGCTGCAGCTTCTCCATCAGTACTTGCTGCTTCACCTTGCACTTTTATATTGTGAAGATGGCTTCTTTCCCTAAACCTCATGAACCAATGTCTGCTAGCTTCCAGCTTTTCTTCTGCAGCTTCCTTGCTCCTCTCAGCCTACATAGCCTTGCTCTGGATTAAGCTTTGGCTCAAGGGAATGTTGCAGCTGGTCTGATCTTCTATCTAGGCCACCAAAACTTTTTCATATCAGCAAAAGGCTATTTCACTTTCTTATCATTTGTGTGTTCACTGAAGTAGCATTTTTAATTTCCTTGAAGAACTTTTCCTTTGCATTCACAACTTGGCTAACTGAGGCGAGAGGCCTAGCTTTTGGCCTATCTTGGCTTTCCATCTGCCTTCCTCACTCAGCTTAACCATTTCTAGCTTTTGATTTAAAGTGAGAGACTCTTCCTTTCATTTGAACACTTAGAGGCCACTGTATTAATTGGCCTCATTTCTTTTTTTTTTTGAGATAGAGTTTCACTCTTGTTGCCCAGGCTGGAGTGCAATGTTGAGATCTCGGCTCACTGCAACCTCTGCCTCCCAGATTCAAGTGATTCTCCTGCCTCAGCCTCCTGAGTAGCTGGGATTACAGGCATGCACCACCACACCCAGGTAATTTTGTACTTTTAGTAGAGACAGGGTTTCTCTATGTTGGTCAGGCTGGTCTCAAACCCCCGGCCTCAGGTGATCCACCCACCTCGGCCTCCCAAAGTGCTGGGATTACAGTGTGAGCCACTGCACCCGGCCTGGCCTCATTTCAATATTGTGTCTCAGGGAATAGGGAGGCCCGAGGAGAGGGAAAATGATGGGGGAATGGTGGGTTGGTGGAGCAGTCAGAAGACACACAACATTTATTAAGTTTGCCATCTTCTATGGGTGGGATTTGTGGGGCCCTAAAGCAATTATAACAGTAACAGCAAAGATCACTGATTGCAGATCACCATAACAGGTATAATAAAAAAGAAAAAGCTTGATATATTGTGAGAGTTGACCAAATGTGATACAGAGACATGAAGTGAGCACAAGCTCTTCGAAAAATGGTGCTGACAGACTTGCCTAACACAGAGTTGCCGTGAACCTTCAATTTATAACAAATGCAATATCTTGGAAGCAGAGTAAAGCTAGGTAAGCCTATATAAGATTAATAAGCCTTGGATATAAGAAAAGTCTTCAAAATGGGCTGTTTTCAGCAAAACTACTTTGAGATGAAATATATGATACTTTGTACTCCCAGAAATATTTCTTACCTTGTACCTAAAATTTATAAAATAGGATATTCCCTAATGATAGGTTATTTCTCATATAGGCTTAAACAGCCTCTGTCTAGCTGGCTCTTTTTGTCCAAAGTCTCGCTTTTACTCACCAAAGATTTTCAGCCTGAGGGATTCTTCATCTGATGAGTGGATGATCTTTATAACACCTTCAGCTTCTGACTCTCATATTGCATTAAACCAATCTTCTTTTGTGATTTATGTTCACGCCAGTGTTCAATTCTAGCACCTTCTCCTTCCTGCATTCTCAATTTCCTCTCAGATTCTTTTTATCTCGAGAATACCATTTTTGTAGCTAAGTCATAGGCTGTCACTTAGCATTTATGAACTGAGAGGTAATGCATGTGATTACTTTATTTTTGTGAATATCCATAATGACTAATGCATTGATTGGGTCCTTAGGATGGAGTCTCAACTTCTAGCCCACCCATCCCCCAGTTGCCAGCATTTTTAACAATCTGCATGTGCTGAGGAGGTGATGAAAATCTGTAATCGTTTTTCAGGGTTTTCAGATGTTCCGAAGAGAGACAGGAATATCTCCAAATTGCTCAAATTTTGGAGTAATTTTAAGTTGCGGTTCAAGAAAAGAGGGAAATACGAATTTATTTTAATAAAAATTGGACCAGAACAAACGTAGCCTGGTTACATAAATACTCAGCCAACATAATAATTAGGGCATCTGAAATAACGATGCCCCGCTTTTCTTTATTTTATTTTACCTTAAGTTGCAGGATACATGTGCAGAACATGCAGGTTTGTTACATAGGTATATGTGTGCCATGGTGGTCTGCTGCACTTATTAACCCATCCACTAAGTTCACTCCCCTTGCCCCCTACCCCTCAACAGGCCCTGGGGTGTTTTGTTCCCCTCCCTGTGTCCATGCGTTCTCATTGTTCAACTCGCACTTATGAGTGAGAACATGTGGTGTTTGGTTTTCTGTTCCTGCGTTACTTTGCTGAGGATGATGGTTTCCAGCTTCATCTATGTCCCTGCAAAGGACATGATCTCATGTATTTTTATGGTTGTGTATTATTCCATGGTGTATATGTACCAAATTTTCTTTATCCAGTCTATCATTGATGGACATCTGGGTTGGTTCCATGACTTTGCTATTGTAAATAGTGCTGCAATTAACATACATGTGCATGTGTCTTTATAGTAAAATGATTTATATTCACTTGGGTATATACCCAGTAATGAGATTGCTGGGTCAAATGGCATCTCTGCTTCTAGATCCTTGAGGAATTGCCATATTGTCTTCCACAATGGTTGAACTAATTTACACTCCCACCAACAGCGTAAAAGTGTTCTTATTTCTCCACAGCCTCACCAGCATCTATTGTTTCTTGACTTTGTAATAATCACCATTCTGACTGGCATGAGATGGTATCCATTGTGCTTTTGATTTGCATTTCTCTAATGATCAGTGATGTTGAGCCTTTTTTCATAGGTCTGTCAGCTGCGTACATGTCTTCTTTTGAGAAGTGTCTGTTCATGTCCTTTGCCCATTTTTTGAGGGGGTTGTTTTTTTCTTGTAAATTTGTTTAAGTTCCTTGTAAATTCTGGATACTAGACCTTTGTCAGATGGGTAGATTGCAAACATTTTCTCCCATTCTGTAGGTTGCCTGTTCACTCTTATGATAGTTTCTTTTGCTGTGCAGAAGTTCTTTAGTTTAATTAGACCCCATTTGTTAATTCTGGCTTTTGTTGCAATTGCTTTTCACATTTTTGTCATGAAGTCTTTGTCCATGCCTATGTCCTGAATGGTATTGCCTAGGTTTTCTTCTAGGGTTTTTATGGTTTTCGGTTTTACATTTAAGTCTTTAATCCATCTCAAGTTAATTTTTGTATAAGGTGTAAGGAAGGGATCCAGTTTCAGTTTTCTGTATATGGATGCCCTGCTTTTCAAGAGTGATGTGGTACATTGGAGTAAAGGGAGCCCAGGATTCGACACCAAGGGCCAGGGTTTGAAACCACCACTTATTGCCAATTTGGTATTGCGTATGTCACTTACAGTATGTATCTCAGTTTCCTTATTTGTATTACAAATATTTTAAGTGAAAAGGTTGTAAGAGAAAATTATTCCAAATCATGTAAAGTTCTTATAAATGAAATCATTATGAAAAGGCCCCATCTCTACTAAAAACACACAAACAAAAATAACCAGGCATGGTGGCACATGCCTGTAATCCAAGCTACTTGGGAGGCTGACGCAAGAGAATCACTTGAACCTGGGAGGTGGAAGTTGCAGCGAGCCAAGATCACACCATTTCACTCCGGCCTGGGCAAAAACAGCAAAACTCCATCTCTAAATAAATAGGCAAAGCCATCTTGCTGTTGTACCTACTTAGCCTGTGTAGCTTACATAATTTATTACTGATGCAAATGCAATGGTACTTTGTCCATCTAACTTCTCAGAGTTAGTGTCCTTAGTTTGCAAAATTTATTTTTTTATGTCCAAAATCCTTCTAGGTTTAGTAGAGTTGAAACTCTTATAGGGTTTAAGACGTGAAGTAAAATGTCTGGCAGAGTCCACATTACCCTTGCATACTGCTTACTCCTCACCCTTGCAAAACATCAAGTGGAGTCTGGAGTAATTCCAACATATGTGTGCTCCCTTCCAGTGAACACACTGGTCATAGTTTCCTTTGGTTGAACTTGGGAGCCACTGAGGGGGCTTATGTTCAAGGACCACGTTGCGTGGAACTAGACATCTTCAAATGCACATGCAGAGAGATGTTCATACCTCCAGAGTTATCTGAGAAGGGAGACTGTCAGGAGGAGAGCAGATTTCAACTCCATTCTTGCCTTTGCCACCAGGTATCTGCTCAGTGTATGAGTGGTTGCAAAATCTCCCTAACTGTTGGGATTATTATTTATCTCCCTGTATATCCCACCCCCCAAGCTTATGTAAGCAATTGGATTCCCACAACAAATTTACATACAGTGTGACTCCACCATACTGTTTAGAAGAGCAGGTGTAATTATTTCACTGAAGAACAGAGGGATGTAGCCACCATTGGGTTGCCATAGGCTGTTGTTGGGACCCGTAATTCTAGCTCCTGGAACTTCAGGAAATTTTCCCTCTGCTTGGCCAAGGCCACAGAGGAAGGCAAATAGCAAGAAGATGGTCTTTCCTTCTCTGATCTAGGGAGGGGACTCCTTGCCTCCTGGGATTTGCAGAATCCTCCCCAAATTGCTTTGATGGCTCTCGCTACCACACAACACTGCAGAGAATAATTACAGTGAATTAAAATCCACTTCAAGACTTTTGCCAGGGCCTCTGAGAGGACATGAAATGTCTTCCCGTTGGTAATTAACTTCGCTGAAGGGCAGCCAACGAGAGCAGGCTGGGCATCACTTATCACAGGTGGGAGGACCAAGTTGAGTGATTAACTCCTAAGAAATAGAACTCTGTCCCTGGCATATGCCATGGGCATTGCCCAGTGACAGCTGTTAAGAAGTAAAGTGCCAGGCATGGAGGTGTATTTAGTCTGAGAACAAATGCTGCGATTTGGGAAAGATCCTGTTGAGCATATTGGAAGGGAAATGCAAACACAGCCAGCCAGGACTGCCCCCAGCTGTCTTGACCGCGCTTCATGCTGAGAACCTGCTCTTTGGTTTGGTGCATGGCTTGAAAATTCCTTATGGATGGAGGCACTCACAGTGCTGAAAAGTAACAGGCTAGCACAACCACATAAATTTTAGAAAATGGGGAATTAACTAGACAAAAGAAAAAAATGAAAATATTTATAAGTGGAATTACAAGTAAGAGTATCTCATTCTTGCTTATGACTTAGATTTTGAAGTCAGTGCGTTCATCTATTTTAAAAAATCACCAATATTTATTGGGGCCTAATGAATGCCTAATGAGATACATCCCCCTATGGGCTATGTCGTCAATAAAACAAACAAAAACCCAGCTCCAATGAAGCATATATTCTACAGAGGGCAGGGAGACAATAAACAATCACTGAAATAAATCAGCAAATTACATAGTATGTCAGAAAGTGATAATGATAGGGAAAAGTAGATTAGGATGAGGTGGTTGCCAGTGTTTGGATGTTTAAAAGTATATGTGGCCGGGGTGATTGCTCACACCTATATTCTCAAAACTTTGGGAGGTCAAGGTGGCAGGATCACTTGAACCTGGGAGTTCAAGACCAGCCTGGACAACATAGTGAGACCCCATCTCTAGAAAAAATGAAAAAGTCAGCCAGGCATGGTGGTGTGTACCTATAGTTCCAGCTACTTGGGAGGCTGAGGCGGGAGGATTGCTTGCACCCAGGAGTTGGAGACTGCAGTGAGCTATGATCGCACCACTGCACTCCAGCCTGGGCAATAGAATAAGTAAGTTCCCTGACTCTTAATTTTTTTAAATTTTAAGTTCTGGGTACATGTGCAAGATGTGCAGGTTTGTTACATAGGTAAATGTGTACCATGGTGGTTTGCTGCTCAGATCATCCCATCACCTAGTTATTAAGCCCAGTGTCCATTAGCTATTCTTCCTGATGCTCTGCCTCCTCCCTCTGCACCCTCTGATAGGCCCCAGTGTGTGTTGTTCCCCTCCCTGTGTCCATGGGCTCTCATCATTCAGCTCCCACTCATAAGCGAGGACATGTGGTGTTTGGTTTTCTGTCCTGCATTAGTTCACTGAGGATAACGGCTTCCAGCTTCATCCATGTCCCTGCAAAGGATATGATATTGTTCCTTTTTATGGCTGCATAGTATTCCAAGGTGTGTATGTACCACATTTTCTTTACCCAGTCTATCACTGTTGGACATTTGGGTTGATTCCATGTCTTTGCTATTGTGAATAGTGCTGTGGTGAACATACATGTGCATGTATCTTTATAAGAGAATGATTTATATTCCTCTGGGTATATACTCAGTAATGGGATTGCTGGGTCAAATGGTATTTCTGCCTCTAGGTCTTTGAGGAATCACCCCACTGTCTTCCACTACGGTTGAACTAATTTACACTCCCACCAACAATATAAAAGTGTTCCTTTTTCTCCACAATCTCACCAGCATCTGTCTTTTTTTTTTTTTTTGTGACTTTTTAGTAATAGCCATTCTGACTGATATGAGATGGTATCTCATTGTGGTTTTGATTTCCATTTCTCTAATGGAGATCTCTGACTCTTACAAAATTAATAAATTAAATAAAATAACATAAAAGCACATGTGATTTTAAGGAAAAACAAGAAACATAGGCCTTCTTAGGGTGATATTTGGGCAAACACTTCAAGAGGTTAAAAGATGGGGGCAGTAGAAATTACTGCTGAAAATCACTTAAACTGCTTTTACCAATTATAGTAATATGATGTGGTCAATTGCAAAAATGGCCCCAAATTCCTCCATGCCTATGTATACATGCTTTTGCAACCAGGAGCTTTACTGATTCTCCATCAGGAGGTGAAGTCTATGTCTGCACTCCTTGAACCTGGGTTTGGCCAGGTGGCTGCTGTGGGTCAAAGGAACACCAGCAGATGTAATACAAGCAAGGGGTTACAAAGCACATGTGCAGCGGGGCTTTTGCTTTCGCCACACCCGGGACTCTGGGACCACTGTGTGAATGGCCCAAGCTAGGCTTCTTGATCATAAATCATACAGCCACAAATCACACCCACACCAAATGGGGCCAAATGCCAGCTGTGTGAAAGAGGACATGCTGCTTGGGGACTGTAGACAAACAGATGAGTGAGCCCAGAGTTCAGAGTAGAACTGCCCATCAGCGTACAGAAACGGGATGTTCAAAGTGTGATCTCAAAGGAGGATGGAAAAAGCCATTTGCAGAAGCAATGGGATGGGCAAGGGGTTAGCAGGAGGAGTGATTATCTATTGTATTGCTCCAACAATGAAATAAGCTTGAGACCCAACTTTGCAGATGTGGGGAAGGGTGGTCCCTCCAGAGGTAGCCTTTTTTTTGTTTTTTGTTTTTTTTCTAAGAAGGTCAAGGTGCAAAGCGACAGCTGTAAGGAGATTCCAGAGCCTCCCCAGTTTGGGAGCCAAGAGACAGGGGATCCCTGGTGTCTCTTCTGTGGGAGACAAGGGTGATGGAGTAATTCTCTCCAGTTTTTTCATATCCAGAGCTGCAGGGCGATATTGCTGCTGCTACTTTAACTTTTATTCCACTAAGGCTGGTAGGCAGTCCAAGGGTAGTAAAATTGCTTCCCTATGGAAAATGAACTCACAACGAACCACAAAATTCACGGACTTTTCTACTTTTCAGTGCTCACAGAGAAACTGGTTATTTATTTATTTAATGAAATGTGAACTTCGGTTGGATGATGGTCTGACAGCTTTTATGTTGTCACCAGCTTCAAAAAAGTGACACCGGCCGGGCCCGGTGGCTCACGCCTATAATCCCAGCACTTTGGGAGGCTGAGATGGGTGGATCACATGAGGCTGGGAGTTCGAGATCATCCTGGCCAACATGGCGAAACTCCATCTCTACTAAAAATACAAAAATTAGCCGGGCGTGGTGGCTGGAGCCTGTAATCCCAGCTACTCGGGGGGCTGAGGCAGGAGAATGGCTTGAACCTGGGAGGTGGAGGTTCCTGGGAGCCAAGCTCGCATCACAGCACTCCAGCCTGGGCCACAGAGCAAGACTCCGTCTCAAAAAAAAAAAAGAAAAAAAAAAGTGACACCATGGAGGTCAGAGCTGCTGTCATAAATGGCAGAATCTGGCCTGCTGGACACCTGCCACATGCTGGGACTTTGACCACTCTCTATGGACCATTAACCCAGTAAGCACAATTCAGCGGGTGTCCAGTGGATTTGTAAGCAGCACAGATAGTGGGGAGGAGGAGGAGGAGGAGGAGGAAGCAGTCTGCACTTCATATTTGTTCTCACTCTGCATGATTTTCCTGGGGAATCAATCCACTCACATGGTGTCCATAGCCAATTTACAGGATTGCAACGCCCAGCTTTCCATATGCAGTCTATGGTTCCGTGATGAGTCCCTGCCTCACTCACGTACATGGGTTCCTGTGTATGCATTTATTCATTTGCTCACATACTCAGTCATCCATTCATGTGTGTTTTGTTCAATGTTACCTACTGAGCACCCACTGTATACCCTGCAGGGTTCTAGCCATCAAGAATATGATGAATACGAGACAGACACAGTCCTTGCTTTCACGGACCTTACGGGAAACATTTCAGGCCGTGCTAAGATTTGTGAAGGAGATTATGGGGTTGAGTAAGAAGTAGAGTTAAAGAAGCAGGCAGTCAGGAAAGGCCTTTTTGAGAAGGTGATGTTTGGACCCAAATGACACGAAGGAGGCCATTTCCAGATCTGCAGGAAGAACCTTCCAGACAGGAGAAAGACAGGGCTAATTCCCTAACTCACTTCCCTTGTCTCCTCTTTCATCAGGAGTTGGCCTCTGATGGCCAGTGTGGCTGGGATGGTGAGCAAGGGGAACATGGTACGAGTCTGGGCCGGGGAGAGCCATAGGGGCCAGGTGATGCTGAGCCTTCCGGGCTACAGAGAGGAGTCTAGAATGTTTTCTTGGTGGGATGAGAATATTTAGAGAATTTCAACAGGGGTAGAGCATGATTCGATGGAGGTTATGGGGCCAGGAGAGGAGATACGGAAACCAGTTATGAGGATGCTGCCATTATCGGGGATATGAAGGTGGTGGCTGGACTCAGGAGTCGCTGTGAAGATGGGGGATGTGGACAGATCCAGGAAATGCAACTGGCACCTCATACTCAATTCAAACCCAAGTAAGTCCAATTTTTCTCTCCAGATTTGCTCCTTCTTTGGCTAAATGGCAGCTACTGTTCTCCGTCCTGTCTCCTGAGCCAGGCTTCTGAAAACAATCTGAAATTCCTCCTCCTCCATTTCTTCCAACATCCAATCAGTCATCAAAGATAGATTCTATTTTCCCCAGGCCTCTAAAACACACCCCCTTCTCTCCATCTCTACTTTATCAACTCTTGCCCAGACAATTGCAATCACATCCGATTTGAGCTCCCTGCCTCTGGTTTCACCCTGCCACACTCCGCAGGGCAGGCTGGTAGGAGAGAGACTCAGGAAGAGTGGACGCTATAGTGCCATGCAGAAGGGAGCGTGCTGGCAAAGGAGCGTGCTGGCAAAGTCACCTCTTCCTGGAGAAAAGTTGGTTGTGTTTTCTGTGAAGGCCCTGGAATAATTGGACAAGTCCCACCCATCTGATGGAGGCTAATCTGCTTTTCTGAGTCTATGGATTTAAATGTTAATCTCATCTAAGTACACACCTTCCCAGAAATACTTGGGATGATGTTTGACCAAATGTCTGGGCACCGTGGCTCAGTCAAGTTGACACATAAAATTAACCAACACAAGGGAATTGGATCTTCCAGTTGTTTATCTGCTGCGGAGAAACAAATCACCCTAAAGCTTAGCGGCTAAAACAACCACCACTGTATGATTTCTCAGGATCATGTGAGTTGACTGAGGCTCCTTTGGGAGGTTCTTCTGCTGGCCTTCGCTGGAGCTGCTCACAGGGTGGTGGTCAGATTGCAGCAGGTGTGGCAGGGATGGCTGAAGGCTGAGGCTCCTCTCTCTCTCTCTTTGGGGCTAAATGAGGCTTCTTCATGTGGCTGCTGGCTTCCAAGAATGACTGCTCCAAGAACAAGCCCCAGTGTGCAAGCACTTACCAAACCTCTGGTTGCATCACGTGTGTTCATATCCCTCTGACCAAAGCGGGCCAGGCCACATGGCCAAGACCAGGGTCAATATAAAGGAGACTCCGGAATGGCACAACCACCAGCAGGCCTGGTTAGTCTGGAACAGCCAAAGTGACAGTCTACCATACCAGTCAACACATGGCTGAGCCAAAGAGTCCTTCATGTCACAGGGGCCTATTACAGGTGAGAGTGGCCGCTGTCGAGGGATTGCTCCTAAAACAAGAGCCTGCTCATCCGTCATTATCTTCTGCCTTTGGTCAAAGCTCTCTGTGGCCGAAAGCCATTTCTAGCCTTGGTTTTCAACTCTGTCTTGTGGGTAGGAGCTCAACTCACCCTTTCCTGCAGCCCAGGCGTATTTCCTTCTTCACGCCACCTGAGCTCCTAGACAACAGGATTTCTAGAAGGAGCCTTGCTAGTGTTTTGGGTCTGAGGTTGATGCCAACGGTCTTTCAGCCACACGGGACTTGTTTTGTTTTTTAACATGCATTTGTTGCGGCTATCTAAAAGATGAGAGGTTTTGCCTGAAAGTCCGCATTTCTGTTTTCTCTTGAAGAGTCCCTAGGTCTAGTAGCACTGGGCCAGTGTCTTGTCAAAGGGATGATTCTTTGGAGCTGGGTGGTGGCTGTCCCCTTGGGTAGGGACGCAGATGATTCTTTGGAGCTGGGTAGTGGCTGTCCCCTTGGGTAGGGACGCAGATGATTCTTTGGAGCTGGGTGGTGGCTGTCCCCTTGGATAGGGGCATGGACGATTCTTTGGAGCTGGGTGGTGGCTGTCCCCATGCTGTCAGTTCAACAGAGACCCAACCACTCACTGTTGTCTCTGAAACAAAGGTGCCTGTCCATTGTTTCTTGTCATTGCAGTAATGCTGTGGCTTCCTTTCAGAAGGGGCAAATCTTTCTGTGGCCATGTTTCTACCACAGTGAGAAAAAAAAAGCTAGGCTGGGAGGACAGTGTGTTCCTTAGGAACGCCCTGTGAAGACCCACTATGTCACCCACTCATGTCACCGGCTCACCCCTGTCACCACCAAGTCTGCAGTTTCCGTTAAGACAACATCTGATCTAGGCCAGGTCTCTGCAGGCCACCCGCAGCAGCCATGCAGGCGGAGGGGCATGGGGAGTCTCTTCTTACTCATGCTCTCACTGTCAGAATTCTTTACCGCTGATAAATTACCAACATCAACCCAGAAATCGGTCACCTTCCAAGAGGGCCTGCCTGTGTGTGCATTTAAATAGAGGCTGGAGTTTCGCAGAGCTGTTCTCATCCACAGGCTGTCCTTTGTGCGGGCTGTTTACAAACAAAACAGAAAAGCGCCTGCCTACGGGATGGGGTTGATTTCTGGGCCGTCTGGCTGATCTCAGCAGCCTGTCGCTCCAGGGCACATTTCATGGGATTCCCATACTCTATGGGACCAGCCCAGAAGGGCCGGGGTGGTGGATTTCGGGCTGGGGTGAGTAGCCCACACTGGATTTAGTCTCTCCGTGGCTATTACAACACGAAGTTCACTGCACTTCAGGCACAATCCACTCTCAGAAGATACAACTTGCGCTCCGGTGCCTGCGGCTGTTTTCTTTGTTCGGTGTTCCTGTCTCTTCCCGGTTGCACGGAGACCATTAATCTAGTTGCGGCGCTGAGCTCTGATCCCACGGGACACACTTTCTCTTTCTTAGACAATCACCTTTGGCTGTTTCATCAGAAATGTGATATTCTGGGTTCCAGGGTAAAGAAAGGACGAGTGTTTGGGGTGAGGATGGGGGTGGGAGTGTGTGTTTCTGCTTCAGGCTCTGGGCTCAAGAATCATGACCCGAGCTGGCCCCAGAGCTGAGTCTCACATGAGAAGAGAAGGAACTAATTTGCTAAACAAACCAAACTGGACCTAGGTGGAAATTATTTCACTAAATCTCAAGTCTAAAACCAATTATCGTGAGCCGAGCTGAACCTGCGCTGAACTTATTTTCTAAAATTCCAGAATATTCTCTGAATTAAACTTGCTGCTGAACTGAAAGGTTAGAATTCCCAGTTCTCCCTCCAGGAGAGAAGATCCTGGAGACCATCTGTATGACCTCACAGAACTACAGCAGAGATGAACAGACCATCCAGGGCGTGAGGACCCTGGCATTCCATTCCAAAACACATCTCTAAGCTTTCAAAGAAATGAGATTTCTGTGATCTGTCATCACCAAGAATAAAAATGTAGCAGTTACAGAAAAAAAGAATCCTATTTTCAATTCAAAAGAACTTTTGAAAACAAAACAAAATAAAACAAATAAAAATGGGTGAAAACAAGTGAATGCATGTTAAATTCCCGACTAATTTGTCCACCCATAAAGTGAATATTTTTCCCAGTTGTTTAGAAAGTCAGTGGTTTACAAAGTCATCAACAGAAGATGATTTGTTCTTTTATTTTTCATCACTTTTATTTTATTATTTTATTTTAATTTTATTATTTTTATTATATTATTTTATTTTCATCTGGCCTACAGAACAATAGATAATTTAGTATGACCAATATTCAAAATTGACTTCTCAAAGTTGGTTATTTTTCTTTAGGAAATGTTAAAGTTTTATGTCCATATCTTATCTATCTGTCTGTCTGTCTCTATCTATCTATCTATCTGCCTGTCTTTTATCCATCATCTGTCTGTCTGTCTGTCTATCTATCTATCTATCTATCTATCTATCTATCTATCTATCTATCATGTTTTTCTCCTTACTAGTGAGGTTAAGCCACTTTGCTTTGAAATGGAGTGCATATAGAACTTCTGATACAATCCAGAGCCCTGGAAATGTTCTTGTTTTAATAAAGTTCTTTTGCTCTGACAACACCCTGGAAAACCTCTAGTTTGAGTTGCCAAAAACCATACTTTCTCAGATCTGCTGGAGGGTTGCACCAGAGAGTCAGAATGTGGCTCTGAGCTCCTTGACCCCTGCTGACCACAGACCACAGAGATGTTTGGATTCTGCCAGACCCTTCCATTAGGAGCCTCTGACTGTTCCGCTGCGGGGAGTCCACCCAAGGCCCCCATGGGGATGCTATCGTCTCATCTATTGGCAGTGCAGAAGCCTCTGCACATGTAAAATTCAGGTGAGCAAAAGGCCACCTTGGTGCATCTCCAGCTCACATCCTGCTCCTCTGGAGTCCTGTGTAACTTATCCAGGTTGGCATCTCCCTTGGCAGCCCCTGCAGAGACCCCTCAGCTTTGCCTCCTTCTATGCCTCTGCTGATACAAGGACTCTGACTGTCATCCCTCCCAGGCCCCCTGGTTTCCTTGAGTTCCACTGAGAGGGGTCCAGATGTCCTCTATGTAGTAGAGGGGGCCCAGGCTTTACTTTCTTGCACCTCCCCACTTGACCCTCTATACCATTCTCCAGTTTTCACTGGGCCCCTTTCCTGGCTTTTCCTTCCTTTGCCTCCTGGGTCATCAAGCGCTGTGCTTATTTGTGACGGGCAACCCTGTGAATCCTGGAGCCAGACTGCCTGGGTTCAAGCTTGGGCATATGACTTCACTTCTTTGTGCTTCAGTTTCCTCATCTGTAACACAGAACCTACCCCATAGGGATGTTACGAAGATGAAATGAGCTAACACATGTAAGTGTTTCCAACAGTGCCAGGATCAGAACAATCACTCCGCAGGAGATTTAGCATTGTAGTCATTCTTTGCTAAACGATAATAGCAACTACAACGTCATTGTGAAAGTGACAATTCCATTTTTTCAGAACTGATTTTGTCTAATGCTAACATTTCAATTACGAAATTTAAAAAACCTAAGTAATACATTTTAGACACACTATTTTTGCATATTATAAAAATATGAGGTAAATCATAAATTTCTAACATAATGCATATTGAACACCTATTGTCAATTTAATATAAATAATTAGCTGCTCTGGGCTCTCCTACTTCTTTGATCTCAATCCCCTCCACCCAAGAGTATCTGTGTTCTACTTCTTCCCAGGCACACGGCTAGCCTGGGTTTCCCAGCCTCCTTTGCAGGAGCATCAAACACTGTGTGTGGTTTTCCACCAGAGGGCGATAGAGGAGTCCTAGGGGGATGGAGGAGCCATAAGATGGAAAGAGCTTGGATCCCTGAGTCACCAGGTGGAGGAAGACAAAAAATACTGATATTGGACTGTTATATAAGAGGTAAATCAACTCCAATTGTGTTAGGCCACACACAAAATTGGGAGGATTTATTTGTTACAGAAGCAAGCCTCTCCCTAACAAATACAGGGGGAGGAGGAGGGATGGGAGAACATTAACTCAGGATAACAGCCAAGAACTTGGAGATAAGGTGAGTCTGGGAGGACTTGGCTGAGGGTGTCAGGGATGTGGTAGTGGAAGAGCAGGGGAGAACCAGAATGAAAGTCTGAAATATTATTACTTAAGAGTTACTTAAAAACTACCACAGGTTATCATCCTGTATCACAATTACTAAGCCAGTCATTTAATGTTTTCAAATTGTAATGGACCCAGCTGTGCAATGGGAATGTGTCTTCTTTGTACTGCTGCGTAGTCACAGTCAGCAGGACGTCCTATTTCTCACCTCCTTCTAAGAAATGGTAAGTCATTCTGTGGCACTGGAACTTCCCTTGTTCCTTTTCCTGTGGAGTCATCCTTCCAAATAGGACAAAACGAAGCAATCACACATTTCCACAAAGAGATTTACCTGCACTTACTGCTGACAGAAACAGTTTCTCCACTCTTATGAAGTCGTATAGTAAAGAAGTATTTTCTGGCCACTTGTGTGTGACCCTCACTGTCACCCTATCCTGTATTATTACTTACTAATATGTTTCTTTACACCAACTACTTTTACAATTTAGTCTGGTCTAAAAGAAGAATATTCGTGAAATCATAGTTGGATGTACCAAATATATGTTGTCTTAACATGACGCGGTAGACTGACAGCAACAATGGCTGCAGTTTTAATCTCCCTCCCACAGCCCACCCATCCTCATTGCAACAGAACTCTGCAGCTTCTTCCAACAAGAGTTGAAGACTGTTTTCTATCCCTTGAACGTGGACATGGAGACAAATTTTGGCCAACAGACTTGTGTCAGCCTTGTGAGACAAGGCCCCACAAGCCTATGGAAGCTGTTCTTTCTCCAAGACTCTGCTGTTGCCTTGTTAGCAGGACCCAGCTGGCCTCCTGGAGGGTGCAGCTCAGGGGGCCCAGTCACCTCTCGACACCTAGCCTGCCAAAGCCACCAACGTATGCATGAGGACTTCCTGGATTGGCCAATACTCCAGCTGACTGCAGATTCAAGCATAGCCCAGCTGACCCGCAGGCTTCTTGATGAAATAAATGCTCACTCTTTCAAGCCATCAGAGGTTGTGAGTTTTGTTATGTAGCATTATTGTGACAGATACCAGATACACATGGGCAATATGGCATGCTGGCTTCATGTGCTCTGACCCATGCGTATCTTGCTAGCCCTGTGGTTTCCAACTAGGGACAGTTTTGGTCCCCAGTGGGCTTGTGGAGACACATACTAGCTGTCAGGCACAGGTGTGTCTGGAAGCAGAGGATGGATATTTGAAGGGCAAAAGATGAAACTAGATGATAGATAGATAGATAGATAGATAGATAATAGAGATAAATGAGAGAGAGAGGGAAGGAGGGAGAGGGGGAGGGAGAGAGAGAGAGAGAAAGAGAGAGATCTCAGCTTTTATGAGCTTAATCAGAAATGAAAGTGTTGTTAGGTACTAACTGAGTTCCCATGTACCTTGAGTTGATTAAAGCTGTAGCAGAGAGTGTAAGTTTCCTGGTATGCACCGTTCTGACTTCTGAGTGCTTGAGTGGCTGAGACCACCCACTTTCCTGGAGGACCCACAGTGCCATTTGGTTACAACAGAATTGATGCTACTCACCCTTTACTGGTCAACAAGGTCAACAAAAAAGTAGGGATTGCAGGATAAGAGAGGCTATTTTACAGGGAAAGGGAGGAATCCAGAAGGGGAAGTGCGTCTGGCCTTCAGGTCCCCATGAGAGAGGAGGAAGTCCCTGAGAGGTGATTTTCCATGAAGCCGTTGGAGGGAAGCCCTAAAGATTTGCTCATAGCCTTTGGAGGTAGCTAAACCACCACCCTTCAGCCTCAGGGACAGGGGACCAATTCCAGTCTGAAAGTTTGGGATCCCAGGCCATTATAGTACCAGACGCTGCCTGGAGATAATGAAGACAGGGCAAAATGACAGGCTGATGGGAAAGCTCTCTTTCAAGTTTCCAATCCCTGGGAAGTAAGGAAGATGGACCTGGCTCAGGCCTCAGAATCAGGGCCAAGAGATTAGATGACTTTGTAGGGGGTGAAGACTGCACATGGTGAGGAAAGAGGGCTACCCTCCGGGGTCACTGCCAGTGTGGCTGGCTGTGAGGGCTGCTGTGGCCTGGAGAGCTGCCCACGGCCCACCGTGCCTCTGACCCAGGGTGTGTGAGGTCCATCCAGAGGAAGGCTGGGAGTCCCCACGGGAAATCACAGGAGAATGCACTTCACATTTCCCTCTCCCATTTTGTCACCTCAACACTGAAGAAGTTAGTCCACAAGGAAGGGTTTAGGTGGCACAACACCATTTAAATTTCAAGAGAAGCAAGTCTGGTCTGCTGGGATATTATTAAGGGAGTCTGTGGCAGGCAGAGTCAAGCTTGGCAAAGACGTCAGTGTCCTCATCCCTGCAGACTGTGAATGCGTTAGGTTACATGACAGGGGAAAGTGAGGTTGCTGATGGAATTGGAGTCGCCAACAGCTGATGTTGAGAGGGGTAAGCTATCCTGATTATTCAGGTGGGGCAGTGTAATCAAAGAGCCCTTAAAAGTGGAAGAGGGAGGCAGAAAATGAGAATCAGAGGGAGGTGAGACTAGAGGAAAAAAGTCAGAGATGCAACACGGCTGGTGCTGAAGATGCAGGGAAGGGTCTTGGGACGGCCTGCAGATGGAGGGAGGGGTCTCAGGCCTGCAGATGGAGGGAGGGGTCTCAGGCCTGCAGATGGAGGGAGGGGTCTCGGCCTGCAGATAGAGGGAGGGGGTCTCAGGCCTGCAGATGGAGGGAGGGGTCTCAGGCCTGCAGATGGAGGGAGGGGTCTCAGGCCTGCAGATAGAGGGAGGGAGTCTCAGGCCTGCAGATGGAGGGAGGGGTCTCAGGCCTGCAGATGGAGGGAGGGGGTCTGGGGCCTGTAGATGGAGGGAGGGGTCTTGGGGGCCTGCAGATGGAGGGAGGGAGTCTCAGGCCTGCAGATGGAGGGAGGGGACTTGGCCTGCAGATGGAGGGAGGGGGTCTGGGGCCTGTAGATGGAGGGAGGGGTCTAGGGCCTGCACATGTGGGGGCCTCTGGCAGCTGGAAAGTCAAGGAGAGATATTCCCCTAGAACATCCAGAAAACAAGGCAGCCCTGCTGAGACCTTGATTTTAGCCCGGCGCAACTCAGGTTTGTTTCTAACCTACAGAACTGTAAGATAATACATTTGTGTTGTTTTAAGCCCCTAAATTTGTGGTCCTTTACAGCAGCGGTGGGAAACTAATACAGATTCCGAGCCCATATCCCAGCTCTCTGTTCTCAATGGAGCAGCCCAGAGCTCTTGCTGTCCTGCCGGTGAGACCCCCTCAGACCTCAGGACAGGCTCCGGGTGCTGCCTCCGCACAAAAGGTGTAGTCTCAGCTGTGGCCTGTGGTCTCCAGCAAGCTGTTTCCCTTCCTTCCAGACCCGGCTCCAGACACCCCCTCCGGGTCACTGCCAGTGGTGCTGATCTCTGACTCCTCAGACCCGGCTATTTCCCCTCCAAGGGATGTGGGCCTTACTTCCTGCCACAGTGCCTGAACTCTTCTTCCTTTCTGACCATCACATGACTTGCTCAGTTAGCCTATGTAGAATCTACTCAAAGCCACCTTTCCAGTGAGGCACATATGTTTATAACATATGCTATACATATATGTGTGCATACATACACATATCTTGCCGAAAAGACACAGAGAAGGGAAATAGGACACACACACGCTTTTACATAGGATATGGGATGTGTACATGTATATTTAAAATAGGTTATGTATAAGAAATTACACATGTAGAATACAGAATAGAGAGATCTATATGAAAATATCTCCCATTTTCCTTTCTATGGAGGAAACTATATATATGAAACTATTATAAAGGATATATATGAAAATAAAATATATATAAATATAGCTATATATAGGTTATATAGGAGATGAGATATATGTGGGTGTATGTGTGTATCCTAGTTTGCTCCTCTGTAAGGGAAACTACATATATGATACTAATTATATAAGATATAGGAGATATATATGTATATTTATATATATTTCAGTAGGAGATTATACATACATCTCTATATCTCCTATTTTTCTTCTCTAAAGAGGAAGCTATATATACGAAACTGTATCACAGGATATAATGAACCATACACACACACAAAACACACACACACACATACACACACACACGAAATATCTCCTGTTTTTGTCCTCCAGTTGGAAACTCACGAGGGGCAGGGACTTTTTTGTTACTGCTTAATCTCCAGCACTCTGATCAGTGGCTTGCATGTAGCAGAAACTCAATAAACACTTGTTAAATTATTTATGTTTATGCTGAAGACTCTTCATTCAAATCAGTTACAAACATTTTAATTTTGAATTCTGTACGAAAGCCTCCATCATATCTTCTGAACCCTGGGTCTCTAAAGTCTGAACCTAGCCCTGTAGAAAACAAATTCACACCTAGTGGAGGCACAGTGTTCACTTCTGGTCTTCACCAGGGCCTGAGTCTTACTCTTGGCTGGACCTCGAATGGTTCCTACTACCTTGACCTGCGTCTGCACTCACTGGGGAGGTCGGGAAGAGACCCCTGGGGCCTCCATCCTGGGTGACTTGTCATGATAAATGTTGCTCAAGAATATCAGAATCCAAATAGAAGTTCTCATTTGGAATTTGGAATCCACCGATTGTCTTCCTTGACTGTAGCCATGACCTCCAAAGTAAGAAGTGTATCATCACTAGTTTTACTTAGAAGAACTTTGAGCTTGGTTTTCATCTTGATCACACACACTCATTACGTGATACTTGTTTTTCCTCTCTTCTTGGATCAAAGACCTTCCCATGAGGGGAAAGATGGCAGAAGCTTCTGTAACTGACTCTAACATTGAAATCAAGATTCTGTGGCAAATTCTTATAAGACAGAAACTTTAAGGCCCTGAAAGACTAATCATGAAAAATACCCCTTTTGGATAAATATAATCTCAAATTTAGGGTTGTTCACATATTTTTGCCATTGTTGTCTCTTCTTATTAATCTTTATTCTCTTGTATCAGAGGACAGGGCTGGCTGGGTACTAATTATCTATCACTGCCTCCACTGGTGAGATTTTGTGGCACAAATGGGGGGTTTGAATTACAGCGGGTATGTTGCACACTCAGATACATTTTAACTGTGATGTGCCTGGTGGTAGCTGGGCGCCTCGTTTTAGCACCAAAGGAGGTTCAAATCCTAAATCACTATATACAACACTACCATTCTAATGTTGGGCTTCAAAAATTATATAACAGGCTAGGCGCGGTGGCTCACGCCTGTAATCCCAACACTTTGGGAGGCCGAGGCGGGCGGATCACGAGGTCAGGAGATCGAGACCACAGTGAAACCCCATTTCTACTAAAAATACAAAAAATTAGCCGAGGGCGGTGGCAGGTGCCGGTAGTCCCAGCTACTAGGGAGGCTGAGGCAGGAGAATGGCGTGAACCCGGGAGGCGGAGCTTGCAGTGAGCCGAGATCGTGCCACTGCACTCCAGCCTCGGTGACAGAGTGAGATTCTGTCTCAAAAAAAAAAAAAAAGATACAACAGCTTTATGCCAATTACATGCACTCTGTACGTGATACACAGTGTTTAATTGCCTGCATGTTTAGTTAGAGGTTTTAAGGTGACATATGGCATATAACTCATGCTTTAATGCAGCTGTTGCCAATATGTTTTCCTTCTTCACATAGCAATGTTTTTTTTTGTGGTCACAGAACTGAAAGTAAATAATTCTCCATCACAGAAATGGAGGCAAATCAGCACGTTAACCCTTACAGGCAGGTTAGAAACCCAGAAGTTGCTATGCCTGCAATTTGGGCTGCTGCCACCAGGTGGCACCATTACAAATCCCTTGACCCGTAGGGCTCTAAAGCCCATCATGCTTTAGAGCATTTTGCAAATAACACATCCAAAATCGAATTTTACTAAAATAACCTATTAAACACAAAGTATGTGTGTTAAAAAGTCAGTTTAACTGGAAATACCATAAAAGGGAAATGAAGGATATAATACTTTATATCTCATTGGATGTTCATCAATTTTTAATACAAAGATGGGTTTGTTGTCCATTCATTCAACAAATCATTATTTATTAAGCAACTGCTACATACCAGGCCTTCTGGTAAGTCCAGGAATATAGAAATGAGTAAGACATATCCCCAGTCTTGAATTCCTCCAACGCTATCAGATGTGCCCACTCATGGATAACTGAGGACTACAATGTGTGCTAAGTGTGATGAAGTCACATTTTACCTAAGAGTTAAAGTCTACAGAAAGGTAAAATTTGCCTATAGTGAAGATTTTTCTTGAACATCTCTTAAACTGAAGCTCTTCTGACCATGTCTCTTGTTTGGACTCTAAAGCCTGACTTTTGGCATTTTGACCTTCAGGGGTTAGGAAGCAATCATTTGCAATCCTCATGGTTTGCTTTCATTACCTACCCAGTACCTGTTAAGGGAACCCTTGGTCCATGGCTCCTCGTTTTCATTTAAGCTGATAAAGAATTTCAATTTGCTGTCCCATTTTGTTCCTCTCCATGTAGAAAACAGAAAATATGGAGAAGCAATTAGGGCTGGGCCCCTCTCTTCCTAACCTCACCCCTGTTTTCTTATCTTTACATCCAGAACATTAACCCTGCAGCTATTCTCACCATACGTTTACTCTTTTCTGAACTGGACTGACAGAGCCATCTGAATACAATCCTAAACATTACCCAACAACAGAAATCCAAATAATGCATGTTCTCACTTATAAGTGGGAGCTAAACTATAAGAACTTATGAACACAAAGAAGGAAACAACAGACCTGGGGTTCTACCTGAGGGTGGAGGGTGGGAGCAGGGAGAGGAACAGAAAAGATCACTATTTGGCACTTGACTTAATTCCTGGCTGATGAAATAATCTGTACAACAAATCTTCATGACACGAGTTTACCCTACGTAACAAACCTTCACGTGTACCCCCAAACCTAAAAGTTCAATAAAAATAAAAATAAATATTATCCATTAATTCAGCTCTTGAAACTTCTGCTTATTTTTATTTGGGCCTGGAGGGAGTCTCATCCAACAACCAGGGTATATTTTCACTTTTTTATGTGAAGGTTCAGGAAAAATCCACCGTGCAGTGAGTATACAGGTGTCTCCTTATCCAAATGAAGAAAATGTTCAGAGTTGTTTCTATGTTTTTTCCTACTGAAGAGAGGAGTCTTACTCCTCCCCATGATAACCAGAATCCTCTATGTGACAACCAAGAGAGATGGCCCTCTCCGTCCTCATCCGCTGTGACTTCTTAGATAAGATCTTTCTTTCAACAAATATTGATAGCCCAGTGGGCAGCAGGCATTTTTCCAGGCACCGGGGAATAAGTAATGATCAAAACCAACCAGTCCTCACCCTTGTAGAGGTGGACAATGAACAGATAACAAGCAAAAAATATAGGAAGGCTTTGGTGATAAGTTCTATGAAAAAACATAGGGCAGGGAAGAAGGATGGGGAATGTCAGAGGTGGGGCACTGCTGTTGAAACTGGGGAGATTTGAGCAGAGACCTGAAGACAGTGAGGGGGTGCTGTGTGCATCCAGTAGGCGGGAGAAAGGCAGGGTGAGGTCTCCAGGCAGGCACAGGCCTGGGAGGTTCCAAGAGTCATCAAGAAGCCCAGTGTGGCCAGAAGGAGAGTTGCAGGAAATGAGGTGAGGATGGTAGGGGCTAAGAGGGAGGGTGGGGAGATGGAATAGGCCTTAGAGGCAGTTGTAAGGAACATAGCTTTCACTGGGTGGGAGACAGAAACCATGGGAGGATTTTGAGTGGAGAAATAATGTGATGTGGCCCATATTTTAAAAGGATCACTTTGACTCTTGGGTGGGGAGTGGATTTTGGGGTGGGGGACAAGATCAAAAGCAACAAGGAGAAGCTCATAGGAAATTCATATTACCTTGTGACCCTGACCCACTTATCTGGTTCTAAATAATTAAACCAGGGAAGGATTTGTGCAGACAGTCCTGAAATTAAGAACATAGCTGAAGGCATATTCCTATTTATAAGGGAATTTAAGCATAATTGAAGTGACTCTAATTGATTAATTTTCCAATGCAACCACATGTGTTTTTTTGTGGTCACAGAACTAAAAAGCTGTTAGAATCAAAGTTTGTCATGTTAAATGGATCATGTCCATTCAACAACAGAAAAAAACTGAGGAATAAAGACTTTACGGGGGCAAGGTGCAGTGGCTCACAGCTGTAATCCCAGCATTTTGGGAGGCCAAGATGGGCGGGTCACTTGAGGTCAGGAATTTGAGACCAGCTGGGCCAACATGGTGAAACCCCGTCTCTACCAAAAATACAAAAATTAGCTGGGTGTGGTGGCACACGCCTGTAATCTCAGCTACTTGGGAGGCTGAGGCAGGAGGATGGCTTGAACCCAGGAAGTGGAGGCTACAGTGAGCTGAGATCGCGCCACTGCACTCCAACCTAGGCGACAGAGTGAGACTCCATCTCAAAAAAAGAAAAAAAAAAGAGTTTATGGATCTTTCCCTGGTTGTTGTTGTTTGTAAATATCAGAGCGAGGATTTAAATCCATGCAATTTGACTCAGGAGCTAAATGCTTAAGCAGCACGTTATAATCTTTTCATGCAGCAACAGGCAGGTAGGATGCAGTTGTGGTTTTATCTCTAGAAAGGGCATGTGTCCCTCAGTCTGCAATCCTCATGATTCCTTATTGCTTTCACTCATTTAAATTATCTCCTGTCTCTTGTATTCTTCTGGGCTTGTGATTCCTGGTATAAATGTTCTCCAAAATCCTTTATATAAATTCTATATAAGTGGGGTAGCATGGGGAGGTCATGTGGTTTCTTTCTAGGTCTAAGATGCCCATGATTGGCAGTATTGGGGATTGTCAACCAATGTCTCAGCACAGTAAAATGATGTGGTGTATTTGACTGGTGATGTGTGCCCTGGGTATGGTCCTGGGAGGAGTATCTTGTGTGAGGTTTATTTGCTGATGCTGTTCTAGACTAACCTAAGATATAGGGTAAGGTTGGTCCATCTTTGACCCATTTTCTCTCAGTTTTTGATGTGTTCCTATTTCTCCAGGAGGTATAATCTCTGCTTGTCCAGATTTGACTATCAAAAAGGAAAGTGATCTAAACAATTCATTATGACAAAAATTTCCAGGAATTGATATATACAATCTCACCTAGAAATGCATTAACTTTAATGAAGGATTGTAGGGAGAGATTAATGCCTAATCCAATGGCATGAAGTCTTGTTGGAAGAATTGCAAGCATCTGTGGAGGAGTTACTTTTGGCTGGGGAAGTAGGGTGTCAGCAAATAATCATGTAAGTCACCACCCGTGAAGAAAAGGCCCAGTAGAGTCCATGAGCAGAGATTGGCACTTTCTCTACAGAGGACTGGATGGTAAGTATTTTCAGCATTGCAGGTCATATGATTTCTCTCACAACAGCTCAACTCTGCCCTGGTCACATAAAAGCAGCTACTAACAAGATGTAAATGAGTGGGTGTGGCTGTGCGGCAATGAAACTTTCTTTATGGATACTGAACTTTGGATTTTATATAATTTTTATATGTCCACTCTGTCACTGTAGCACAAAAGCAGCCATAGACAATACTCAACAGGTAAACATGCCCAATCTCATCCCCAAGCAGGCAGAGTTTGCTGACCCCTATTCTAGAAGATGAGCGATAGAGCAAGATAGAAAAGGGCTGGAAATGGGTACCACGTATGTGATCTCTGATGATGCATCAGAGCTCTCTGTGTCTCAATTCCCTCACCCCAAAAATGAGGATAAAAATAATACCACTTTCAATGGAGCAGAACAGAGAGCCTAGAAATGAATCCATGCTTGTAAAGTCCATTGATTTCCAACAAAGGTTCCAGGAACACAAAATGGGAAAGGACAGTCTCTTCGATAAATGGCACTGGGAAAACTGGATATCCACATGCAGAAGAATAAAACTGGACCTTTATCACACACCACATCCAAAAATCAACTCAAAATAAAGACTTAAACACAAAACCAGAAACTGCAAAACTACTAGAAGAAAACACAGGGGAAACACTGTATGAGTTTTTTCTGGGCAATAATTTCCTGGACTTGACCTTGAGAGTACAGGCAACAAAACAAAATAGACAAATGAAATTGAAAGAAACATAAACATTTCTACACAGCAAAGGAAACGATTAACAGTGTGAAGATATAACCCATGGAATGGGAGAAAATATTTGCAAGCCATACATCCAATAAGGGTTAACATCTAAAATATATAAGAAATTCAAACAACTCAATAGTAAGGAAACAATCCAATTAAAACATGAGCAAGGGAACTGAGCAGACATTTCACAAAAGAAGAGCTACAAATAGTCAATAGATACATTGTAAAATGCTCAACATCACGAATCACTACGGAATGAAGATTAAAACCATTCCTTGGTTTTAATATCACCTCATATCTGTCAGAATGGCTATTATTAAGAATTGTTAAAATTATAAAATTATAAAAATCATTAAGAATTATTAAAAAGATAGCAAGTGTAGGCAACGATGTAACGAAAAGGGAACTTTTGTACACTGTTGGTGGTAGAGTCATTGTGGAGAACCATACGGAGGTTACTCGAAAAACTAAAATAGAATTACCATATAATCTAGCAATCCCACTTCTGGGTATATACCCCAAAGATCTGAAATTAATATGTCAAAGAGATGTCTCACTTCTACGTTCACTGCAGCACTACTTACAATAGCGGAGTTATGGAATCAATCTAAGTGTCCATCAACAGATGGATGGGTAAAGGAAATGCATTACATATAAACAATGGAATACTAGCCAGACATTAAAAAACATTGTATCATTTTTGACAATATGCATGAAATTTGAAAACATTATGCTAAGTGAAATTCACAAGGCCCAGAAAGACAAATACTGCATGTTCTCATTTGTGGAATTTAAACTAAAACAATGGATGTCATCAAAGCACAGAGTAAAATGGTCACTACAGATGTTGAGGCTTTGGTACAAGGCTTCAGTTAGCCAGAAAGAATAAGTTATTTTTTAAAAATCTATCTCACAGTGTGGACAATATAGTTAACAATAGTATATTGTACATTTCAAAAAGTGTCAAGAGAGTAAATTTCAACTGTCCTCACTACAAAAAATAAGTATCTGAAGTGAAGGATATGTTAATTAGTTTGATTTAATTATTTCACATTTTTTCATAAATCTTAACATCACTTTGTGCTCCATAAATATATATAATTATAAACTGTTAATTTATAATAAGATAAAAATTAAAACAAAATATGTGTTAAACTATAACTGATAAAAATATCTATTTCATGGGGTTGCTCTGAGGATTAAAGAAGCAAATGCTTACCTGCTATGAAGTAAGCATCCAATAAGTATTAAAACATCACAATTTCTATTCTTATTGCTATAACACATCCATCTACCTTTTTTTTTTTTTTTTTTTGAAACAGGGTCTCGCTCTGTCATCCAGGATGGAATGCAGTGGTGCCATCATGGCTCACTGCAGCCTCGACTTCCCAGACTCCAGCAATTCTCCTCCATCAGTGTCCTTAATAGCTAGGATAACAGGCGTGCACCCAGCTAATTTCTGTATTTTGGGTAGATAGGGTTTCGCCATGTTGCTCAGGCTGGTCTCGAACTCCTGAGCTCGTGTGATCCACCCGTCTTGGCCTCCCAAATTGTTGGGATTACAGGTGTGAACCACCACGCTCAGCTAACTCTAATTACTTTTAATCTGCATCAGGAGTGAAATAATCCACTAACAATTCTAAAATCACACATTAGGTTTTAGAAACAGATTGACATAGCAGAAGAAGAACTTACAAGATGAGCCTACAGATGGGAACCAGAAATGTTGTTTTCTCTAAACTAATATATTTACCCTGTATTATCCATTTTTAAACTGCTCTAAAGAAATAGCTGAGACTGGGTAATTTATAATGAAAAAGAGGTTTAACGGAGTCACAGTTCCACATGGCTGGGAGGTCTCACAATCACAGCAGAAGGTGTAGGAGGAGCAAAGGCATGTCTTACATGGTGGCAAGCAAGAGAGCTTGTGCAGGGGAACTGCCCTTTATAAAACCATCAGATCTCATGACACTTATTCACTATCATGAGAACAGCATGGGAAAGACCCACCCCCACGTTTCAATTACCTCCCACTGGGTCCCTCGCATGACACATGGGGGTTATGGGAGCAACAATTCAAGATAAGATTTGGGTGGGGACACAGCCAAACCATATCAACTCCTAATCCAACAATAACAAAAATCCTAACGTTAGGAAGTCAACTTTAGGAAAGAATCACCACTATTTGCTGTCCAAATAGAATGCCGTGATTAAAAATCAATAATAATGCCAGGTGAGTATGCAAAGTTTATGTGGTACAGTTCATCTTTATCTTCCCCTAACTCTCCCTGCCATGAATCCACTTGGATCTCCACTTAATGGAGGAGGGACCAAGAGGGCCAATCCCTGTATCCCGCAGGTGGTCACTCCCACTCTGTAGCTACAGAGTCCTTTCCAATATTGAAGGATTACTATCAAAATGACCACCTTTTGCCACATGATGGATTGAAGAAAGTGTCTATTGGGAGGCCAGTCTAATCCATTACCCCTGCCGAATAAAAGAGCCTCAGAGATACTCCTTCACTAATCAAAAGTGCATCTCTTGTGTTAGTGCATCAAAGATATCATGCTCATACACGGGGGATGCTATTGTTATGTGGACAGTCTGCTCCCTGAGAACTCTTCCCTGCAGGTGACACAGGGAAAGTCTTCAAAGGAGGCAGCAGGGATCAGTGAGGAGGCGCAATCCCTGCAGCTTCTCCATTCCTTAGCTGAATATTTGAAGCCATTTGGCTAAACTCTTGGGGTGGGGACAAAAAAGCTCATCGGGAGTTATAGGATCTGCAGGTGGAGAAAAAAAGAAGGGACTATTTAGGAAACTGCCTCCTGGGGGCTGTCCCTGTGGCTGCACAGGTTGTCGGGCGCCCAGCTGGATTGCTGAAAGAGAACTGCTGGGAGCCGGCTCTCCACCGCTCTCCTCTCCTCAGGAACAGGCTGCTGGAAGGGGAGCCAGGCCATGCAGGCCCCAACACTGAAGCACTCCACCAGGGATGCTGAAAATAGCTGCAGAAGAGCTTCTCTGATTTTCCACTCGTCTCTTCCTCCCAGTTGTTTACTCAGCTTGTTAAGCGTTGTGCTCCCATCCCCGAAATTACACTCCTTCTCCTCACAGCAGTTTGCTGCACTCACAGAAAGATTCCACTTTGATCCACCTTAGGAGAATGTGTCAAGCTTTATACACCTGATTTCCACTGGTGTGTGTCTCTGGTGCAGAAGCAAGGGTGGATGTTGATGCTGTTGAAATGCTGTATAATAAAGCACGTTCACCAAGAGCAGCTGTAATCAGGTAGGGCTACAGCCCCCTTTGATTTTTATCAGTGGACATTTCTGAAATATTTGGTGGATACTGGTTTATTCAGGACCTGTTAATGAACACTTGAGTCTGTAAGTTGCAACAACAAAAACAAAAACCTCAGCAAATTTTTCAGGAGTAATACTTGAGCCCACGTCAATCTTCCTCCTAGTGTGTGCAGTGTGGCTGGCTTTAGGAGAGAGTGGCTCTCCCACCAGCTGATCTGTGGGTTCTTACAATGTCCCCAACCCCGAGGTTATCCCACTCCTAAGTGGCTGCAGGGGACATGGGTTGCTTTTGCTGCAGAGAGTCCACTGCCCTTCTCTGTAGTGACAATACACAGGTTGGCCCTGGGGGACCCTACTCCCCAAACTCCTCATTGAGTTCATGTGCTTTGAGATGATTTAGGGCTTGGACAACCAGTATGTTTGGATCCCTGGGCTGCAGTGCTGGGCTCAAGGATAAGGTGACCTAAATAGGTCCCATAAGAACATATCTCAGGATTTATACAGGAATGTCCTAGAAGACAAATACTCTTTTCTATTGGATGTGAACCAGTTCTGAGGCATCCATCTTGCTCCCACAAGGACAGCTCTGTGAGAATGAAACTCATACAGAAGAAAGAGTGTCTATAAGGAAGAAAAAGAGAGAAAGAGTGGGGGTAGGGGGAGAAAGAGAGAGAAGGAGGGAGGGAGAGGAAGAGAGGGGATGTTCCGGTGATATATTTTGGAGTTCTAAATAAAACACCCTAAGCTAGCGCCAAGCTGGACTTTTCAATCATGTGACAATTTTTTTAACTTCTTGATGTAGGTGGCATTTTCCATTATTTCCAACCTCTGAGAATCACAGTGTATATTATTGCAAACATCTGAAATGCTTTCATTGGGGACCTGTTGCCTTCTTGAGAAAACAAAACAAAACAAGCATCCTTGGGAGGCAGAAGAGAGCATGCCTTTACGCAATTTACAATTCAACGGGAATGAGTTTTCAGTGGATTTCCTGAGAGGAGGTTTTGATGTGGCTGGGGAAGCCCACACCAGCCTGTTGGGCTTTTGGCTGAGGAAAGAAGAGAAAGCAAATAAAAATAAAAAGACTGGGGCCTTTCAAGGCAGACCTTCTCTGCTCAGAGGCTTTCCAGGGGCTGCACAGGTGGCTGTGACACATCTCTGAGAATCCCTTGGCTTTCTTTCTTAACAGCCTCCAAATGACACCAAAACATCACACGTACCAAGTGACTCTTTGTCAACATCTGTGATTCACAGAGCACCACAATGACAACTGTGTGAGCTGTGGGTTTTGATTTTTAAGTTGTGCATCGGGCTTTGAGGCTTATTGGTGGATGTAAAATAAATGCTGTGAGGTTTTTCATTTTTCGTTGCACCCTCTGTATTTCCAAGGGTGGTTTCATGAGTCATTCTCAGAAACAAAGAGAGGAAAAACATTTCTTTCTCAAGAGTTCCTGCCCAAGTCTGAAGCCTGCATCTCATTGGCTCTGACTGGATAATGTGTCTATCCCTGAGCCAATGGCATGTCCAGAATTTGCCATGTTCTGATTGGCCACCCTGAATCACATGGCCACTCCTGGAGACTGGAGATGTGGCCACCTGCAGAAAGAACCGCCTCCTATTTCCCTTCCTCATGCCATTCCCTCTGCCAGCAGGGCATACTGGGTACAAATTCATCCTTCAGGTATTACACCTCCAGGGAAAACGTGAGTAATGTAGTTATGTTTTCCCTTCAGTGTTTAAACTACGTGAGGCAGCTTTAGGCTAAACGTTACACTAGGCACATAGTAGTTGCTCAAGAAATGTTTGCTGTCAAACATATTTAAGCAAATGTTTGCTGACAGCAAACATTTCTTAACCACCTACTCCATGCCTAGTGTTAAGTTTAGCCTAAAGCTGCCACATGTAGCTTAAGTTTGGCCCAAAGGTTTCTCCATGCCTACTGAACAGTAACCTAACTGCACGTTCAACCACACTGTACCTGCTTTTGTACCAATCGCTGAGTGTCAGCCAACTACAGGTAGCCAACACCGCAAACCATGTTCAAATACAGCAGATGCTGAACTGTAACTAATCCGGCTGCATCTGCACCTCACACTCTGTTTTCTGTGGTCCACTTTCATTTTTCTGTCTATAAATGTTATCTGACCACATGACAGCTCCAGAGTCACTCTGAACCTGTTCAGATTCTGGGGGTTCCCTAATTTGTGAATCATTATTTGCTCAAATAAACTCTGTTAAATTTAATTTGTTTAAGGTTTTTCTTTTAACACTAGTGTTGACTGACAGCCAGGAGGGCAATGCTTGCTAGAGCTTCTGGTCCAGTGGCCCTGCTTCTGTGGGAACTCAGCCAGTGGGTGCAGCCTCCTGTGGTCCCAGGAAGCACGTGGAGGGCAGGGCAGGCATTGTTACCCACCCCTGCCGCTGGTAACCAGGCAAGCCACTCCTGCTAGAGCTTCTAGCTCAATGGTCCTACTTCTGCCTAAATTTGCCAAGGGACACAGCCTCCTGTTGCTCTGGAAACATCTGGATGTCTGGGCAGGGAACTCCACCCTCTCTTGCCTCCCATAGCCAGACGTGTCACACCCAGAGAGCTTCCAACACAGAAGTCCTGTTTCTGCCTGAGCTCTAAGGACAGGTGGGCACAACCCCATATTTCCCCAGGGAGCATATGGGCAGCAGATTAGGACCAACCTGGTAAGTATACAGCTTGTCTGCCAATTGTGGCTCCTGCCTGAGGGGGCCTCATGGACCAGAATACTGAACAAAAGAAATATGGGCATGAAAACAGTAATCAGAGGGGGCTCCTCAGAGACCCAGGAGCAGACTAGAATTGAAGCCAGTCAACTGAACCCACCTTATACCATAATCAAACCCCCTAGAACCTCAAAGAAGAAAAAAGCCAAAAAACCCATCCAAAGGACATCAACTTCATATACTGAAGAAATATCAGCCCACACAAATGAGAAAGAGCAAACACAAAAACTCTGGCAACTGAAAAAGCTAGAGTGCCTTTTTTCTTCTAAATGACTGCACTAGTTCCCCAGCAAGGGTTCTTAACAAGGTTGAAATGGCTGAAATGATATAAATAGAATTCAGAATATGGATAGAAACAAAGATCACAGAGATTCAAGAGAATATCAAACCCAATCTAAGGAAATTAAGAATCACAATAAAATGATAAAGGAACAAAGTAGCCATTATAAAAAAGAAGGAAGCTGATGTGATAGAGCTTAAAAACACACTACAAGAATTAAATAATGCAATTGCAAGTATTAAAAGCAGAATAGACCTAGCTGAAGAAATCTCAGAGCTTGAGGGCTGGCTGTCTGAAATAATTCAGTCAAACAAAAATAAAGGAAGAAAATGAAGAAGAACAAACAAAGCCTCTGAGGAAGGCTTATGGGATTATGTAAAGGGACCAAATCTACAACTCACTGGTATCCCTGAAAGAGACAGGAAGAAAGCAAGCAACTTGGAAAACATATTTCAGGATATCATCCATGAAAACTTCCCCAACTTTGCTAGATATGCCAACATTCAAATTCAGGAAATGTAGAGCACCCCTGTGAGATATCACACAGGAAGAACATCCCCAAGACACAATCATCAGATTCTCCAAGGTCAAAATGAAAGGAAAAATGTTAAGGGCAGCTAGAGAGAAGGGGCAGGTCACCTACAAAGGGAACCCCACCAGGCTAACAGTGGACCTTTCAGCAGAAACCCTACATGCCGGAAGAGATTGAGGTCCTATATTCAACATTCATGAAGAAAAAAATTTCCAACCAAAAATTTCATATCCAAACTAAGCTTCATAAGTGAAGGAGAAATAAGTCCCTTTTTCAGGCAAGCAAGTGCTGAGAGAATTTGTTACTACCAGACCTGCCTGACAAGAGGTCCTGAAAGGAGCACTAAATATGGAAAGGAAAGACCATTGCCCGCCAATTTGAAAAAACACTTCCATACACAGAACAGTGACATTATAAAGCAACAACACAAACAAGTCTATGGCTAACAACATGAAGACAGGATCACATCTGCACATATCAATACTAACTTTAAATGTAAATGGGATAAATGCCTCAATTAAAAGGCACGGAATAGCAAGCTGGATAAAGAAACGAGACTTAATGGGATGCTGTCTTTAGGAGACCCATCTCACATGTAGTGACGTCCATTGGCTCAAAATAAAGGGATGGAGAAAAATCTACCAAAGAAATGGAAAACAGAAAAAAAGCAAGAGTTACAATCCTAATTTCAGAAAAAAAAAACCTGACTTTAAACCAACAAAGATAAAAAAAAGAAGGGCATTATATAGTACATGGTTCAGTTCAATAAGACCTAATTATCCTAACGATACATGCATCCAATTCAGGGGCATCCAAATTCATAAAGCAAGTTCTTAGAGACCTAGGAAGAGACTTAGATCCCTATGCAGTAATAGTGGGAAACTTCAACATCCCATTGACAGTATTAGACAAATCATTGAAGCAGAAAATTAACACAGATATTCGGGACCTGAACTCAACACTTCACCAAATGAACCTCATAGACATCTACAAAACTCTCCACCCCTAAACAATAGAATATACATTCTTCTCATCACCACGTGGCACATACTCCAAAATCAACCACATAATCAGACATAAAACAATCCTTAGCAAATTCAAAAAAAAAATTGAAACCATACCAACCATACTCTCAGACCACAGCACAATAAAAACAGAAATAAATACAAAGAAAATCACTCAAAATCATAAAATTACATGGAAGTTAAACAACCTACTCCTGAATGACCTACCCCTTCCTTACACCACGTACAAAATTAACTCAAGATGGATTAAATACTTAAATGTAAAACTCAAAACTATGAAAACCCTGGAAGATAACCTAAGAAATACCATTCTGGACATAGAACTTGGCAAAGATTTCATGAGGAAGATGCCAAAAGCAATTGC
Source organism: Pan paniscus (assembly GCF_029289425.2). Lineage (NCBI taxonomy): Eukaryota > Metazoa > Chordata > Mammalia > Primates > Hominidae > Pan > Pan paniscus. The sequence continues at coordinate 137,276,425 of NC_073259.2, forward strand.
AACAAAAACAAACATTGACAAACAGGATCTAATTAAAGTTAAGAGCATCTGCAGAGCAAGAGAAACTCAACAGAGTAAACAGACAACCTACATACAGAGTGGAAAAAAATATTTGCAAACTTAGCATCTGACAAAGGTCTCATATCCCGCACCTGTAAGGAAAATAAACAATTTTACAAGCAAAAACCAACCCCACTGAAAAGTGAGCAAAGGACATGAACAGACATTTTTCAAAAGAAGACATATATATGGCCAATAAGCATATGAGAAAATGCTTAACATCACTAATCATTTGACAAATGCAAATCAAAACCACAATGAGATACCATCTCACACCAGTCAGATGGCCTATTATTAGAAAGTCAAAAAATAGCAGATGCTGGTGAGGTTGTGGAGAAAAGGGAATGCTTATACTGTGCTGGTGGGAATGCAAATTAGTTCAGCCACTATGGAAAGCAGTTTGGTGATTCCTCAAAGAGCTAAAAACAGAACTACCATTCAATCCAGCAATCCTATTATTGGGTACATACCCAAAGGAATATAAATCATTCTACCATAAAGATACATGCACGCGAATGTTCATTGCTACACTATTCATAATAGCAAAGACATGAAATTAACTTAAATGGCCATCAGTGCTAGATTGGATAAAGAAAATGTGGTACATATACACCATGGAATACTATGCAGCTATAAAAGAGAATGAGATCATGTCCTTTGCAGGGACATGGATGGAGCTAGAGGCCATTATCCTAACTAATACAGGAATAGAAAACCAAATACTCCATGTTCTTGCTTACAAGTGGGAGATCAACAAGGAGAACACATGGATACTAGGAGGAGAATAACACACACTGGGGTCTATAGGAGGGTGGAGGGTGGGAAGGGGAGAGGATCAGAGAAAAATACCTCTTGAGTACTGTGCTTATTACATGGGTGATGAAACTATCTGTAATCAAAGCCCCGTGACACGCAGGTGACCTATTAATATATAACAAACCTGTACATGTACCCCCAAACCTGAAATAAAAGTTAAAAACACACAAAAAGAAAAAAACAAACAAAAAGCCCCCCACTACTGTTGTGATAAGAATAGAGCAGCAAACAAAGTGGACCCAAACAGCACCGCCCTCACGGAGCTTAGGTTCCAACGAGGACAGTCAGAAGATGAATACAACAAACAAAAATATATAGTGTATCTGTGAATACATGAACGTGTGCTATGTATGACATATACGCATATATGAATAGAAGTTCAACAGGGATGGGGAAGGCAGTGCTGTGGGTGTGTGTGAAGATTTTGCTGACGCTGCTCAGAAAAGGCCTTGGGGAGAAGATGAGGTGAGGGAGCCGTACAGGCATCCAGGGAAAGAGAGTTAAAGGCAGAGGGAGGAGAGGGGATGCCTGTCCTGTTACAGGAGTGACCAAGTCTCCAGTGTGGCCAGAGTGGAGGCAGCCAGAGGGGCTGTGCCTAGCGTGAGGCCAGCGTTACAGCAGGTATGGCTGCAAAGGTTTGATTCTGTCTCTGTAAACACTTTGGCTTTTACTTTGAGGAGGGGAAGCCAGTGTATTTTTTTTATATAAAAAAGTATTGATCCATAATTAATGTACATATTTTGGGGTCCATGTGGCCATTTAATACATTCATAAAATTTGTAAAGATCAAATCAGTGTAACTGAGATAGCCTCCACCTAAGATATTTGTTGTTTCTTTATGCTAGGAATGTTAGTATTATTCTCTAGCTATTTTGAAATATGTAACAGATTATTGTAAACTGTCGTCACCCAACTGATCTATCTAACATGAGGTCTTATTTCTTCTTTCAAACTGCACATCTGTGTCCACTCATCAGCCTGAGGGACTGAGCAGAGGAGTGACATGGTCATATCGCCCGTGACCGCCCTGGCTGTAGCACTAAAGAGGGGTTATGGGAGAGGAGGTAAGGACAGGCCCTAGGTCACCAGCAAGGTGGTCAATACTTTGAGGTGATTGTGTCTGGGATTGGGGTGGTGGCAGGACCCGAGGAGGGCTGGATCCTGGCTATCCTTGGAAGGCACTGCCAACAGGATTTGATGAAGGCTTGGCTGTGCAGAGAGGAGAGAATTGTAAGATGAGCCTAGATATTGGCTGGAGTCAGTGAAGGAAGTTGCCCTGTGCTGATGTGAAGAAGATTCTGGAATGAGTAGGTAGAAGTGCTGTATGATGTCATGTGTTCCGCTGCCCTGTTGCTTTCTGACATCTCTGCCTTCTCTCTGAAATCCATAAGGATGGACGTCCATCTCATTTATGTGGTCCTAGAGTCTTGAACAGTACCTAGCACTTAGTGGGGATTTGATTCGCATTTGTTGACTGCGTTTTAAGTGAGCAAAAATGCTCCCTGAAGGTTTGCTTCAGAGCAGAGTGGTTACACCAATTCCTGTCCGGGAATTGTCCTGTGCTCCAGCCATGGCTAGGACTTATGTGGAGGGAGTCTCCCGGAGCCTTGTGAAGCCCTTCTCGCTGTCCCGGGCTTTTGTTGGCAGCTTCCTCCTTTGAGGAGGTGCCTGCTGCATCTGTCACTGCAGCCCTGTCTCTGGAGTGGGCGGTGGCAGCCTGGGGAACCCATTTATCTCCTGCAGGCTGGAAGTGTGCTATGAGGTTCCTGGCAGAGCAAGACTCCATCTCCCCAGCCTCCTCCATCCGTCTCCCAGGGTGCCTTTGTTTTGAATCATTTTTGATTTTAATTTAAGAAGAGAAAGAAGAGGCTGAGATGAAGGAAGGAGGGGTGAGCACTGTTCATCCACATCCCTAGCTCATGTGGAATTTTGTGGGCTGGGCAGAGGAATGGAGAATGATTTCCTCTTCCTCCCTTGGCCAGTACTGTAAATCAAAGCTGGGAGTAGTTGTACACCTTATACCACCATTGATTTTACATGAATGCTGTGTGCTATAGAATCATCCCGGAGTGTGGCCGCATACCCATCCATCTAGGCTCTAGGGCTCCTTCCCCTCTTCTCCCCTGCCTGGGGTGGGTGGAGGGTAAGCGGGTCCCTGCCTCCCACGACAATCTCCCCGGGGATCTGGGAAGAGGCCAAGGGCATTCGGCGAACACAGAGTGTCAAGGGACAGCCTCCCACACTCGGAGCCACCAGCCAGAGCACTTTTTCATTCTGTCCAATATTTGTGCCACGGAGAATGTCCTGATGTAAGCGGCAGGACAACCAGAATGGGATGGGAGGGATCCTGTGGGACCCAGAGGTCCCAAGCTGGTCCAGGAGCACAGAAGCTGACATGACAGCAGGTTTCTGCAGGGGCGGGGAGGTGTCAACTTGCCTTAATCACGTCTTCATCAGACGATCTACACTCCACAGACTCCAGCAGCTCTGTCACTGTGCCGTCGTCCTCCACGGAGACCACTTTCACCGGGACGGCCACCGTCTTCCCCGTGAGGATGGCTGTGTTCAGGATTTCTGCCTCCTGGAAGACCAAACACACCCTTCCATGACATCCCCTCCTGAGACGGCCCAGTCCCTGGGAGTATGCCGCCTGCCTTTCCTCAGCCTCCCTGCAAACAGCACTGGCCTCTTCTGCAGGCTCAGAAATCCTGGCAGGCCGCACCAGCTGGGTGACCGTGGCAGCCATGAGATAATGTTCTGTCCTCACCCAGATTTCCACAGGGCAACTATGATGGGGAAGGGGTGGAGGACAGAAAATGTGGCGGAGGAAATTTATTACTAATATTGTGTTTGGCAGACACTTATGTGTCAGGCACCCTTGTAAGTGCTTTACAAATATCGGCTCGTCAATCCTCATAGCATCCTGAGAAGACAAACATTCTTCTTCTTCCCAGTTTACAGATGGCACAGACAGCTTTTGTCACTTGCCCAGGGTCACCCAGCTAGAAATTAATGAAGGCAGGATTTGAACCTGGGAAGTCCAGCTCCCGAGTCCACGCATCAGCTAACTCAAATAGCTCTAAACGTGGACATGACGACGGTAGCTTAAGCCGCCGAAGGATGGCCAGAGGGGCCTGGTGTTGTGAAAGAAGCTTGATGAGCAGCACTGCACCACCAGTGCAAGGTATGTGAAGAAGACAAAGGCAGGGAGAGAGTCCTCGCTCTCTGTGCTCTCTTGCTCTGGCTTGCTTTCACTCTGTTTCAATTTTCTAGGCTTTTATTGGGTCCTGGCCTCCAGACGTGTCTGGAATGTTGCTGTGGCTCCAACAGCACTCCCACATCCCCACGGATGCGACCCACGATGCACCACACACATCCACACTCACCCAAACATGCATTTTGCTGTAAACCCTTCTTTCATCGAGCAGCTCAAGACCTGTGTCTTTAGGGATGTCCCGGCTTGCCCCAAGTATTTGCTTTCAGAATTAAGAATGTCCTGAACCTTTCCCCTTGGTAGCACCTAACAGTTGCTGTTTTACTTTTACTTATAGTTATTTAATCCCTTTATCTCTCTTACAGACTCTAAGCTCCACGGGGCTGTATCTGCTTTCTGCTCACCAGCACCTAGCGCAGAGCTTAGCTACAACGAATGGTGTTAATGTTTGTTAAGTGCATAAACAGGACTCAACAGGGAAAGGACTGGGATTTACATCCTCACCTTCTTGCTCCCCAGCTCCTCACACTGTATGCATGAATCTCCTTTTTTCAGGCACACCTATGCCTCGGTGGTGTTTCCCAGACATCGAGCATCTCTGGATCTCATGACACCCTACATCTCTCTCTCCAGTGCACCCATGCTCATCCTCAGTGACTCCTCTAGAATTCTTGTGATTTTTTAACTGGTGGGGGACAGAGAGATCATAGGAGCCCATTTTTCAGATAGAGAAAACTGAGCCTCAAGACCCAGTAAGTGAATCTCATTCTTCTCTGCAGAGATTGCATTTTGTATCACAAAAACATAGAAGTCCCAATATAACCCCACATCTCTGTATAATACAACATCCAAGTCCTAGCTCACAATGTTCTTTGCTCAGTTTCAGCTCCTTACATGCCAGTGGTGGCCCTAAGAGGTGTTTTATCAACATGCCACATTGCGTTTCTTCTGTTAACTCTGAACGTATCTGTCTTTTCCTTGACACAATAACATCAAAAGATCTGGGTGGGTGCTAGGAGCTGGTTAGGGTGGATCTAACACAATTGTCATTTTACTTTCACTCATAGTTATTCAATCGCTTTATTTTCTTTCTAAGACTGCGAGCTCAGTAGGGTTGTATCTATGTCATTTTGAGAGATGAGCTTGCAAAGATTCTTGTTACTTTGATTCTCATGTGAAATGTAAAATGCCTGTTAGTAGAATGCCAGCAGAAGGAATAGAAGTTTATCATCCTAAAATTACATAACTATTTTCATTATGTTAACTATTTCTTAGATAAGATCTTATTTTTCCTTTATGGGATGAGATTTGTCTATAACCAGCTCATTGGAGTTGGGCTTTGGATGTAGCAATACATATATTATTCATTATTTTAATTCTAAAAGACAAGACTCCAATTTGGAATGCTCCTGAAGTTCAGAGACCATGTTTCAAACTGTTGGAATATGCATAGGCCTTCAAAGTCCCATTATCCATACGCTTTTTCTCCTCTATGGGTTCCCAGCCTGATTTTATTTTAATTCGAATAAAAACATGGCACAAAAATGAAGGGGTAAAATCAGTATATGATGCTATTTCCTGCTGCCTCTAGGCAGGAAAAATTAGCTTTAATGGCAAAAATCACCATTACTTTTGCACCAACCTAACTTTTTTTTTCTACTCTAAAGGGGGAGGATCAAAAGGAACAAGTGGTAGTCTGGAAAAAAGTGGAACAATGCTGTTTAACTTGCTGGCCGAAACTGGCTCATCACAAAGGAGACAGACGAGGGAGCAGTGTGGCCACTTCTGACATCAGTCTCAGGGAACACAGTTTCTCAACATTCGTGGTAAAAAGTGAAGAGCATCTCCACTCTAACGATAAAAATCAAAAGGCCTTTCATGTTTTTGCACATTCAGGTTAACATAATGAGAAATGACGCTGGGAATGACTGATGAGCAGCTGTAAGCCCATATGTCTGGGGTGTTGCCTTTTTCTCTGAATAGCATACGTGTTTCTGCCTACCAAGATCTCAGTGTGGCTGAGTGACTGAGCCTTCAGGCTTGGTATTTCCCTGCCTCCTCTGTGTATTTCCAATTCTTTGACGTCAAGAATTTTCTCTTTTGCACAGCTTTGCCTTTTCCAGGAGGTGAATGGTACGGGGATGACTCACAAAAGTCTTCAGATAAGAGGCGGACAAAAGAGACCCTTGTTCAGTGGCAGAAGTACCTGCAAAGCCTTAGCTTTGCTTGAGATATGACCTATAACTGCTCTGATTTTTGGACCCCAGAAAACCCTTGAAAGCTCAGCTTCCTTATTGCTGTGTGTTCACCTTATAACAGCACCGCAGAGCCTAGGAAATAAAGGCACAGACTCTCTTTAGAAAACATATCTCCTTCCTGTCAGTCAATCATAATCCTTATTGTCACTTCATACACCCTTTCTGCTACTTGGGCATTATCTGTGTGCCAGTAAGGATCTCTGACAAAGCACTACAGAACTTTAGGCACTCCAGAGTCAAGAAGGAGGTAGAATAGCAGAGAATCAGCTGGATGTGGCACTGAGAAAGGTATCACCATTAAAGTTAGGCTTCAAATATTTTTCCTGGGGGCTCATTGTCATCCATTATAGGGAAACAATAACAGTCCCCTTCTTGCTAGAGAAATAATGACCCATGTCTTAGTTTGAGCCAGCCTGGAAGTAGATCCTGGGACAAAGATTCAAGAGCAATTTATCTGGGATATTCAGGAAACTTCAATAGGAGAGTGTGCAAGTGACACGGGGAAAAGGAGGCTACTAACAAGTTGTGTAGATTAAACCAGTTATCACAGTGGGCACCTGGGGCTGATCCTGCAGGGGATGATGTATATCACGACATATATTGTATATTCTCTGTGTGTGTCTTAGTTCATTTGTATTGCTATAAAGAAACACCAGGCTAGGTGCAGTGGCTCACACCTGCAATCCCAGCCCTTTGGGAGGCTGAGGCAGGTGGATCACTTGAACCCAGGAGTTCGAGACCAGCCTGGGCAATACAGTGAGACCCTGTCTCTACAAACAAATAGAAAAAAGTTTATCCAGGTGTGATGGTACATGTCTGTAGTCCCAACTACTTGAATGGCTAGGTGAAAGGACCACCTGAGCCAAGCGAGGTCAAGGCTGCAGTGAGTCGTGATTGTGCGACTGCACCACAGCCTGGGCAACAGAGCGAGGCCTTCTCTCAAAACAAACAAAACAAAACAAAAAAACCTAGAGAGGCTGGGTAATTTATAAGAATAAAAGGTTTGCTTGCTTCATGATTCTGCTGGCTGAAAGATTGGGCATCTGGAGAAAGCCTTGTGGAGGAGGGCGAAGGGAGCAGGCATGTGCAGAGATCACCTAGTAGCAGAGGAAGCAAGGGAGAAGAACAGGGAAAGTGCCAGGCTCTTAACAATGCTGAGAACTCCATCACTGCCCCACGCCCACTGCCAACCAGAGAGGGACTTTACCTACTCATGAGGGATTCACTCCCATGACCCAAATACCTCCCATGGCCCTACCTCCGACCCTGGGGATCACATTTCAACATGAGGTTTGGGGGAACAGACATTCCAACTGTAGCAGTGTGTAAATGTGTAGGTATCTCAATAGATTGAAATCTCTTATGATGTATCTCCCTGCAGGGGATTTCTCTAGAATATACACCTAAGAATAGTTTCATTGAGGGCTGAGGGAGCTGGGGTATTTATACACCAAACCTGAGTGCTGCTCCTAAACGGACCACTGCTTAGCACTTCCAGCCCACTGCATGTGCAGACAAAACAGACTTCTACTGTTTCAAAGGAAGCTCCCGATGGATGGTGACACTTGGACCTGGTCTGGAGAACACTGCTGTGCTAGGGTACAAGGGAAATGTGTAGGGCCCTAACTGAGTCTGCTACAACATCACTGAAGTAATCTGTCATGCAGTGGTCTGATGGATTGGAACCAGAATTAGAGTGTTTTTTTATTTTGATTTTTGTTTTTTTAAATTTCCTCATGTTTCTGGTATCCTGATGTTATGCTTCAAGTATCAGCATAGTCATTTATTCATGTTGACCTTTGAAAATTAATTGTAAAAGAGACAAGGAAAATAATGGATAGAGAAAAACACTGCACAACGGAAGTTTTTAAACATCTTAAGAGATTGATCTCTGTGTTAGACAGTTTGTTGCCCATTCAATGTCTGTTCTGCCTTTCTTCCTAATAAAACCCCAATTTCATTTGTGGCTGTAACATGCCTGAATAAAATGACTATAGTTTTTGGCTGCCCTTAATCTCTGACACATTTCTGGCCCAGAAGATATCAATAAAAGTCATTTAGTGAGACTTCCAGAAAATTTTGTGAAAAAACAAACAAAAACTCAAAAGAAGACAGACACACAGACAATACTCACATAAAAAAGCTCAACATCATTGATCACTAGAGAAATGCAAATCAAAACCACAATGAGATACCATCTCACACCAGTCAGAATAGCTATTATTAAAAAGATTTTAAAAAACCCACAGATACTGGTGACATTGTGGGGTAAAGGGAATACTTATACACTGTGGGTAGGAGTGTAAATTAGTTCAACCTTTGTGGAAGACAGTGTGGTGATTCCTTAAAGAGATAAAAACAGAAATACATTTGACCCAGCAATCCCATTACCAAGTATAGACCCAAAGGAATATAAATCATTCTACCATGAAGACACAGGCATGTGCATGTATACTGCAGCAGTATTCACAATAGCAAAGACAAGAAATCAACCTAGATGTCCATCAATGGTAGACTGGATAGAGAAAATGTGATACATATACACCATGGAATACTATGCAGCCATAAAAAAGAATGAGATCATGTCCTTTGCAGGGACATGGTTGGAGCTGGAGGCCATTATCCTTGGCAAACTAACACAGAAACAGAAAACAACATACCACATGTTCTCGCTTATACCACATGCTCTCGCTTATAAGTGGGAGCTAAATGATGAGAACACATGAGCACATAGAGGGTAACAACACACACTGGGGCCTATGTGAGGGTGGAGGTTGGGAGGAGGGAGAAGATCAGGAAAAACAACCAATGGGTAGTAGGCTTAATACCTGGGTGGGGAAATAATTGGTACAACAAACCTCCATGACACATTTCCCTTTGTAACAAACCTGCACATGTACTCCTTAATTTAAAATAAGAGTTACATAAAAATTAAATTAAAGTGAAAAAAATAAGAAGAACTAAGCAGATTCTGAAAGTTGTCTTTCCTTTCTTCCTGCCCACTAGGCACAGATAATGCTGGATTTAAACTGCATCTTGTGACTCAAAGGTGCTGGTATGTGGTTAAAAGACACGTGGTTTCAGTGTAGTGAACTATTAATAGTTAAGTGCAGGGACTCTCTCTTGGATTGTGCATTAGTCTGTTTTCACACTGCTGATAAAAAAGATATACCCAAGACTGGGTAATTTATACAGAAAAAGAGGTTTAATGGACTCAGTTCCAGGTGGCTGGGGAGGCCTCACAGTCATGGCGGAAGGTGAGGGAAGAACAAAGGCATGTCTTACATGGCGTGGGGCAAAGAGAGAAGGAGAGCCAAGCGAAAGGGGAAACCCCAAATAAAATCATCAGATCTCCTGAGACTTACTCACTACCATGAGAACAGTGTGGGGGAAACTGCCCGAATGCATGATCCAATTATCTCCCACCAGGTCCCTCCCACAACATGTGGGAATTATAGGAGCTACAATTCAAGATGAGATTTGGGTGGGGACACAGCCAAACCATATCAGACTGCCTGCGTTTGAATCCTGGTTGTGACACTACTAGCTGGGTGGCTCCAAGCAAGTTACTTAACTCTTCGTGCCTAATTCTCTTCGGCTATAACATGAGCATAATGATGGTATGTACCTCTTGGGTTTGCCCTAGATTTGGTGCATTAATATTTGTAGAGTGTTTAGAACAGCACCTGGTAACTAATAAATGCCCTCCCAAATGTCTGATAAATAAGCACAGATGAACGATGACCATGGTGGGTTGAGTACAAAGTTCATGTCCACCTGAATGTGAGCTTATTTGGAATCAGTATCTCTGTAGATGTGATTAGTTGAGACATGGTCTTAATGGATTAAGGTGGGACTGTGGGTGTCCTTACAAGAAGAGAAAACACAGACACACACACACGGAGGATGGCACAGGAAGATGGAGCCAGAGATTGGGGTGATCCATCTGTAAGCTGAGGAATATCAAGAATTGGCACAACCCACAGAAACTGGAAGAGGTAGGAAGGATGCTTCCCTAGAGCCTCCAGAGGGAGCATGGCCCTGGTCACACCATAATGTTAGACTTGCAGCCCCCAGAACAGTGATGGAGTGAGTGTCTCTTGTTTTTAGCCATCACGTTGTGTTACTTCATCACTTCAGTACAGCAGCACTAGGAAGCGAATACAGTGACTAGTCAAAAAGGAAGCGCCTGGATGCCAGAAGCATGACCATGCTCACCCTGGGCATCCACCTCCAAGTATGTTTGCAGAGAGAATTAAGAGCTTGCTCATTCTAACCATTGATTTCCAAGTTCTGTTACTCACAGATAATCACCATCTTAACTGACGCAACCTGAAAGGGGACCGCCTCATGATTTCTTATCGGTCTTAAGCCAAAACGAGTAAGTTAAATTGACTTATTTTTTTGTAACGGGAAAAAACATTTTTTGTTGTTGTTGTTCTTTTTTGTCCCTAAAGTTATTACAGCCTCTTTAGAGATCACTTGCCATTTTAATATATGGTTGTGAAATGATCCCATAAATGTTAAAATAGATGAGTACGGTTAGAAGAAATAAAAATAGTGTAATGTGAGCTGCATCAACTGATTCCTTCCTAAACAAAAGCATCGAAGTGCTTAACTATACACTATGGAATACTATACAGCCATAAAAAAGAACGAGGTCATGTCCTTTGCAGGGACATGGTTGGAGCTGGAGGTCATTATCCTTAGCAAACTAACACAGGAACAGAAAACAACATACCACATGTTCTCACTTATAAGTGGGAGCTAAATGTTGAGAACACATGGACACAGAGAGTTGTCACAGAGAGGACACAGTGCTTAACATCACAGTGATTAATGCACCCAATCTGAGCACCCCATTGGAGGAGGTTAGAGGGGGCAAACATTCCAAACAGCAAATGAAATGGAGCACCAGCTGAACCTCCAGCCTTCCCTGCCCTGTGCAAAATTGGCTTGGGGAAGGCATCAGAGGAAGATGGAGGCTTATCCAACCAGAACAGCTCACAGCCCAACACCTCAACCTCCAAGCAGTGTGTTCCCATCACTTAACTCTGTGTGAGGCACATTTGAGAAAGGGGAATTTTGAAGAAATGGACATAAAAGCTAACTGGCCCATTAAGCTTGAAGACTTGCAAAAAGGTAGCATTTTTTACAGGGGTTAGCTGTTAATAGACATGAGACAGTAGGCATAAACTTTCAAACAAACAGGATTTGCGTTACATATTGAGACATTTCCTCATAATATTTTTTAAGGAAAACAATGAGTCACTAGGATAGATAGTTTTTGCTTTTCCTACCTCCTTTTGTATAAGAGGACATCCATCTTCCTTTGGGAAGCTATCGCTTCTCCTGTGCATGAAGCTTGGTGGGGGCACAATAACTCTCTCCCCTGGTCAAAAGTAGGCAGGCATCTCTGGAGCTAGGACCAGCAGCCTCTCTCCCTGGGACTTGAATTACACTCAAAGGGAGTGAGGCCGGGTCAAGAATAGCTGAATTTCATTTGTCTCATTTGTGGCACCTGAAAAGTCTATGCCCTTTATCCTGATCTATCTCTAGCATTGTCCTGGTTCCTACCTTTTCTGAGGGCTTTTTGTCCGGCTTTTAAATTCATCCTCTGAGAGAGCCCGTATTCTTGCAATAAATTCATTTTAAAAAATGTTAGGTAGTGAGAATCAGTTTATTTTGCTTACAGTGAACAGTTATGGGTCACTAAGGATGGGGATACATTCCGAGAAATGCATTGTTAGGCGATTTCATCGTTGTGTGAACATCATAGAGTATATTCCACAAACCTAGAAGGCAGAGCATACTACACACCTGGCCATACGGCATAGCCTATTGTTCCTGGGCTACACATCTGTATGGCAGGCGATTGCACAGAATGCTACAGGCAGCTGAAACACCATGGTAAGTATTTGTGTATCTCAACATAGAAAAGTTAGAATAAAAATACAGTAGCATAATCTTATGGGACCACAGTGGTATACGCAGTTCATTGTTGACCGAAATGTTGGTATATGGCACACAACTGTACCCTATTGAATGAAGTTGACCAGCGAGGTGATTAGATCAAAGTATATTGGTTTTTGAGGTTTCATTCTAAACTGTCATTGAGATGCAAACTTTTTGTTTCTTTAGCAACTAGCAATCTTAGTCACCAAAGTGCAACTTGGACATCTTGTTCATTTGAATTCCCCCCAAAACAGGCCTAAGACAAGTTAATCTCTTTGCAGGAGGCGGGAGTGAGGCGTAAGCAGCAGGAGACAGTGACAGGGGAAGCCAACACAATGGTGTGTTGTCAAGGTTGCAGTGGTGCCCAGAGGAACTCAATTTACAGAGGCAGGATTCTCCCAGAATTGTCTGACTAAAGGCTAGAAGCCTGCATTCCTGGGGTTACAGGTTTCCCCGGGTGTGTAAACTCCATGCTTGGGAATGGGCTCCCATGATGTCAGAAAAACCCTGGAGCAAAACATGGAAAGATGTCCATAATGCCTGGAGGTGGGGCCAGCTCAGGTGATAGGGTTTGGCTCTGTGTCCCCACCCAAATCTCACCTTGAATTGTAATAATCTCCATGTGTCATGGGAGGGACCTGGTAGGAGGTAATTGAATCATGGGGGCAGGTCTTTCCCATGCTTTTCTTGTGATAGTGAATAAGTCTCATGAGATCTGATGGTTTTATAAATGGGAATTCCCCTGCACAAGCTCTCTTGCCTGCCACCATGTAAGACATGCCCTTGCTTCCCCAGCCATGTGGAACTGTGAGTCCATTAGACGTCTTTCCTTTATAAATTACCCAGTCTTGGGTATGTCTTTATTAGCAGTGTGAGAACAGATTAATACATCAGGGAATGACAAGTCTTCGCTCACATGGGTGCAACTGCCCAGCACGAACGAGGGCCAAGAGGGCGTATAAGGGCACCGGAGACAGCAGCTCCAGAAATGGACTCAGTTGCTCCCATGCAAGGAGAGAAATTCCCCATGATAAAGTAGGGAACAAAAATGTGACTTACTTTTTGAAAAGGGGGCACACCTGGGCCTGCAACTTGCATGGAGATGTGTGGCCAGCATTTACACTGATTTAAACAGCAGGTTTCAGAAGTAATTCTTCTTCACTCATGTGCTTATAAACCTTGGAGAGGCTGAAAGCTCACTTGATAAGATCATATCAAATACTTCATTAAATTAAGGATACAAACATGGTAGTAGCCCTACAGGTCATCCAGAGATCAAGGCTCCACATGCCCTGGATGAAGGCTCCACATCAGTAGGGCTGACACCATATAGGGAGCTGGCCTTGCACCTTTTGGGAGCACAGTTCACCTCTGTCTGCCATTTCCAACATTCTTACTCTCTTCCTGGTATGTGGGCCAACTTCTTGAATTGCTAATATATTTGTTTTCTAAAATATGTACTTCATTTCTCATGATATTTACCCATTCTTCAAAACATCTTGCAAATAATATTCAGTTTTAAGAACATTGTATCAGTCAGGGATGTTAGTTGCAGACAACAGAATCCACTCTAGCTCTTTCAAGCAGAAAAGGATTTATTCAGGAATATGGATGGGATTGAAGAAACAGATTTCAGCTGAGTTCCCGAGAGCAATGCCTGGAACCAGAGAGTGGGCCGCCAAGAACCTGCTGCTTGTCATCACTAGAAAGCTTACAGATCAGACAGATGGTTCTAGAACCTCATTGCCTCTCCCACAATCTGAGCCAGCAAAATGGATGCCCACACACTTCCTTTTCCCCACGTTGGAAACGAAATCTCACACAGGTGCATCCAGTTGGCAGGGACTGGATCGCAAGCCCATATACCCTCACAGACACTTTGCTGCCTTTCAGGAAAATCTGAGCCAAGTAGATTTTTGGAAAGTACCTTGGGGGGATGAGATTTACACAGTGGAGAGAGCTCTCAAAGCTCAGAGAGAGTATTTTGTGGGCAGCTGCAACAGTTTTCCACTACATGTGTCAACATTCCATGGCCTCGTGTTCTCCTGATGTTACAGTACAGAAACTCATGTTCTGCTAAGTCTATTCATTCTCTTAAATATTGGAACTATGTACCCTCTATGCTTCACCCCATCTCCCAATGACATAAAGAAATGGTACCTTGTAAGATTCTTTTGTCCACCACAGACTAAATTTGAGGACATTAAATGTCAAACGGATACAAGAATTGTGAATTTACATTTCATGGAAAAAGAAATAAACCTCTTAAAGACAGATGTCCAGATCAGGTATAAAAAGATTTTTTTCCTCCTGTTATATCATATTCAGACGTAATATTTAAAAATGAAAAAAAAAAAAAAGCCCAACAACCACCCCTGGGATGGCATAGCCACTGACCAATCAGAGGAGATGCCTGGCCAACCATGCTTGATGGTGTTGGGCCAGCCATGCAGGTGAATTCCAGTTTACAGAGGACAAAGGAATGCTCCGAGAATATGCCATTTGTTCCTTCATATTTTCCAGGTCCTTACAGTTCAGAAGAGACCTGTGAACACTTCTAGCCACTGAAATGTACGGGTCAATGTTGTTTGTTACTTGTGGGTTGAAGCAATACAGCTTTCATGTTCAATTGCCTATTCTTTCTCCTCACCTGACACGGCCACCAAGGAGGCTCTGTGTTCCAGACGATGCAGTGAGGAGATGCTGGAGCCTCCATTAGCCTGGTTACCTGAGTCACGCGTGGAGAAGAGCTTCCTCCTGACCCACACAGGACATATAGCAGGAGGAATAACTATGCTTTTCTTGTCTTAAGGCAATATGATTTAGGAGCAAGTTTTTATTCCAATATAACCCAACTTATCCTGATTAATACACAACACTTTCCAAATTCAGCTTCAGCAACTCACTCTATACCTAATCATTAAATTCTGGGCTGTCCTTCCAGGCAGCAGGATAGATTGCTCAGATATGAAACCTCAAAATTTCCTCCATGGGCTGGGTGGCTAGCCCTTCATCTCCTGGTTACTGCCCTGATTTCTGCTGCACTGAGCTTGGGCAGGTCCAGCCTCAGTTAGTATGAAGGTCTCACATCCCTCTCTTCCTCAATGTGTCCTCCTAACTGTGGTTGACTTCTTAAAAAAACCTTTTCAATCCATTTCCCAACAAAGATCAGTAACCTAATCAGTAGAATAACAACCAATCACCCTGTCCTTGTCTTGTGCTTGTTTGGCCAAACTCTGTTATTTGAGCCCCTACTCCTACCCCTGGCCTCCCAAATAAATAGCAAACGCTGCGACAATGATGGGCTGTGGGTTTTTTATTTCTTCCACATTAAACATAAGAGCTATTAGTTGACCATAGAAATACTATATCTAATTAGCAATAATGCTGTGTTGCTATAAATAACCTGTGTGCTTCTCTTGACAAGTGCAGAGTATCAGTCAAATTGGCACCTGCATTGCAAACAGATTTATAAACCGCTCTGTTTCTTAAAGTACATCAGCTCTTGGGTTTCGTGGCTGTGGTATGGTATGCAGAGGGATTGCATTTTGGCACTCAACCTAAAATGAAATAAAATAATAAAATAAAATAATTCTTCTACCTTTGGGGAGGCAGCAAGATTTTATGCTGCAGATCCCACATGAGGCTGGGCATGTGGTCATGCCTTCTCCCTGTGAGGCTGGCTTCTCAAAGCCATTGAAACAGCCAAATGCATGGTGCTCTTCCTTTCCTTTTTAACGTAAATTTCAAAATCTTATCAAGGTTATCCAAGCTCATTGTTAAAATATTACCCTTCCAAAAGCGTTTACAATGAAATGCCATAGCAGGTATCCACCCTTCCCTAACTCCATTTTTGTTTCCTTCAGGCAATTGTTTTCAACTCTTCTATGTTATAAAGGTTTTTCCCCATATATTTAAATAATATGCTATATTCCCCTCTTTTGATATAGCAGTTTTAGACTTTAGCTACTGATTTCCTGGTATGATCAATGAAATTTTATCTCTGACTGCCTTCTACTTTCTCTCCTTTCTCAGGCAATATGATCATGTTCCCCTTTTGACTTCTCTATTGGCTGTATTTATAATTTCAAGGAAATACACCTCTAATCAAAGACAAACACTGCATCGTCTTACTTATAGGTGATATCTAAAGAAGCTGAACTCACAGAAATGGTGAGTAGAAGGGTGGTTGCCAGGAACTGGGTGAGGTGTTGGGGGAAATGGGGAATTTTGGTTAAAGGGTACACATTTTCAGCTATAAAATGAGTAAGTTTTGTAGACTTGATGTACAGCATGTTTAGTATAGTTAATAATAATATATCACATACTTGAAATTTGCTGAGAGCATAGATCTTAAATGCTGTCACTACCAAAAAAAGGTAACTCTGGGAACTAATGAATTTATTAGCTTGATAGTGGCAATCATTTCACAATGTATATATATATCAAGACATCATATTATACACCTTAAACATACACAATGTTTATTTGCCAGTTATACCTCAATAAAGCTGGGGGGAGAAAGAGATAATGCCTTGGTCCCTGAATAGTTCAAGAACATGTCTGCAGATTCTTCGACATTCCTGCCATGTGGAAGTGGAGTCTGGTTTTCTCCCCTTCAACACAGGCCGGCCTTAGGACTCACCTCTAGCTGTATCACCTTTTGGAACCTAGCCCCGGAAGTAGCAAGCATCACTTCCTCTAGAATGCAGTGGAAGTGATGGTTGCTACTTCCGAGGCTAGGTCCTAAAAGCCAAGACAGCTTCAACCTTGTTTTCTTGCTGGGGGCACTTGCTCTTGGAACTCAGTCACCATGCTGTGAAGAAGCCCTGGCCGCATGGAGAGGCCACATGCAGGTGATCTGGTCAACAGCCCAGACTGTAATCGGCATCCCCCACAGCAGATGTGTAAATGCAGAGGCTTTCCAGAGGACCACGTAGACTCTACCTTGCTGCACTCAACAGGAGACCCTGAGCAGAAGCCACCTGGCAGAGTCCTGTGGACCCCCGGAGCCATATGGCAGAACATAAT
This sequence comes from Pan paniscus, assembly GCF_029289425.2. Classification (NCBI taxonomy): domain Eukaryota; kingdom Metazoa; phylum Chordata; class Mammalia; order Primates; family Hominidae; genus Pan; species Pan paniscus. The sequence goes on from NC_073259.2 coordinate 137,293,759, forward strand.
ATAAATGGCTGTTGTTGTAATAAGGATACTATGGTTTGCTGGTTTCTTGTGCAGCAATAGACAACTGATAACCCCCGCCTCCCGCTTTGCAAGACGAGAATATTAGCCCTGCTAAAGCTCCTCTTTGGTTCATCTCTGGTGTTAGCTTCCTAACTTTTCTCATTTCTAACTTTTACTTTTATACTCTCAAGGATGATAACGTCTACATTGTGTTCTGAAACATAATGAAGTCATCTGTGCTTCGTACAAAGGTTGGATCTCAGAGTTGAAATCCACTAACATATCTATTATGCTCTTACAAATATTGTTCACTGTGGAGCAGGCTTTCTCAGACTTGACACTATTGATATTTTGGGCTGCATAATTCTTTGTTATCAGGATGTTCCATGCCTTGTAAGTTGTGCACTGCAGCATCTCTGGCCTCCACCCACTAGATGCCAGTAGCATCCCTCATCCCCCTAGTATGACAGCCCAAAATGTCTCCAGTCATCGCCAATGTCTCCTGAGGGAGAAAAATCACTCTCAGTTAAGAACCACTGCGGTGGGGCGAAGAATTGTCCTTGGATTCTATTTCTTTTCATTATAATACTTTGTGTCTCCTGGAGTTACTCATTGCCTTCCTTTTTTTCCTCTTTAGTTAATATAATTTACCTTGTTCATAATCTTAGGTTTTGCCAAGCTCTTCACTGACCTTGCCATTTTCCCGGGGATCCCCCCATCAGAATATTTTGTCTTCTGTTCTGATGAATATGTTCTCTAGACCTGCTGCATAGATCAGGACTTCTTTTTACTTGATACAAAATTTGTTTTAAATATACACATTTAAAATGGGAGAAATTTTCAAAATGCAGAAACGAATGCAAAAATTCTTGATTTTCTTCATGTCACCAGCAAGTACGGACTCCACTGTATACAGTGAGCTTTGTGCAACCAGAGCTGGCTTTAGGTAACAGGCAAACCTTTCAAAAACAGAATATAGTCTATTTAGAAATAATATTTTATTGTACTAGTGGAGCTTGCTATTAAAAATTAGACTAAGCAGGCAGGGCACGGTGGTTCATGCCTATAATCTCAGCACTTTGGACGTCGAGGCAGCAGATCACTTGAGGTCAGGAGTTTGAGACCAGACTGGCCAACATGGCAAAACCCCATCTCTATTAAAAATACAAAATTAGCCAGGCATGGTGGCCACGCCTGTAGTCCCAGCTACTCAGGAGGCTGAGACATGAGACTCCCTTGAACCTGGGACGTAGAAACTGTTTTTTTCTTTTCCATTTTATATATATTTTTAATTATCCTAAGCAAACTCAAGGCCCAACTCAAATGCTACATCTTCCTTGATCTCCCCAAGTGGAAATAATCAGTGTGCATATTGTTTATATTTTATTAGAGACATTATATAAAATAAATATGGAAACAGGAGAGCTTAGGGTGAGGAGTGCGAGCTTTGGGGCCAGACAGCCTGGCTTTGAATCTCAGTTCCTATGCCCACTAGCTCTGTGACTTTCGGCAAAATAGTGACCGTACTGTACTGCACTGTGTCTGTTTTCTCATCTGCGAAATGGGGACTGGAAAAGTTTCCATGCTATTCGGTTGAAGGGAAGGATTTCATACATGAAAAGTGGTTATTGCCATGACTGGCACATGCTAAGCAAAGCTACATGTTCACCATTGTTGGCGTCATCCACGCTGCCTGACTTTAAGAACTCCTCAACCAGCCTGGGAGTGGAGACAGGCACCTGGCCTGAGGGATCTGAGTCCTAGCTTTACACAGCATCAGATGTGGGACTTTGGCCAAGGTATGTCAGTTCTTGGAGGCCAACTTTCCTCATCTTCACTGTGGAGTTAAATGAGATGCAGGAGAATCGCCACCCGCACAGTCTTTGGACTCGGGTGGCCTGTGTTCAAATCCCAGCTTTGTCACTTCCATGTTTTGTGACTTTGCAAGTTACTGAAACTCTCTGCAGCTCATTTTTCTTATCTGAAAAACAAGGTTCCAAGTAGTATCTACCACAGAGAGTTCTTATGCGGATCCAATGAGTTAACGCAGGCAAAGTGTTAAAGCAGTGCTTGGCATTATTAATTTGTAAATAAGGCTGCTTATTAGTAGTATCCTAACATATGCAATGACTTACATGGATTCAATTACGTTCCTGGCAAAAGGAAAAAGCAAGAGAGAGAGGAAGAGGAGGGAAGAAGACATAACCTGCCGTGCCTTTCAATGCACTCAAGTTTGTCCTGCAGTATAGGAGGCAGGAACCTGCTGTTTCCCCAGTGGCCCCCAGCCCCTACAGCCGCTCACAGTGTGAGCATCTCACTGCAGTCAGTAGCTTTAGTATTAAAGATACATATTTTTCACACCCAGGATCCCTGAGCACAAGCCAACAACTCCACTTGGTGCTCAGCCAACAAACAATAATGTGTCAATGCTGAAAGAAAGACGGGAAGTTTGGAGCCGTAGAAGCTGTATTTTATGAGTGGTTTGAGGGACTTTCAAGGGTGATGTTGATTGCGTGTTATTTTCGCATCATGTGTTTGCTCTGGAAACTAAACTTCTTTCTGGAATGGGACTTCATTGCCAAGACCAGTGAACTCTCAGTGAAGCACTGGAGGCTTGCGATAAGAAAGGGTGAATGAACTATAGGAACATGAGTTCTTGGCCACCTTCATTTCTATGCAAATTGACATTTGGTTTCTCTCTGGAGGAAATGCCTGGCCAGGATCACAGGGCAATGCCTGTGGGCATGGGCCTTGAGCATCTCTTCTCATGCACACCTACCTATGCATGTGGGTTTGCACAGCCCACAGGTTAGGACTTAAGAAGCATCTCAAGGGACAGGAAGGTTCTCATACCATTTGCCCCTGTCTGCCGTGGCACCAGACCTTGGCCCAGACAATCATCCCAGGATGTGGTGTCAAACTCCGGTTCTAACCCGGGGCCTTGGAGGTGGTAATGGTCACCTGGTAACCTAGGACCTCACACCTAAGCCAGAGGGCGAAGTGACAGCTCCAGGTAATTGCTGCCTTATAGGAATGAGAACCAGACTGACCCATGTCCTGATTTTCCCAGAGGAGCCAAGAATCAATATTGGTAGGTGAGATCTCCTAACTGTTACATTTGGCTCACTTTTTGTGAAATGCGCTGTGAAGTTTGAACAAACACATTTGCAGGGTGCACTGGCCTAAGGGCTCCCCTTTGTGACTTCATTAGGAACTCTTGCCCTGCTGTCTGGACTCAACAACGAGGTGAATGTTTTCCCAGGACCCCCGATTCATTTCTCTGGGTCACCCCACAACCCCTGCTGTCTGGGAATAAGATCTCCTTCATTCTGAGCTGCCTGAAGAAATCTCCTGTATCACAAAAGCACTGCTTCGTTTTGCATAACTAATTTCAAATCTTATTTAGCGTCAAGTTTCAGAATTAAGAAGCTAAATGACAGCTGTTTAATTAACTCCTTAAGCTGATTAGGCAGCGCTACTGAAATCCCCTCAAGGAGGAATTTCTAACTCTGGGGAGAACCTAGGCCATGTTACTGCCTCTGTTTAAATTTAGTAAGCTGCGAAACCCATCGACCACACGTTCCTGACATCCTCAAGCATGTGGCCAAATATGGATTTTTATTTATTATGTTAACTGCTACAGAAGATGCCAAGTGATAATAACAATAACTTCCTTTGATCCACTAAGAAAATCTGTCATCTGTCCTGTGTTAGGCGCAAGTCGGAGTTTTTCCGAAGACACTTGATTATGTTATAAATCCCATGCGTTTCAATGCATTGTGTTAGGAGAGGGGTTTGGATTAACCTTGGGCCCCCACATAATGGGTTGTACATCCTTCTCTTCATTAATAAGAGAAAGCCACATGAATGAGTTTAAGACTTTAAGCCAGTTTTATTCTTAAGATTGATGTTTTTAAAGTGGAATTTCCAAGGAAGAGGAAACCACAATATTTACCTGATTTTATTTTTATTTATTTATTTTTAATATATATATATTTTATTATACTTTAAGTTCTAGGGTACATGTGCACAATGTGCAGGTTTGTTACATATGTATACATGTGCCATGTTGGTGTGCTGCACCCATTAACTCGTCATTTACATTAGGTATATCTCCTAATGCTATACTTCCCCCCTACCCCCACCCCACAACAGGCCCCGGTGTGTGATGTTCCCCTTCCTGTGTCCAAGTGTTCTTATTGTTCAATTCCCACCTATGAGTGAGAATATGTGGTGTTTGGTTTTTTGTCCTTGCGATAGTTTGCTGAGAATGATGGTTTCCAGCTTTATCCATGTCCCTACAAAGGATATGAACTCATCTTTTTTTATGGCTGCATAGTATTCCATGGTGTATATGTTTATTACCTGATTTTAAATGTGAGGCTAAGGCTGCCTGGGCATCCCAGGACATCGACGCTGTGTACAAGATGATGAATTTGTTTCCCCCTTTATAATCCTTAGCTGGGCAACATTGGGTGGATGGTAACAAAACATGGTGTAGACAGTGTGAAGAAGCATGAGATGTGTGTTTTGGAGAGCCTGCCATTGACCTAAGGTTGTTAGAAACCGCAGTTTAACTTTTGAATTGAGTTTAGCGGGATGGGTCCAGTAATCCGGCGGGGAGTGGTGCGGAACCCACAGATTTTGTGGGCTGGTTTTGTGTGCTGAAAATGTCAGCTCCTTGCTCAAGACCTAGAGGTTTTCCATTTTTGTGTTTTTTTGAGTTTTTGTTTTGGGCAGCGTTATTGAGATAAAATTCATATACCATAAAATTCATCTGCTTAAAGTGTGCAATTCATTAGTTTTTAATATAGTCACAGATACGTGCAGTATTACCATAGTCAATTTTTGAACATTTTTATTGCCTTAAAAAAAATCCTATGTCCTTAGCTACTTTCCCACCCCTCACTACCACCGTGCTTCAGCCCTGGCAATCACAAATCTACTTTCTGTCTGCCTGAATTTTCCAGTTCCAGATACTCAACCTGAATCGAATCATGTGATGTGTGGTCTTTTGAGACTGGCTGCTTTCACGTACTGTGATGCCATCATGGTTCATCCATGCTGTAGCACGGGTCAGTGTTTCGTTCCTTTCACAGCTGAATAATACTCCTCAAGGCACACAGGTTTAATGCTTTCCATTTAACAAAAATCAATTCCGATGCTGTTACGATCAGTTAACCAACTAGGGTTCCAAGGACCGCATCCGGCCCATGGAAATGATTTGTTTGGACTGTACAGATTTAATTCTTTTTCAATGGATCACAACACTTGAAAATGAGAATATCTGCATAAGATCCGGACTTCTGGTTTGTCTTGGAAAATCAGAAGTTCAGCAATTCCGGGGCATCATTCAGTGAATGTGTCCTTGTGGCCTCTCTCCGCTTCTCCAGAGCTGACTTCTCCATTGAATTGGGAGGTCCAGGATTCTCCGGGAGGGTGTGAATCCAGGCTCCCTTGCTGAGATGCCTCTAGACGAGCAACACGTGTGTGATCCAGCTGTGCCAACGTTGTCCAGTTCCAACAACGTAGGCTAAAACTTATAAGAAATGTGACAGGCACAGGGTAAACACTCAGCTTCGGGTGTAACTTTTTAAAATAACAAGCTACTCTTTGTATCAGAAATACTAAATCTGGTGATTTATCAGTCTCCCTGATAAGAAAAGTCTGACAATATGATAAAAATGCTGTTGAGTACACTCAGCATATATCAAAGATCGACAACTACGGATGTTGATAATGAAGGTTCTTTTAAGAAACGTACACTTCATTTATAGCTTCCAAACATCAATTCCATGAAACCCAGCATGAATATTTAATTTGTGTCTGTTGATAGAGTCCTCTTGATAGCATAAAGCATCTGCTCTTTGAAACTGGGGGAGGTTTTGCCTGCAGCCTCTAAGTAAATGGGTTCTCAGTCCTCTACTATATCACTACAGAAAAATGCATGTCAAATTGTCAAAGGCTACAGAATTTTCCGTAGGCTGGGAGAAGCCTATCAGTCTTATGGGACATGGAACTAAGGAATTAATTCAATTGGTATGGAAAGGACATAGAAAATTGATAAACATCAAAGAGCTGCTCTCAGACTTCATTTAACTAAATCAGTAAACCTAAAAGTGGGTCTTGTTTAGAATTTTAACCCTCTAGAGGCACCGAAAGTGCTTATAAGTCCTTTTTTAACCTGCAAGCCACAGGGATTTCAGCAAGACTTATTGGTGGGGCTGGGAGCCAAGTCTTGATTATCTGTGCTGATGAGGGTGCAGTGGTGTGGCTAATCCCAAATAGTGTAAAACCCAAAAGTCATTTGCAGTTTGGCCATGGAATACATTAAGTGCATTTTCTTGCCTTCACCAGACAACTTCTTAATTATGTTTCTTTTAGGCTAATGTAAAAATGAATTTACATGTCTTCTGCCCAAACTAATTGAGAAGAGGGTGGATGCAATTAAGATTATTCTGGGAGGCAGGATAAAATCAATCTGGGGTTTTAAATTGGTCACAGTCACCCATGCATTGACTTAGACTTCATAACCTGCTGACCAAGGAAATGCATCTGAGGTCTATGCTTCCCTTTCCTGAGAAAGGAAGAACATCAGCAGTCTCTGCTACTTTCCCAGCCTGGCCATCCCCTTCCTCAGCTCCTTCTGTGTAGGGGTCTCCCCAGCCTAGCCATCACCTTCCTAAACTCCTTCTGTGTTAGGGGGGCTCCCCAGCCTGGCCATCCCCTTCCTCAGCTCCTTCTGTGTATGTGGGGCTGTGATTCTATGATTCATGTCCTGTCCTCCAACCCCACTGATGACAGATGAAAATCATGGGGACTTGGAGAAAATGAAGATGATTATTAGACCCTTCTTCAAAATGTAGCTCTGTGATCAAGATTATGGACACTGGTCTCATTCTCAACTGTCTGAAACTATGGAGAAATTTATGCTACAGCAAAGCAGCTCTGTTTTCGGGGTGTCTACAGGATGGGGTGAAGCCACACTACTGTGGAGACCACACCCTAGAAGATGATCTCATCCAGTCCCAGGGTGTTGATGTTCTGATCAGTTCCAGATTCAGATCTCCCATCTGAGAGCTCCCATGAACTCAAGAGTATTCTTCTGCCTAGCTGATGTCTCCACTGGGTGTCTCAGAGTCACTGGGTTCAAGAAGCAACTCTTGACATCCTGTCTCAAATCTGCTCTGCTAACAGTATTCAAATCTCAGCAAATGGGGCAACAGTGCCCTAGTTGCTCAATCTGAAACCTCAGGAGTGATGGCTTATGTCACATCCATGAGATCATTGGGTTAGCACTGTGCTCAATGTACTGCAAACCTGCCAGCCACTTCCCTCCATTCCATGATCATCACCTTCAATGAAGCCACCATGATATGTAGCCAGGGTTAGGAAAAATCTTTGAAACCACTTATCTTGTTTATTTACTCCATAGCATCCGTCACTCTCAGAAATCCTCCCTTTTCTCTTGCTGTGAATTGACTGTCTGTTCAACCACATCAGAATATAACCTTTAGAAGGGCAGGTCTTTCATGCTGTTCAACACAAAGCCTAGGGCAAAGTTCAGGCAGCCTCATGCAAGCGCTTCCTGGCATGCCAGACTCAAGCGTGTCCTTGAACATAACACAGGGCTCTTAGGGCACTCCTTGAATCAGCATTGAAGTCTTTTTCAATTAACTTCCATTTGTAACAGAGAATGTGCATTATGGCCATGTTCTCTTTGATATTTTAATCCACATTGGAAGCAAAATATATCATTGGCGGGTCCCTGTGCATATCTCCAGGGCTTTACATTTCCTGGCTGGAATTGGCAAATCTTGTCCCATTCCTGAAGCTAGAGGTATAAAATGTGTTATATGTTTACAGCAGTCAAACGTCATCAGATTTCCTCTAGTTCAGAGCAAGAAAATAACCAATTGTTCTTTTATTGGTTGGGAGGTCCACACTATAACCACTTTGTGATACATCATTATTATTTTTTATTTCATTAAGCCGGGCTTTGGCAGAAGCATCCTAACTGACATTCAGCCAAGAAAGCAGCTGTGGCTGATGAGCTCAGCTGGTGGGAGCATGGTGTTAATGAGGCTGAGGTCGTGGGTTCAATCCCCACCTGGCTATGGGTTTGTTGAAAATCAGCCAGCTGAAATGGTGACCCTAACTATGGCCAACAGCTTAATAATTCCATGAGAAAACATGAACATAGAGCCAAACTATCTTTTCTTCCTAAGGTCCTGGGGCACCTGAGGTTGGTCCAGAGAAGTGGTTCTCAACCAAGTCTATAGAATATAATCCTCCATGGAGCTCTGACAAAATTTCAATGCCTTGGGCCTGCTTCTTCCAATTATATCAGAACCTCTGGGGAGTGGGACACAGGCACCAGTATTTCTTTTTCATATCTTTGCAGGTAATTCTCACTCAGTGGTTCTCAAACTTAGCTGTACGTTGGAATCACCTGGGGAGATTAAACAACACTGGTAGTGGGTCTCACACTCTGATTCTGAATTCATTGTCATGGGTTGCAGCCCGGATCTTGGGAGGTTGAAAATCTTCCCACGAGATTCTAATAGGCAGCAAAGTGTGAGCAACACTGAGAGTGAGTTTTGTCCATGAAAAATGGTCACCTTCCTTAGTGATTCCAGAGTGCCTTCTACTCTGCTGGACCTGTGAACACACATGCACTCAGACATGGTTCAAGACAGATGACTGGACGGAGAGGGCAAACTGGCAAACTAGTGTTAGGCAACATGTTTTCTGCTCGATGCTTAAGAAATGTTAAAAGACAATGATGCTGCCATAAAGTAAACACAGAAGTAAGGGAAAAACACTCTGCACAGAGCTGAGGTCAGAAAGCACCATGCTAGCTCTGCCTTGCAGGTGAGACTGCCTTCTGGTCCAAGGAGATTCTAAGTTGCCATCCACATGAGACAGGATGCCAGTGCAGAGCATGGCCTCATAGCTCAAATGTCTTCACCTCCCAGGGCTTCTGTGACCACCGAACGATTACTATTTGCCCCAGGTCCCCTGCTCACAATCACATTCTGTATTAGTTTGTTCTCCCACTGCTATAAAGATACTACCCGAAACTGGGTAATTTATAAACAAAAGAGGTTTTTATTAACAAACAGTTCCACGTGGCTGGGGAGGCCTCAGGAAACTTACAATCATGGCGGAAGGTGAAAGGGAAGCAGGCACGTCTTACATGATGGCAGGAGAGAGAGAGATAAAGAGAGAAAGAGCGCAAAGGAGGAAGCACCACACTTTTAAACCATCAGATCTCATGAGAACTCCCTCATTATCATGAGAACAGCACCGGGGAAATCACCAGCCTGAGCCAATCGCCTCCCACCAGGTCCCTCCTCTGACATGTAGGGATTATAATTGGAGATGAGGTTTGGGTGGGGACACAGAGCCAAACCATGTCACCTCCCCATTCAATCTCCACCACAATGCCTCCTTTTTCATTTCTGTAGCACCTAGTTAGAAATGATCTTATTCTTATGTTAATATATGTATAAGTAAATGCGTATTTATTTTGTTTATTTATGTTTAACTTACTTTTAAAATTGTCCATCTCCTGTTTTAGACTACAAGCTATATGAGGGCGGGGGCCCTGTGTGTCCCCAGCAGCTGCTGAGTTCATCCCAGTATACGCTATCATCATCTGCACGCAACAGTTCTTGAGTGAACGAATGAATGAATGAATGGTACCACAGTTTCAGAAAATGGTTTCTTTCCCTGAGTTATTCTTCCTTCCTATATTCAAGGCCCTCAAATGATTATTTATCCTTTGAAAATTATGTTCTACTGTAGCAGCTTTGGAAGTTCTTATATCCTGCCTCATGATAAGATGTATTTTGGGTGAGGTCAGGATTGATTCTATAAAACATGCTCCCTCGTATGTCGGAGGAAGTCTGAAAAGAACAAGGTGATTATGTCAATGTAACATGGAAGCATAGCTTGAAATCACAAACTGATGTTATTAATTTTTATTTTTTAACTTTTAAATTTTATTTATTTATTTATTTTTGAGACAGAGTTTCACTCTTGTTGCCCAGGCTGGAGTGTGGTGGTGTGATCTCAGCTCACTGCAACCTTTGCTTTCCAGTTTCAAGCGATTCTCCTGCCTCAGCCTCCTGAGTAGCTGGGACTACAGGCACCTGCCACCACGCCCGGCTAAACCTGGCCTGTAGATGATATTATTATTATTTTTTACACGATTGGGTCTCTGTTTTCAAGGGTCAGTGGATTCAGTAAAAAAAAAGTAAAGTATATCTTTTTTGAAAAAATCACAACCTACCCAATTTTTGGAAAGGATGTTCTAAGCAAAAGAGAAAGAAAACCACATCAAATGTAAGAACATATCCTGACTTTCAAACCATATCTTTAATGAGGCTTGTAAAGATTATTTCATTTTCTCACCCATTGAGTTAGATATGTGCATAAACATAGGTTTTGAAATGTAAATTCTGCTTGGCAAAATATGACTTTAGAAGTTGACATTTAGAAAACTTCATAAAAGTGATTGCAGGAGAAAATAAGAAATGTACTCCAAAAGCTGCTTTAATGCAATGCAGGAAGGATGCTAAGAAATTAAGGAATGGAAATTAAAAGGAGAGAACAGGCATGGAGAATGCACTGCTGGTCATTTGCAAACCGAGGGGTGTTTGAAAATGTGGAACCCGAGAAGCTATTATGAAGAGACGTGATCTGTCTTGTAATAAAATTCTTAGAATTGACGTGCAAGTAAAGGATTCCAATCCTGTCTCATTGTAGGCTCTGTAGCAACTGCTAAATAGCTAATCTTTTCACACCCGTTCCAGAAGAATTTATGTTAATGCCCACTCTGTGTGTTCAAGAAAATAAATCTAGGCTTGACTTTGGCTTTCAAAGTGTGTGCCTTGAAAAAGCTACATTTCTCCATATCTGATTTATAATGACCTGCAGGCTTGTTCTCACCTGCCCCAAACACAAAACCAGTATATTTTTTCTGCTTTTACAAAAATGAAGCATAGTGCATGAAGTTCCCTGTTTTGTCTAAATCTTTTTAAAATATGGTAAGCTCACAAAATCACAAATCCACACAGGATGCCAATACTAATGACTTATATATGTTAATCTGATAGGTTTTAATAACTGATAGAAATATAAGTACTATTATTGTGGGAGAGTATAATGATTTTCATTCACAAAGGCAATCTATGTGGGTGAAATCCATTATCTTAAAAGTATTTTGATAAGGATAGATGTATGTAGAAAGAGTTAGGCATCTTATATGCAATTGTTAAACTCCATTAAACATGCTCAATAATTAGTTGGCCAAAGAACCTCATTAGATGTACATTAAATGTGCTTAAGCCATATTTGAGACACTTCATTAAAAGTGACACAGTGAGCTTTACTGCATAACTTTAATAAAAATTCTAGTCAAATTAAAACTAGAATTTAAGCTACTCTCATTCTATCTTTGAGGGCGGACTACTATATTGAGTTTTTTCCCACAGTATACCAGCCTCTGCTATGCTATGCATTCCATAACTGCTTTATTCAGGTATAGTTTACCTATAATAAACTCATCCTTTATAAATTGCAGTTCAGTGAGTTTTATTAAATTTATGCATTTTTTCCTTCTTCTAAGAGATCACTTTCAATAAAATAAGAATAAATAAAAATAAATGTACGCAATTGTGCAACAATCACCATAATCCAGATTTAGAATATTCCATCACCTCAACAAAGTTCATTCACACTCTTTTGTGGGCAATTCTTTCTCTCAGCCCCTAATGGGTTTTTTTTTTTATTATAGCTTTGCATTTTCTGGAAATTACATATATGTGTAATCAAATATTATATAGCCTTTTGTGACTTTCACTTAGCACGATGATGTTGAGATTAATCCTTGCTGTTACATGTATCAGTGGTTGATTTTTGTGGCTGAGTAATATTTTATTATGTGGTTATATCACAACTTGGTTCCATATTCATCAGTTGATGGACATTTAGTCGGCCTCATTTAGGATATTATAAATACTGCTGATTTGAATACTCAACCTATACGTTTCTGTGCAGCCATATGTCTTCATTTCTTTTTGAAGGTGGAATTGCTGGGTCATATGGAAGTTTATGTAACTTTTAAAATCTGCCAAATGTTAGGTAGTGTGACACCTCTCGCTTTCTTCTTTTTTGCTCAATACAATATTGTTTGGCTATTTGGGGTCTTTTGTGATCTTATATAAATCTTAGAATTAAAAAAAACATTTCTATGAGAAATGCCATTGGAATTTCAAGGGGGACTGCATTGAATCTGTAGATCACTTTGGGTAGTGTGGACATTTTAACAATATTAATTCTTTCAATCCATGAACGTGGAATATCTTTCTATTTATTTGCAGCATCTTCAATTTCTCTCAAATATGTGTTACAATTCTCAGTGTACAGATTTTTCAACTCCTTAAGTTTATTCCAAAGAATTTTATTATGATGCTATTTTGTGTGTGTATGTGTGTGTGTGTATGTGTGTATGTGTGTGTATGAGAGAGAGAGAGAGTCACTAATGGAATGTTTTCTTTCTTTCTTTTTCAGATAGTTCAGTATTGGTGTATGGGCCGAGTGCAGTGGCTCACGCTTGTTATCCCAGCACTTTGGGAAGCTGAGGCAGGTGGATCACAAGGTCAGGAGTTCAAGACCAGCCTGGCCAATATGGTGAAACCCTATCTCTACTGAAAATACAAAAATTAGCCAGGCGTGGTGGCGTGCGCCTGTAATCCCAGCTACTTGGGAGGCTGAGGCAGGAGAATCGCTTGAACCCAGGAGGTGGAGGTTAAGGTGAGCCGAGATCGCACCATTGAACTCCAGCCTGGGCAATGGAGTGAGACTCCATCTCAAAAAAAAAAAAAAAAGAAAAAAAAAAGAAAAGAAATGAAACTGGCTTTTGTATGTTAATTTTGTATTTTGCAACATTACTAAATTTGTTTATTAGTTCTAGCACTTTTTCGTGGCATCTTTAGGGTTATCTATATATAAGGTCATGTCATTTGCAGAGACAAGTTTACTTTTTTCTTTCCAATTTGAATGCCTTTTGTTTTTTTAAAAAATCACTTCATTGCTCTAGCTAGGAGTTCCAGTACTATGTTGACTAGTGTGATGAGAGTGGGCATCCTTGTCTTGTTCCTGATTTTAGAGGAAATGTGTTTAGATTTTCACCCTTGCGTATGATGTTAGTTGTGAGTTTTTCATATACAGTCTGTATTATGTTGAGGTAAATTCCTTCTATACCTACAGTGATAAGAGTTTTTATCACAGAAATGTATTGAATTTTCCAATTGTTTTTCCTGCATCTTCTGAGATGATCATGTGATTTTTATTCTTCATTCTGTTAATGTGGTATATCACATCAATTGGTTTGCATATGTTGAAACATCTTTGCATCCGGGGGTAAATTCCACTTGGTTATGTTGAACAATCCTTTTAATATGCTATTGAATACAGTTTGCTAGTATTTTCTTGAGGATTTTTGCACCTACATTCCTCAGGAATATTAGCCTGTGGTTTTCTTTGCTTGTAGTAGTTACCTCTTCTTCAATTTTTTGAAACTCAGAAGTAAAAGAATTCTTATTTTTCTCTTTTTGTCATGCCCTATCTTCCCTGAAGCAATATATATACAATAATCTCTTTCCTAAGTGTGAAGGATCACAGGACAGAGTTTAATGCATGAAAAAAATTGATATTGAGTTAATTTTTACACATGCTGTAAATTTCTTTCTGAGCTCCACTTTATTCCATAAATTTAGATCTATTGTGTTGAAATTTTATTTAGTTCATGATATTTTCTAATTTCCTTTGGGATTTCCTCTCTAAATCACTGGATATTTAGAAAATTATTGTTTAATTTCCATATGTAAATTTCCCAGATTTCTTTCTGTTACTGATCTTAAATTTAATTTTGATGTCATTGATATTATGCTTTGTAGGATGGCAATTTTTAAAACTGTATTGGTATCTGTTTTATGGCCTAGGATATTGTTTAACTGATGTTTTATGTGCACTTAAAAATGTGCATCCTGGCTGGGTGCAGTGGCTCATGCCTGTAATCCCAGCACTTTGGGAGGCTGAGGCGAGAGGATCACTTGGGTTCAGGAGTTTGAGACCAGCCTGGCCAACATGGTGAAACCCTGTCTCTACTAAAAAATTCAAAAATTAGCTGGGCACGGTGGCAGGAATCTGTAATCCCAGCTACTTGGGAGGCTGAGGCAGGAGAATCGCTTGAACTCTCCCCAAAAATGTGCATCCTGATGTGGTTCAACGGAGTATTCTAAATACGTGAATCAGGTCAAGGTGATTGCTAGGCTCTCCGTTTTAGCAGGGAAAGATGATGGGTTTTGCCTCTCCATCTCAGACGAGTTTGTCACTTCTGGCTGATAAAGGGTCTGATCCTCACCACCATCCCCAGATCAAATCTGTCTCTTCCCCTGTCCTAGTCCCTGTGAAATCTGTGGGTTTTGCCCTCCTGATGGTGGCGATAATGGGCACTACAGGTGGATGGGTGCACACAGGCAAGACGGCCCCAGACTTGTTGACATTTTTATTCAATGCAATAGAAGGTTTTTAAGACTAAAATCTTCTGCATTTGATATCTGAGTTTAGTCAATTTCCAACTAAACTTTAAATTAGTATTTAAAACAATTTTAAAATTACGATAAAATACACATAATATAAAAGTTTCCAATTTAACCATTTTCAAGTGTATAGTTCAATAATGATAAGTATATTCACATCGTTGTGCAACCTATCTTTAGAACTTCATCTTGCAAAACTGAAACCCTACTCACATTAAACAACAACTTCCCTTTACCTTTTCTCTCAAGCCCCTGGCAACCACCATTCCACTTTTTGTTTCTATAAATTTGCCTACTCTAGGTACCTCATATAAGTAGAGTCACGCAGCATTTATCTTTCTGTGACTAGTTCATTTCACTTAGAAAAATGTCCTCAAGCTTCACTTATATTGTAGCATATGTCCAAATTTCCTTATTTTTAAGGCTGGATGATATTCCACTGTATGTATAGATCACATATTGCTCATCCGTTCATCCACTGATGGACATTTGGGTTGATTCTACCTCTTGGCTATAGTGAATAAAGCTGCTATGAACATGGGTGTCCGAATATCCCTTTGTGACCTTGCTGTCAATTCTTTGGGATATATACACAGATGTGGAACTTCTGGATCATAGGGTTATTCTATGTTCAATTGAGGAATTGTCATACTGTTTTCCGCAAAAGCAGTACCATGTTACATTTCCACCAATAGTGCACAAGAGTTTCAGTCTCTCCTCATCCTCATCAACATTTGTTATTTTCTGGCTTTTTTTTTTTTGACAGTAAATATCCCAGTGGGTTTGAAGTAATATCTCACTGTGGTTTTGATTTGCTTTTCCCCAATGATTAAGGATGTTGACCATCTTTTCACGTGCTTGTTATTACCCATTTGCACATCTTCTTTGGAGAAATGTCTGTTCATGTTCTTTGCTCATTTTTAAATTTGTTTATCTTTTTGTGGTTGAGCTGTAGTTGGAGGAATTATTTATATATTCCAGACATTAACACTATAATGGTTAATTTTATGTGTTTAAGAAATCCTTGCCAAATCCAATGTCACAAAGCTTTTTCGTTATGTTTCTTTCTAAGTATTTTATAGTTTGAGAGGTTTTACGTTTAGGTCTTTAATCTATGTTGCGTTAAATTTGTAGATGGTGTAAGGTAAGGGCCCAACTTCATTCTTTTGTGTGTAGACATACAGTTCTTCTGACACCATTTGTTGATGAAATGACTGAACAGTGTCCTCGCAAAAGATATGTGCAAGTTCTAACCCTCAGTACCTATGAGTGGGACCTTATTTGGAAACAGGGTCTTTGCAGATGTAGTCAAGTTAAGACCCTAATCTAATGACTGCTGCCCATATAAGAAGAGAGAGATTTGGGAATAGACACGGAAGCAGAGAGAATGCCATCTGATCACAGAGGCGGAGATGGGAGTCATGGATCTAGGCACCAAGGAACGCCAAAGATTGCTGGCAACCACTGGAGGTCAGGAAGAGGCAAAAAAGGATCTTCCCCTAGAGTCTTAGGAGACAGAGCATGGTTCTGCTAACACACTGATTTCATTCTTCTACCTTGAGAAATGACAGAGGATACTTTACAATGCTTCAAGTGATTCAAGTTTGTGAAATTTCTAATGGCAGCCCTAGAATGCCAATACACTTGGTGTAGAACAATTTTGATTTTAGTTCCCTGGTTCTGGGCCTAGATGTTCACTCTCGATGTCTGAGCAAAAGTGTTCTTCTCTTTGCAAGGAAAAGGGAGAAATGGCTGTCGTTTTGCAATCAGTGATGTCTGCCTTCCAGTCTAAAGAGGTAGACTTCCATTTTCTAGCATTAGGGATAAAAGTTGACTCAGATTTATTGTAGAACACTTGGAAAATATACACAAGCATAAAGAATAAAACAGCAATGAGCAGTAATCCCGCCACTCAGATAGAGCCACTGCTAAAGTTTCGTTGTGTATCCTACAGGGCCCTTTTAACATATGTGTGTAATTATTTGCTTTATGTATAAAATGACCCTCTGCCTCACTTTTATGCCGCTGGATACCTTCCATTTTCCAATTTATTGCTAATATGAGTTTGTTCAATGATAGTCTTCAGTTTGAGAAAACTGGTTTGAATATCCCCCCACAGTGGCAATTATTATGATACTTAAGTAGACGCTATATTAAAGGCAGGCTGACGTAGCTGGAATATAGTAAAATCTTAGAAAATTTTTGCTGAATGAATAAGAAGGTTAGAATTGTCCCAAATGAGGATGTATCAACCTAGACCATATATTGTTTTCAAACTATAACAGCATATAAAGGAAGAATGAAGAAGGTTGTTAGGACCAGCATGCAGAATGATTTCTTTGTGATTTAAAAATCATAAAAAGCTTTATGATTTTGAATGTTAAATTCACTTGCGTTATCGTTGTCCTTTTAAAGACATTGCCTTCCAAGACAGAACTCTTCAAGGTTGAGGCGCTGGAACGTGTTCATATTTGCACGTAATGTCTAATTCCTAAGGCACTGAGAGCTCAATATACTCATGCCTCAGCCGATGCTCTTCCACCAAAAACTTGGTCCACTTCAGGTTTTCTGTCTCAGAGGAAGACAACACCTGCTAGCTAGGTGTTGAAGCCATAGCCTGAGGCTTCTGAGACATCTCCTCTATCTCCCTGTCCATCCATCACCAAATCCTCTTTATCCTGCCTTCTGAATCCCAGTTTAGTCCAAACCTTTCCCTCCATATCCATCATGTCCATCGCAACCCACAAACTCCCTCATTCATGTGGCCATTTTCTCCTGCCTGTGTTTGGGTGATATAAATAGTTCACTAATTGGCATTTCCAACTCTAAATCTTATTCAATAATATGTTATTTATACTCCAGCCAGGAAAAGCCCTTACCATGCTTCCGCCCTCTTCCCTCCAAAAAAAAAAAGGAAAGAAAAAAACTCCAAAACAACCAACTTTCCAATCAACAAGTGAAGAGACAATCCATAGAATGGGAGAAAAATATTTGCAAACTATCCATCTTACAAGGGATTAATTACAAAAATTTATAAGGAGTTCAAACAATGCAACGGCATAAAACAAATAATCTGATTGCCTTGGAATGGCAAAATTCTTCCATGAGACCCTGAATGACACATATGTTTCGCTCTTCTCCATACGCACCGGCACAACACTCTTCTTTGCTCTCTTCTTTGGCCCCGCCGACCTGCTTTCTGATCTGTGTCTGCATGCCCTCTCCTACGGCAGATTCTTTGTGTATGCTATTTCCTCAGCCTAGAACACCCTCTCCCTCCCCTGTTATCCTGGTTCCCTCCCATTCATCCTTTACATCTCTGATTAAGCACCACTTCCTTGGAGAAGTCTCCTCTGACTTCTCTTAATAAACCAACCTCAACAATGATAGTTCTTCTGGTTTTATATCTCTCCTTCATAGCACTTGTCAGAGATAAAATTTTATATTTATTTCTGTAATTATTTGATTAAGATCTATCTTTCCTGCCAGATACTGTGCTTCACAAGGGCATAGACTATGCATGTTTTGTTTACATTTTGATAACAAAACAGTAGTCTTCAGTTCCTAATAGAATGCTTGGAGAGGAGATTATCAAAAATACTTGCTGAATGGATGGCACATATTAGGTGTCCATAATTATAAGATGAGTGCATGAAAGGGAGACAAAATTTATTTAAACAACAGAAAAAAATGCACTGGATCCTGTAATTGCACTATTCTGAGGGCTCTTCTGTGTGTGAGAGCAAAATCCCTTGAATATTAAGCAACTGACCCTAGGGATTCGGCCAAGGGGCACTCAGTTGGCATTCATTCTAAGTATTCTCAAGGATCTCCATTGAGACACTAGAGTCCCTAAACCATAATGCCATTCCAAAAATGGCCCTTGGCCCTATTTTCTTAGGTTTCTTGGACTTCAGAAGAATGGGGTTTTACAACTTCTCTCACTGACAAGTTCTACAATTTAATCCTCCATTATTCAATGGGCTTCCTTATGTCTAATAAAGTTGTTTTCAACCAAGAAGAGGAGCAAAGTTGTAGAAGAATATTATTTTGACATTTATGCACACAGTGAGCGCGTAGAATGCAAGCATATGGATAGACAGCTAGTGACCATCTTTATGTCTACGTAGACCTTTTGCTTTAAAGTCTGATTTTCTTGATCATTATATATTTACACCAACTTTCTTTTGGTTAGAATTTGATTAGTACAGTATATAACTTTCCAAGCTTTTATTTTCAATATTTTTATGTCCTTATTTTTTAGTTTTTTTTCCCTGACAACATCGGTCTTTTAAACGTAGAATTTAATTCATTTTCATGGGTTATCACCACTTGTATATTTGAATTCATTTTTTGTGCTTTTCGATTTGTTATTTATTTTTGATTTCTATTTATCCAGGCTTTTAAAGCTTAATTTATTTCTTCTCTGTTTTGTTTTTCTTTGGATGAAATTTTTCTCTCTTCCTTCAATTTTTCTTCTTCTTTTTTAAGAAGTTACGCACTATTTTTTTCTTATTTTCGGTAATTATCCCTGAGATTTTATTTCTAATGAAGTCCACTGATAAGTTCTTTAATCGTTTAAACTGTTATTGAGCTCTTCCAAAATGCTAGGAAATAAGAATATACAAGTGAATAAAACAACAGGCTTGAGGACGGTTCAGTCCAGTAAGAGAGGCAGTATTTCTAAGCCAGAGGCAGCAAGTACAGGCTGCGGGCTGCCTGCTCCCATATCTTGTCTGTTTATGTCATTGCTAATGGATCCCATTTTTGTTGCAAAGTCTAGATATAGCTTCATAATGCTGTTAAAAACCAGTGGTTGGAGTTAGCTCTCCTACACAAGGCAAAGCAAAGCAAACACGTATGTGTACACACACGTGTGCACACACATATACTTTAGCCTTCTCAGGTCAAAAATAAATGAGCTATAGTACCAATCATTAAGTACTTTATCAGATGTAATGTAAGCAAATGGACCCTTCTATCTGTAGTGATTGAAAGCACTTTCGTTTCATTATTCATCGTAGTATTTCTGATTCTATTTTACACGAGGATTTTTAAGTTTGTATCCATGAGAATCAGACCTTGGATTTATGAACAAGTCTATTATTATTATTATTATTTTTACTATACTGCAATTGCAGGCTAAGCATACTTTGCATACATTTGCATATGTGGCATAATTACTTGATATTTGTGGATATGTTTGTATAGGTTAGAAGCTCTGGGGGTGCAGAGTCCGGCTTAACCTTGTCCTATTCTTTACACATGCATGCAGCATGTGTAAACAATATTTTATTTGCAACAGATATATTTTTTGCAAACCAGATTAGAACGACTGGAAAGAGTTTGGCCTTTGGCTTATTTCCTTCCTAACACAGGGCTTCATCTCCACAATGATTTTGCTGCTTTCATTATTATCATCTGGCAAGATTTGATTTCAATTCTTGTAAAGGCGAATTTAATGCAAAGTAAATTAGATTCTTTAATGGGATTTTCTTTAGCATGAATGAGAAATATAAAACGTCAATATCAAATAGCAAATTATTCTTGATTAACTTTTTATTGGTTTAGTTAACAACTGATTGAATACACCTTAGATAATTACTTCTATTAATGCTACATCTTGGCATTTTAATTAACTCTTTAAGTGTTCTCATTTTCATTGATTTTATTTCCTTTGGTAAATGAAGTGGGTACCTGGCTTAGGTATATACCTAGAATCTCAGGGGGAGGAAGTGCGTTTGGGGGGGTTCTGTGTTGGACGGGGGTGCTATGTTGATAGTCATTCTTCCAAGGACTGGAGCAACAGTGAGGGAAATGAGCCCATGAACAATGAAAAAAATTATTCCGGCCGGGCGCGGTGGCTCACGCCTGTAATCCCAGCACTTTGGGAGGCCGAGGCGGGCAGATCACGAGGTCAGGAGATCGAGACCATCCTGCCTAACACAGTGAAACCCCATCTCTACTAAAAATACAAAAAATTAGCCGGGCGCGGTGGCGGGCACCTGTAGTCCCAGCTACTCGGGAGGCCGAGGCAGGAGAATGGCGTGAACCCGGGAGGCGGAGCTTGCAGTGAGCCGAGATCGCGCCACTGCACTCCAGCCTGGGCACAGAGTGAGACTCCGTCTCAAAAAAAAAAAAAAAAAACCAAAAAACAAACAAAAAGGAACAGGGTCTCTTATTCATTTGTTCATTCAGCAAACTTCTTGCTCCTACGGTGCATAGATGACACTTAGGCTATGGCTAGAAAGATAAAAGTTTGAAATTGTAAACACCCATGCAAAGGCCTTGTGAGAGTATTTGCATTTAGCACTCACAAAACCCATCCGACTAAGTGGTGGTGTTTTTTTATGTTTGTTTGTTTTTTGTTTTATTTTTGTTTTGTTTTGTTTTTGAGACAGAGTCTTGCTCTATTGTCCAGGCTGGAGTTCAGTGGTGCAATCTCAGCTTGCTGCAATCTCCACTACCCAGGTTCAAGTGATTCTCGTGCCTCAGCCTCCCGAGTACCTCGAATTACAGGTGTGGGCCACCACACCTGGCTAATTTTTGTATTTTTAGTAGAGATGGGGTTTCAGCATATTGGCCAGGCTGGTCTCAAACTCCTGACCTCAGGTGATCCACCTGCCTCTGCCTCCCAAAGTGTTGGGATTACAGGTGTGAGCCACCGCGCCCGGCCTGGTGTTCTTTTGTGAGGACATTAAAGCTCACAGAATTTAATAGGAGCTTAGTTTACTTCAAATTCTAAGCCCATATTCTTTTACTTTAATTAATGCTTATTTTACAGAATAATCAATCCTGATATATTACTAATAACTAGAGTCCACAGTTTATATTAAGGTTCACTCTTTGTAGTGTATAGTTCTATATACACAAAGCATAGTATCATGTATCCATCATTATAGTATCCCACAGAACAGTCTCACTGCCGTAAAAATTTGTGTTCCACCTATCCAACCCTCCCTCCCCCAACTCCTAACAACTACCGATGTTTTCATTATCTCCACCGTTTTATCTTTTCCAGAATGTCATATACTTGGATCAATACAGTGTGTAGCTATAGCTTTAGACTGGCTTCTTCCACTTAGGAATATGACTCTCAGTGTCTTCCATGTATTTTTATGGCTCGATAGCTCATTTATTTTTAGTGCTGAATATTATTCCATTGTATGTATGTACCACAGTTTATTTCTTCATCCATTAAGGGACATCTTGGTTGCTTCCAAGTTTTGGCAATTATGAATAAAGCTGCTATAAACATCTGTGTGCAGCCAATATTCTTTTTATTATATTAGAACATTTTTTTTTGGAATAAAGATTGCTCTCTCCCTTGGCAGATTTCTGATATCAGCTGAGACATTAATAACTTCCATTTTTCCTATATTTATGGGTTGTGATGTGTTTGTAAAAGGCAGTGAGAGTGGCCAGCAGGGCAGGTCCCAGCACCGTGGTGGCTAAAAATGAGTGGGAAATCAGACGGTAGAGAAAGAAGAAAACAGACAGAATGCAAACCAGAACGTGAAAACAGGCATCCTGGAAAGCAGATCTGCCTGCAGATGTGTTTTGTTTGGTCAGCCTGGTGTTTTAAAAGAAACAGAGTTAGTCGCCAGCCTATAAATAAAGATGTTTCATATAAAAATATACAATTCTGGCTTTTATGAAAAAACTAGAAAATCTGCCACTCTTGGGTACACTTCTGGCATGACGTCGTTTGTCTGCACTGAGAGGCAGCTGCCCCATGAACTAGAAGTCGTAGTTGCGTGGTTTGTCATGTTGGACCCTCTCCCCACCCTGGCCCACTTCACAGCATCCACTGGCTCCTATAAGCACTCGAAGTTTTCCTATCACAAAGTAAGTCTGCACATCCACCGAAAGTTATGCTCATGTGCAGACTGTAAACCGAATATTGCTGCTGTCTTGAGTCACAAGAACAGAACCTGTTCCTTCCACACATACTCAACATCAACTGTGAGTATATAGAAGATAAAAATTAAAAATGAGGGAACAGAGGCAATACTCAAAACCTGAGGAGGAGTGTCCATGAGAAGAGAAAGGCGGAATGACGCATGCTGGCCTAACAGCACCAAGGCTGAGCACCACGGCCGCTCTGCTTTTACACATAAGAGGCCAAAGCTGGTGGAAAGAGAAGCTGAACCTGACGGGAAGGAATGGATTAATAATTCAACAGGTCACAGATGAAAGTGTGCACCTGTGGGCTGGACACAGTGGCTCACACCTGTAATCCCAACACTTTGGGAGGCCGAGGCAGGAGGATCACTTGAGGTTAGGAGTTTGAGACCGGCCTGGCCAACATCGTGAACACCTGTCTCTTCTAAAAACACAAAAATGAGCCGGATGTGGTGGTGCATGCTATATCCCAGCTATAATCCCAGCTACTCGGGAGACTGAGGCAGCAGAGCCTCTTGAACCTGGGAGGCAGAGATTGCAGTGAGCTGAGATCACACCACTGTCCTCCAGCCTGAGCGACACAGCAAGACTCTATCTCAAAAAAAAAGAAAGAAAGTAGGCACATGGTATCAAGAGGATTGATATGTTTTGATATGTAAGACAGACATATCTTCTGTGGCAATAGGAAAAAGTTACATACCCAATGCATTATTCTTCAGCAATATGCTAGTTGAGTTCATTTACTGGAAATAAAGGGCCTTTTTAAGGTTCAGAATAAATTATATACTCATCCAGTCATTTATTTTCTGTTCATTAAGCTGGTATCAAAGGTATGAAAACTGTACCAGCTATAATATGGATTTTCTTGTGATGTTTCTTCCTCCTTAATCAAAAAGATGTTTCAAAAGCCTTCTAAGTAGCTGATTTTATTTCCTGCAAAGTATATATCGGGATATTGCTAAGGTTAAAATTCTGAGAGTCAATGTACAGGTTTTCTTTGGGAAGTACACAAATTGCTGTCAATTTATATCTTTCTAACTCTTCAAATTTGGGGTTAGTCGTTGGGGTTGGGATTTATAGAGTTTTTCTACATTTCGGGCCTTGGAGCATGAGTGGGCAGTTCTCACATTTGCCATGGTGAGTGTCACGATCTGGTTCCAAAATGGTGCCATTTATAAGGGACAACTAGACCAAACGCCCAACTTGTCCCTCTCTGGCTTTAGGGATTCTCAGCACACGACAGTCTATCTACCGTGAGAAATGGTATTGAAATAGGTCATGCTCTGGATTTGGCGACTACATGACTTTTCCAGCATTTGGATGACCATAAAAGCCAAATCCTCAGCAGCTTTCTCACCTGTAATAGTGTTCTGTGGCTTCTCATTCTGTCTTCACAAAGACAGGAGACAAGACGTTGCTACAAATCATTCTGGTAAGAGTCACACGACCATGAAAAAAATGAGAGACACAGTGTTCTTCAGAATGGAGAGAACAGTCAGGTTCTCAGCCCAACGAGGGTTCTGCTGTCCTTTCCCTTTGTAATGTCAATAGGGGGGTGCCCCCTCACCATCTGAAGTCCAGGTGAGGAGGTGGCTGGCAAGGAAATAGAAAACGATATGCCCCATAGCTTTTAATTCTGCCTGGATAGAAAAGCATTGCTGAAGTTGGAGGCTGCCAGCTTCAATGAGCAGGGTTTTTTTTTAAATAATAATAATAATAATAAAACTTGAAAAAACATGAAACTCGGGTACTTGGAAGGCAACAAAGCTCCCAAATGGCAATTATACCTTAATAGATAAGTAAGGTTGCAATGATTGAATATTTGCATGCCTTTAGCATAAAATTCAAGCCAAATCTATCATTGTTCTCTACCTCGATATCATTAACTAAGTCTTCTACAAAGAGTAGCAAAGCGCTTTCACATAGATTGGAATATCTAATAATTCTCAGTAATTTTAACTCAGAATTTTAAAACTGACTGCTGCTGAGGAATCTTTATTTGCTGAAATGTTTGCTGAAGAAAATAGCGTTTCTTCACTTAATGCTGCAACCGTGTCATAGGTGGCTGATTTCTCTATCAACTTTATGATAATAAACTCAATATGGTCTGCTGATCCCACACTAATTAACTGAAATCTCATGAAAGGACTCTGCAGAAAGTCTTAAAATAGGGATGTCATTCTTCCTTGCAAGTAAAATATCCGAAAAGTAAAACAAAAGTAACACTAATGGATTAACTTTCAAATCCAATGCATAACCTCCTGGTACTGTAGCATGGAAATTTCTGAAATTGCTAGATCCCCTCAATTGCTATTTACTGCTACATAACAAACATAGAAACAGGGGCTGATTTTTTTTTTATTAGAGTACCCACTTAAAATGTTTTTTTAACTTTTAAGTTCAGGGGTAGAAGTGCAGGTTTGTTACACAGGTAGACTTGGGTCATGGGGGTTTGTTGTACAGATTATTTCATCAGCCAGGTATTAAGCCTAGTATCCATTAGTTATTTTTCCCAATTTGCTGCCCCACTCCACCCTCCACCCTCTGTCAGACCCTAGTGTCTGTTGTTCCCCTCTCTGTGCCCATCTGTTGTCATCATTGTGAGAACATGCAGTATTTGGTTTTCTGTTTCCACAATAGTTTGCTATAAGAATAACGGCCTCCAGCTCCACCCATGTTCCTGAAAAGGACATAGTCTTGTTCTTTTTTATGGTTGCATAGTATTCCATGGTGTATATGTACCACTTTATATACTCAAAGGAATATAAATCATTCTATTATAAAGACCCATGTAGGCATATGTTCACAACACCAAAGACATGGAATCAACCCAACTGCCCATCAGTGATAGACTGGATAAAGAAAACGTGGCACTTAAAATTTCTTTTCAGGTGATGTCAGTGATCAGAGGAACTATCTCATCCTCAAAGATCCCAGGATATTGTATACAGCTCATTAAGCAATAATGAAATCAGCTTAGGACCTGCCAGGAGCCTGGGCCAGTGTAGATGCTTTGTAATGTTTTACAATATTGAATGGGCACTGAATTGTAAATTTAAAAAATCATGTTTATAATTGGCACTTCCTACAGATACCCTAAGGTGCCTTCCAAGTCTCCCTTGACTTCGTGAGCTCCCATCCTCCTTCATATCTAGGCACCTTGCAGTTGCTTAAAGAATGCTTTTTTAGCACATACTATTATACTATCTGAAATTATCATGCCCATTTGTTAGTTTGCTCACCATCTGTCTTGCCCTCCTAAAGGATGCACAGACAAGAAAGAAGGGAGCAGAGAACACACAGTGAGGGAATGAGGTGGCGGGCACTTGGGTGACAGTTGTGTTGTCCAGGTAAGGTTGACATTCATTCATTCATTCACTTATTCATTTAGTCATTCGACAAATATATATTGAATTCCTACTAAGTGCCAGTCTTGGTAATAGCGCAGGTAGACAGTCAAGGCTCCTGCCCAAGGGAGATTTATCCATTTCCATGTCAGTCAGGGTTCTCAGTTACAATAACAGATATTTACTTCAGCCGATGGAGACAGAAAAAGAGTTTAATTGAAAAGACCCCGAGTAGCTCACAGAATCGCTGTGAACATCTGAGAACCACATTTGGAAAAGGAACCGTGGATCAGCCAGGGTACCAGCGGAAACAGACGGCACGCTCAGGATAATTTGAAGCAAGTTTAACAAGAGCTTAACAAAAATGTTAGCGGGGTGTGACAAGGGCAGGAACAGCAGGCCCCGTGACCTTAAAGGGCAAGGGGAGAATGTCATTACCAGAATCCAGAGACCAGAGAGAGCCTTGTAGAGGAGGTGGGCATACCCCACTGAGACCTCCAATCAGAGGAGCAAGCCACCCAGACAAGACTCTGCAAGGAGGTAGGCTGGGTGCCAGATGCCCCAAATGGAGACATCAAGGAGACAGCAATGGAGATGTCAAGGGAAACCCTGCAAGAATGCAGGCGGGGTAGCAAATACCCCAATTACAGCCTCCTCCTGCCCTCACACCTCCTCTGGCTCTTCTCAATGACCGAGCCCAACCAGAAGCCAACAGGGCAAAGGAATTCATGGCTAAGAAAATGAGACTGACATCACAATGTATGTATCACAATTTTATGCAGATACGTTCTAGGTCCTTCAAAGTTCTCATCTGTTTCCATTAAAGAGAAAGTTATCTATTTTATTGCTCAATATATTCCTGGAAATTCTTCTTTTGGAATTACCTACAGAGTAAAACAATTTATTTTTCGTGTAAATTGCATGGAGACCAGCATTCATTTCAATTTCCTCAACAGCGCCAATCCTTCCTAACTCTGATCCTCCTGTATCTCTGACAAGGCTCTGGGATGAACCAGAACACCCCTGTGCGTGGTGGATAAACAGCTATGAGGACTTCAACTGTCCTTCCTCTTAGATAGAACATCCACTCATGCTTAATACAGTGCGTGATTCACTCATTTTCTCTAGGGGTTTGTTCAAAGTGATTTAATGACAGAGCTGCCCACACGCATGGGATTGTTCCAGTGGCTGAGTCTGGGGAGGATGACCAAGCCCTCCAAAGACAAGAACATGAGCTCCACTGGAGTCTGGCTCTGGTCTTTTGGGGCAGTTCTTACCTATCCATGCTCATGAAGTGGGAGAATGTAGTGAGATACCAAATCGTACAATTTCCATGCCCAGGATTTCCTTGTGCAGAGGAATAATGTTTTACATAGAGGCAGTTTATGTCAGCAGGTGCGTACGGTGGTATTGTGTATAATCAAAATTCATTCTGAAGATGTGCTTAGTTGCACATACGTTTTATTTTGCATGGTTCACTGTGCAGCCCTGCGCAGCAATCATCACGCATGCTAAAATTTGGAAACACTGAGCAAGACTAAAGAAGAGAAAGCTGGGCGCGGTGGCTCACGCCTGTAAACCTAGCACTTTGGGAGGCTGAGGTGGGTGGGCTGCCTGAGCTCAGGAGTTCCAGACCAGCCTGGGCAATACGGTGAAACCCCGTCTCTACTAAAATACAAAAAATTAGCCGGCCGTGGTGGTGTGTGCCTGTAATCTCAGCTACTCGGGAGGCTGAGGCAGGAGAATCACTTGAATCCAAGAGGCAGAAGTTGCAGTGAGCCGAGATCGCGCCACTAAACTCCAGCCTGGTGACAGAGTGAGACACTGTCTCAAAAAAAAAGAGAGAAAAGGGAAGCTGTTACGGGGACCCTTGGTCATTGAAACTCTTCTGCTTTGAGTTAATTATCATATCCCTTACCCGAGGAAGGAAGGATAAAAAACTCTAAAGTGTTCCTGTTTGCCTGCAGGCATCTCTGCATTCAATTTTATACTAAGCCCCTAAACTTTAAAGCTTGTTCAAATTTGTTTCTTTTTGAAGACTAAATAGGTTAGAGGAGTTGCATGTAGCATGAGTATTTAAGCTAGTGTTTTTGACAACGTATGGCTCTCAATTAACTCCATGCTCCTCTTCTTTCGGGCCACAAAGTTGGAAAACATTTCCCAGCTTCCTTTGCTGTGGGGTGTGGTCATGTGTCTAAGAATGGAATAGGAGGGAATAATGTGTCCTATTTCAGGACCAGGGCCTTTCAGAGAGCAAGTGAGTCTACTCCATGTTCTTTTTCTACTTCTGCTAGTTGGACCTTGGATGCAGTGACCCCTTGATCATCAGGCAACAATGAGGTATTGTGGGAAGGCAGAAACACAAGGTGGAAGGAACCTAGGCTCTTGAATCACCCTGTGGATGGGAGTTCCTTGGTAACTGGAACACCCACCCTATACTTTTATGAAAAATAAACCCCTATTGTGTTTGAGACATTGCATTTGGGGACTTACTTGTTAGAGCAGTTTGGTTTAGCCTAGCTAAAATATGTATATTCAAATCATATACATGTTCAATAATAATTTGTGTATCTGGATCTACATGAGTAGTTAAGATCCTTTCTGGCTTTTATATTTCAAATTCACAAAACCTTAGAAATGTAGGATTGTTTAAAATAAAACCAAAAGATGGAGCTGGGATATAAACATACCATCTCAGCCCAATAAAGAAGGAGGAATAATATAGGCTGTGGGCAAAATGTTTTGTCTAAAAGCAGAGGATTGGGTGTGGGCTTTGCTCCTCCCACCTGAGGTGGAGGAGCAATTTCCTTGGGTGTTGGATAATAAAAGAGAGAAGATGAGTTTTGCTCCTCAAGGTTCCTGGTGAAACTTCTTCCTAAGTGGGAAGCAGCAAGAATCCAGATCACTAGCTGGTGGTGAAGCCAGGAAGATAAGACCCAGAATTGTCTCTCAGAAAGATTCTACATTCTGGCGATCATTAAAAAGTCAGGAAACAACAGGTGCTGAGAGGATGTGGAGAAATAGGAACACTTTTACACTGTTGGTGGGACTGTAAACTAGTTCAACCATTGTGGAAGTCAGGGTGGCGATTCCTCAGGGATCTAGAACTAGAAATACCATTTGACCCAGCCATCCCATTACTGGGTATATACCCAAAGGATTATAAATCATGCTGCTATAAAGTCACATGCACACGTATGTTTATAGCGGCACTATTCACAATAGCAAAGACTTGGAACCAACCTAAATGTCCAACAACGATAGACTGGATTAAGAAAATGTGGCATATATACACCATGGAATACTATGCAGCCATAAAAAAGGATGAGTTCATGTCCTTTGTAGGGACATGGATGAAGCTGGAAACCATCATTCTCAGGAAACTATCGCAAGGACAAAAAAACCAAACACCGCAAGTTCTCACTCGTAGGTGGGAATTGAACAATGATAACACATGGACACAGGAAGGGGAACATCACACACTGGGGACTGTTGTGGGGTGGGGGGAGGGGGAGGGGGAGGGATAGCATTAGAAGATATACCTAATGCTAAATGACGAGTTAATGGGTGCAGCACACCAACATGGTGCATGTATACATATGTAACAAACCTGCATGTTGTGCACATGTACCCTAAAACGTAAAGTATAATAATAATAAAATAAAATAAATAAAAATAAAAAATAATGTGATAATTGAAAAAAAAAAAAAGATTCTACATTCCTCAGTATTGGCTAGA
This sequence comes from Pan paniscus, assembly GCF_029289425.2. NCBI lineage: Eukaryota > Metazoa > Chordata > Mammalia > Primates > Hominidae > Pan > Pan paniscus. The sequence goes on from NC_073259.2 coordinate 137,323,361, forward strand.
AACTACCAGAAAGCCTCTGTATCATGTGGCCAAGATGACTGAGACAGTGGTCGTCCAGTAGCTAAATGGCAGACAACTTGAGGACTAGATGCACACACCCCACCCAAAGCCTGAGCACTAGGAGCTCATTCACTTCAACATTTTACATGACCTCAGAAGCAAACACAAAGAGACTGAGGTTAATTTCCGGCCAACCCATAGAAAATAGCGTCTTAGAAAAGTAACTAAGTTGAGTTACAGAAAAACAAAGAAATAAATATTTGTTGATCAACTGTGTCTGTCCACTGGGCTTTATACCTACTATTTCTGACACTGAGCAAAGGGGGTACCTTAGGCCTACCAGCCAGCAGTGAGTTTTCTCCTCCATGTCTCAACTGAACTCAGCATCTTGCAAAAGAAGCATAGGTTCAGTTGGATCATTTTTGATGCTATCTGGGGGCTGCCTTTCTCTTTTCTTTTCTTTTGTGGCATGGGGAGGGACCTACTTTCATGTAAACTTAAATATTCCTAACTCAATGGATGCACTTCCAGGGGAGACTGGCTCTCGTGAGTCCTTCCACGGGAATTAACATGGGGAGAAATACAGGCACGGTAGCAAAAAATTATCTTCCTACTAAATCCTTTTGAATCTAAAAAGCTATCTGAAAAGAACTGGAAGTCAGTGAACAACATAAAAGCCCAAAAGGAAAAAGGAAACCTTTCTGATTCAGAAGTGACCAGGCATAAGGATGCTGACTTCCTTGGATAAAGCAAAAACGGACTTGGTGTATCAATATAACCAACGTCTTAATTTACTGTGGGAGATGCAGGGCCCAAGATGCCTAAATACACGTATCCCCTAGCCAGGACTTTCTCCACATTCGGGGAGTTATGGACAACCAAAAAAATCAGAAAATTGAAAGAATACACCGGAATCAAAATAGGAGAAAAGTTGTGTAGTGTTCCCAGAGCAAAGAAAACATAAATGTTTGAGGTGATGGACATCCCGATTACTCTGATTTGATCATTACACATTGTAAACCAGTATCAATATATCACATGCGTGCCCAAATATGTGCAACTATTATATATCCACACAAAAATTAAAAAGGATTTATAAAACGGTGTCTGTGCTTCTTAGCGTCCTTGAGAAGTGCAGAGTGGTTAAGCAGGAGGTTCAAGTGACTTGGTTCAATCCCAGCTCTGTCACTTAGTAGGACTTGGTCAAGTTATTTAATCCCTCTAAGCCTCAGATCCCTCAGTAATCAAACGGGGATAAATATGAGTATCTAAATTATAGATTTGGGAGAGTATTAAATGAGATTATGTCTGTAAAGAGCTTAACGCCGTGCTTTGGGACATGCTAGGACTCAGTGAATGTTAGGGGGATTTGCTTATCCTTAGAGGGGTACATCTGTCGTGGAGACTGGTCTCTACTGACCACATCCAGCACACGCACCGCCAAGGCACACTTCTTTGTTTCTCCTTTCTCATTTCCCCCCATAGCCTCATCCTCTTCTGATTTATATGATATTTCTTTACAGATGTTAGCCAGGTTGCATTCCAGTCTTCCTGGCCTTGAATTTTCATCTCACCCTAGGCTGTCCATATGCAGTAGTTAGGTGGTATGATTTGGATCTGTGTCCCCAACCAAATCTCATGTGAAGTTGTAATCCCCAGAGTTGGAGGTAGAGCCTGGTGGGAGGTGATTGGATCGTGGGGGTGGATCCTTCACAAACGGTTTAGCACCATCCCTTTGGTGCTGTTCTCACGATAGAGTTCTCACAAAATCTGGTTGTTTAAAAGTGTGTGGCACCTCCCCCCTCTCTCTTCCTCCTGCTCCAGCCATGTGAGACGTGTCTGGTCCCCCTTCACCTTCCACCATGACTGCATGATTCTAAGTTTCCTGGGGTCTCCCCAGAAACAGAAGCCACTGTGCTTCCTGTAAAGCCTGAAGAACGGTGAGCCAATTAAATCTCTTTTCTTTATAATTATGCAGCCTCAGCCATTTCTTTATAGTAGTGTGAGAATGGACTAATACATCAGGACTCTTTTTGGGGCAAGACACAGAACACCCAGCTCAAGCTTAAACCGACAAGAGAGTTGATTACTTCCTTTTACTGATGTGTTCACTCAAGGTTTGATCCAGTGGCTGAAGCTGGTGCCCCAGGAGGAATCTGATTTCCCTTCCTCTCATGACTGTGCCTTCTACGGTGTCAGCTTTATATAGTTGCAAATTCAGAAAATAAAAATATAAGATGCCCAATTGAATTTCAGATGAATAATAAATAATTTTAATGCAATTATGTTCTAAAACTACATGGGACATTTTGCATGGTACATAAAATATTTTGTTTATCTGTGTTTATACCTGGCAATCTTATGACTTTATGTGTCCTCAACCTTCACCTGTCCCTCGCTCCACCCCCAAACCCATCCCATCTCTGTTCTACAGATTCAGCACTCAGCACTCTTGATAGTAAAACAGCTACAGCATTTCCAGATTCTACATTTTCAAACAACACACTTGGAGAGAGAGGGGGAAAAACAGAGGAAGAGGGTTCTCTTTTACAGAAGCATCAGGAGATATCTCCTTATTGCTCATTGACTATCATTGAGGTAAACACTATTCAGGAACCAATTGCTCTGTCCTTGGGGAGGGTGGAGTGGCTTAGATCAGTCCAGGACCACCTCTGCTGTGGGCAGCAAGTTAATGCCACCAAACCACATGGCTGGTGAAAGAAAGGAAGAAGTGCTATTCCATGAGGAGAGAGATGGGTGTGGGTTTCAAACAAAACATGTCAGGGGCTTGACTTGTACTACTGATTGATTGATTTATTGAGACAGAGTCTCACTCTGTCCCCCAGACTGGAGTGCAGTGGTGCAATCTCAGCTCACTGCAACCTCCGCCTCTGGGGTTCAAGCGATTCTCCTGCCTCAGCCTCTTAGCACATACGATTATACTATCTGCAATCATCACGTCCATTTGTTAGTTTGCTCACCATCTGTCTTGCCCTCCTAAAGGATGCACAGACAAGAAGGGAGCAGAGGACACGCAGTGGCGGAATGACATGGTGGGCACTTGAGTGATAGTTGTGTTGTCTAGGTAAGGTTGCCGTGTGACATAGCTGTAGCTAATTCTGGGTATCCAGAGTAAAATCCATTTATTTATTTATTTAGAGACAGAGTCTTGCTCTGTTGCCCAGGCTGGAGTGCAGTGGCACAATCTCAGCTCATGGCAACCTCCGCCTCCCAGCATTCAAGCAATTCTCCTGCCTCAGCCTCCCTAGTAGCTGGGATTACAGGATCACGCCACCACACCCAGGTACTTTTTGTATTTTTAGTAGAGATGGAGTTTCGCGATGTTGGCTAGGCTGGTCTTGAACTCCTGACCTCAGGTGATCCTCTTGCCTCAGCCTCCCAAAGTGCTGGGATTACAGGCATGCACCACCACGTCTAGCTAATTTTTGTATTTTTAGTAGAGACGGGGTTTCACTGGGTTGGCCAGGCTGGTCTCAAACAGGATCTTGACCTCAGGTGATCCACCCGCTTTGACCTCCCAAAGGGCTGGGATTGCAGGCGTGAACCACCATGCCCAGCCTGTTTATATTGTTTAATTCTCAACAGGAATTTTAGCTTTGAGCCTTATTGAGATCCCAGGTACCATAAAAAAGCAATTTCTTGAGCAGATTCTTCAAAAGCCCACTCTGATGTTTTAGCAGCTGGCCAGAGAGCTATGGTGTGGCACATGGCATCAGACTTTCCCTGGTCTATCCGAGTGAGGTATATTAGTCCACACACAACATATCATGGGTGTCTGAGAAGAAGGGTGTTTCCCAGAGAAATAAACTAAAGGTAAACTGAGCTGGCCAGTGCAGATGAGTCAATTGATCATGGAAGTAGGAGGCATTTTTATGGGCATCCCCTGTTTCTTTTTTTCTTTCTTTCTTTTTTTTTTTTTTTTTGAGATGGAGTCTTACTCTGTCGCCCAGGCAGGAATACAGTGGCATGATCTCTGCTCACTGCAAGCTCTGCCTCCTGGGTTCACGCCATTCTCCTGCCTTAGCCTCCCGAGTAGCTGGGACTACAGGCGCCTGCCACCACGCCCGGCTAATTTCTTTTTGTATTTTTAGTAGAGATGGGGTTTCACCATGTTAGCCAGGATGGTCTCAATCTCCTGACCTCGTGATCTGCCCGCCTCGGCCTCCCAAAGTGCTGGGATTACAGGCGTGAGCCACTGTGCCCGGCCCATCCCCTGGTTTTGACAATGATTTGCCTTTCTTTCACTCAGGGCACCTGGATTTTCAGCTGAAGAAATACATCCCCTTCCCTTCTCAGTCTAGTCCAAGTGTGAGTGTGTGACTCAGTCCTGGCCAGTCAGGGCTTTGCATTATTCTAGATGCAGGGGTGGATCTGGGGGTGGATATGCTACCCATGCAGATGTAGGGAAACACAAGAATTTCACTAGGGCTTCCAGGAAATGCCACTGCAGTGAATGTAGGAAGGTGTGAGCTTGACCTACAGAAGGCATCCCAATACCACGTGGGGAGATGCTGTCTGGGCATGGAGATAACTCTGAGAAAGGGAGGAATAGCAGACCCTAGTGACATTGCTTGAGCTCCTGGGTCCAGCAACACCTGGTGTCAGAGGCTCCCTGGACAGTACCACTGCATGTTAATTTACATGAGATGTAGAATCACAGAAGCCTTTTTTGCTCAAGCCATTCTGGGTTGGGTTATCTATCTCTTGCAACTAAACTCATGCAACAATTAAAAGAGGGATGCACAATCCCACCACCTTCCGTCTAAACAGGACCCGTTTGCTCATAAAACTAGACACATGTGCTGGAATTATTTGACTCTAATCCTTTCCGGCTGGCTGATCTTGGGCAAGTTATTTAAATGCCCTGAACTTCATTACCCTCATTTGTAAAGCTGGGCTGGTTCCCACTTCATTTACAGGGTTGTTTCAAGGATTCAAGAAGATAATCTATGTATAGCAGATAGTACATATATAAATATATAAGGCATAGAACATGCTAGCAAAGATAATTATTATTATTATAATCATCATTATCAATAGTAATTGGAGCATCAAGCACACATATTTGTGGAATGATACTATTCTTGATGTTTTCTGCAAAAATAGAAACGTTCCAGTCTATGCCTAGAAGTTGCTTATCCTCAAATTGAGAAATAAATCACTCATAATATACATTGGCTTGTGAACACCCATGGGGAGAAATATCTTTTGAGTGGTGAAGTTATGTGACTGTCCTAAATTAATTCAAATTGACATCTGTGAAGGGAAGGGTAACGACCCAGGCCGTGTGTTCACTTTTTACCTTTGTGCCAAAAGACAGGCATTTTGCTAGTCAGTCACGTAATATGTGTGGCTGGCTTTGCATGCAGTCTTTCGTTCATTCTTTCATTTTCTCATGTAATATCATTGTGTACCAAGCACGGTGCTAGGCTTGAAGGGTACTGGACATGGATCACCTATTTTTAAGGAACTTATAGTGAGATAAGAGGACTGAAAATAAGCAAACAAATAAATCTACTAGATGAATTCAAATAATAATACATGCTGTAAAATAAACAAAAAGAAAAGGTGGGTGATGTGTGCCTTTAGTCAAGTTTCTTAGAAGCCTGGTCTGAGGTGGGGATTTGGGTGTGCATGAGTCATTGAGGGAACACTGTCAGGAAACAATTATAAGGATGTGAGATAATGAGGTAAGCCAGGATGTGTCTTGGGTAGAGTCTAGCCGTGGCTGAGCATTAGGGCTTCTGGATCATTAACCATACAGCAGGGTTGTAGACACCCCAGGGCCTCTTATCTAGTCATCACCTTTCAGCCGCCCTCAGTAAGGCCATTTCCTTCATGGTTAGGTGGCTCCTGAACATTGCGAGTCATTTCCCAGAGAAGGTGGGCAGCTGTGTGCCCTTAACAGCCAACACTCACTGCAGGAGGATCTAGGCTGAGCATCAGCAGTATCCATACAGTGAGTGTTGGAAGCTCATCTGGTAATGGTCAGCATCCTTGCCTGGGTGACATCTGTGCTGTTGCCTGAAGGAGAAGAACCAGGCATGAGCAAACCTGGGAGAACTTGTTCCAGGCAAGGGAGGAACCCACTGGTTACTGCAAAAGCCCTAAAGTATAAATAAGCTTGGTATGTTAGGAAAAAAAATGATCAAGGTTGGAGCACAGTGAAGTGCAGAAGATGAAGTTGGAAAGGGAGGCAGGATCCAGACCATATCTTCCCTGTAGTGCTGGGAGTGTGTTTTTAATATTAGTGGCAGGATTAGGCATGAAAGTGCATAACCTATCTTACATATTTAAGGAGAACAGATGGTAATTAGAGTCAGGGATGGAGCTGGGAGCGAGGTAGGAGGCTCTTGCAATGGCCCAGGTGTAAAATGGAGGTCATACAGACTAAATTGGCAGCTGTGAAGACAGGAGGTGGAGAAGTGGATAGATTTGGGAACCATTTTAGAAGAAAAGCTAATGTGACTTGAAAAGTCACATTATTTAGGAGCAAAGCTAATGTGACATTTGGGTGTGAGGGATCAGAGAAGAGTTCGAGTTGACTTCTTGTAATTTGACTTGAGCAATGGGGCTGAGGTTGGCGCAATTTACTGAGATGGGAAAGATGAGGGAAAGAGCCAAATTGGGAAGAACTGCAACCAAGTGTTTTCATTTGGCCATGCTAAGTTTGAGATGTATTAGACCATTAGACATCCTTAAGGAACTATCAGATAGGCAGTTGAGCCTGAAATGAGTCTGAAAGTCATGGGAAAGTTTGTGCTGGAGATAACATTTGGGAGTTAAAGCTTAGAAATGAAAGATGAAAGAGTCTACCACAGAGGCTTGGGACACTCTAAATTTGGGGGGTTGAGAAGAGATAGCCAAGGAGACTAGAAAGTAGTCCTTGAGGTAGGAAACAGCAAGAGAGTAGGGTAATACAGAAACTGAGAGAACATAGTATGTCTGACGGATGAGGGACGAACCACTGGATCATATGCCCCTGAGAGGTGGGCTGAAATGAGCAAAGAGGAGCAACCACTTCCTTCGGCACCCTGGACAGCATTGGTGGCCATGAGAACGGTGGCTTCAATCAAGTGGCTGGGGTGACAACTAGCCCAGACTGCACAGAGAAGAACATGAGAGCTGAACAAGTGACTAGAAGCTTGTTTTAAAATGTTCACAGGAAAATGGCTGTAGCTCAAAGAAGGAGGGATCTAAGGAGATTTAATTTTTATTTTTTTAATTTCAACAGTTTTTTAGGGTACAGGTGGTTTTTGGTTACATGGATAAGTTCTTTAGTGGTGATTTCTGAAACTTTAGTGCATTTTCACTGGTACAGTGTACCCAATATGTAGTCTTTGTCTCTCACCCCACTCTCAACCTTTCCCTGTGAGTTCCCAAAGTTCATTTTATCATTCTTATGCCTTTGCATCCTCGTAGCTTTAACTCTCACTTATAAGAGAGAACATATGATATTTGGTTTTCCATTTCTGAGCTACTTCACTTAGAATAATGGCCTCCAGCTCCAACTAAGTTGCTGGAAAAGACATTGTATCATTCATTTTTATGGCTGAATAGTATTCAATGGTGTATATACACCACATTTTCTTTATCCACTTGGCACTGAGGTTAGTTCCATATCTTTGCAATTGCAAAATGTGCTATTATAAACATGCATATGCATCTATCTTTTTCTTATAATGCCTTATTTTCCTTTTGGTGGATACCCAAGAGTGGGATTGCTGGATCAAATGGTAGGTCTACTTTTAGTTCTTTAAGGAATCTCCACACTGTTTTCCATAGTGGTTGTACTAACTTACATTCCCACCAGCAGTGTAAAAGGGTTCTAAGTGAGATTTTTAAAAAAGGGCTGTTTATTAGTTTGCTAGGGCTACCATAACAAATACCATAGATTGTGATGCAGTTTGGCTGTGTCCCCACCCAAATCTCATCTTGAATTGTAGCTCCCATAATCCTCACATGTCATGGGAGGGCCCTGGTGGGAAGTAATTGAATCATGGGGGTGGGTTTCCCTGTGCTGTTCTTGTGACAGTGAATAAGTCTCATGAGATCTAATGGTTTTATAAAGGGCAATTCATTTCCCTGCACACGCTCTCTTGCCTGCTGCCATGTAAGATGTGCCTTTGCTCCTCATTTGCCCTCCGCCATGATTGTGAGGCCTCCCCAGCCATGTGGAACTGTGAGTCCACTAAACATCTTTTCCTTTATAAATTACTGAGTCTTGGGTATTTCTTTACAGCAGTATGAAAATGGACTAATACAGACTGGATGATTTGAACAACAGAAATTTATTTTCTCCTAGTTCCAGAGGTTGGAACTTCAAGATCAAGGTGCTATCAGTGTTTCTTTCCTGTGAGGCCTCTCTCCTTGGCTTGCAGATGGCCTTGTCCCTGTGCCTTTGCAAGGCCTTCTCTCTGTGTGTGTCTGTCCTAATCTCTGCTTACGAGGACACCAAGCATATTGGATTAGGGCATGCCAGTATGACCTCATTTAAGTTTAATTACCTCATTAAAGTCCCTATGCCCAAATACAGTCACGTTCTGAAGTCCTGAAGGGTAGTATTTTAACATAATGAATTTGGAGGGGAGACCCATTTTCAGCCCATAACAGGATACTAAAACATATTTTATTGATAATAAAAAGGGATAAATCGATGATTCAGGAGAGAGGGAGAAATGTCAAGTGGAGGCATCATTGAGAGAGTATGGGCTTGGGGGCACCTACAGAGGGATGGGTCTTTTTTCTGGAAACCCCTGGCTGAAAATTTGCATCCAGAGCCTGCCCTTGGATGCCCCTGCCTGTGATGGTTTCTTGTGTTCTATTTGTAAAGGGATGCACCGATAAAGCAGAATATACGTCAGTTAATTTCTTATGGTAATACCCTCGATCAAGGCAAAGGACCGTAATTGAATAAGCAATTATCTTTGAAAATATTAGTGCACAGAAAAGCATAACAAATGAATTTGCTAATTATTCTTCCCTGCCAAAAACATCAGCTGATTTAGTCTTTAGTAGTAACATTATAACCCTCATAGATAGATCATTAGCTTGCTAGGTACCTACTGAGTTTTAGGCACTTTTAAGGAATAGGCAGATGTCCCAAACTCAAGTTTTTACAGGGCTGGGAGGGGAGCATGGATGAGGACAGGCAGCCAGGTAAGAGCTGTGGGACTCTGGAGAGCACGTGCCATGTCTGAAGCAACAGCAGATGTTGTCAAGGAAAAGGTGGGCTCATGGCTGTCTGAGTGGTCTCGCAGGAAATGCCACAAATCTGTATTTTTATGCATAATCTCTTATGTTTTGAATACTGATGAGTAATTCCAACTTTTAAAACAAGGCAACATGGCCCAAGTAAGATGAGACTGTCTCATTGTTGTGACCCTAGAGTCTCCAGTTTGTAATCTCAGACACTGGGTCTTTATTGCTACTTTCAGCAGCCTGCAATCTATAAGAAGAAGAGTGGTGTGGTCAGAAAGTCTATGCAAGAGGCGCTCAGAATATAGGACAAAGGATAACAACAACTCATAGTTCAGTTCTAGATATCTTTTCCAGAACACTCCTACCCTCCCCTACCCTGTTCAATGACCAGGAGGCTGACAGCATGAACCATCAATGGCACCCTTGGTCTCTGGCTTCTGGTTGGGGTTGGCCAATGGGGAGCTCCAACAATAGAGCAGACAGGAATGAGAAAGTCGCGTCTGAGAACGTATTCTCCATTTCCCTGAGCACTTACTCTCTGCAGGGTTACCGTGGGCTGGCTGTGTCCTTTGTCTAAAGGCCAGAGCTCCCCTCCAGTGGTGCACTTCACAGAGCAATCTCTCTGGGTCAGAGCATCCTTTACCTTTGCTTCTTCAGACCTCACGGTGGGAAGTCTGCTTGCTGTTCCTAATCCTGCTGCATAACATTCTGCTTTGTTGTGTCCTGATATTCCTTTACTATACTCTGTTCAAATGACCCAACTTGGGTATCTTTTGGTTTTGTTTTCTGGTAGGATCCAGAAAGAACTTGGACAATAAGGTTGACAATGTTCTAAGTGCCTAGCTTACTTCACCAAATGCTATCTTATCTCTATTTTGCAGAAAGTAATACTGAAGTATAAAGAAGGCAAAGAGTTTGCCCAAGATCACCCAAATGTAAGAGGTGGAGCTGAGATTTAAACCCAGGCAATCCAGCTCTAACTTCTGTGCTCTTGACCATATATGGAGGGAAGTTAGGGAGAGAAAGATCTAAGGAGGCCACAGTGATCAGGAGGACCTTAAAGATTAAGAGAAGATCTAAATCGCATCTTGAAGGATGGGCATATAGAGAGGGAGGGAGGAAGGGAGAAGGGAGGAAGAGCAGATGCCATGAGCAGAGGAAGGCATTTTGGGGATGTGTGGCTACTGAGGCACTTGTGCTTCCAAAGGATTAAAATACACATCCCAAAGTAGAGGAAAAGAAAGCAGAAGGTGAGTAGCAAGCAGAAAGACACCTGCAGGCAGGGTTCTTCAGAATGGAAAGGAAGTGTCTGAATGTGAGATGGGAAGTGTATTCAGTACTGTGTGAGCTGCAAGTGACAGAAAATCAATCAAAAATAGATGAAGCAAGAGAAAAAAGGGACTTGGTTCCTGTAACTGAAGATAGCGGGAAGATGCAGCTTCAAGGATGTTGGCATCCATGGCCAAGGTAAGGTCGTCAGGCTCCGTACTCTGTCTCTTGACTGAGTGCTTTCTTCAGTGCTGGCCGTCACCTGCAGGCAGCCCCATACTTCAGGTGGACATCATCCTTAAGAACTTTTCTGGTAGGGCAAGATGGCTCATGCCTCTAATCCCAGCACTTTGGAAGGCCAAGGCAGGTGGATCGCTTGAGGCCAGGAGTTCGAGACCAGCCTGGGCAACATGGCAAAACCCAGTCTTTATAAAAAATACAAAAATTAGCTGGGCATGGTAACATGAGCCTGTAGTCCCAGCCACTTGGGAGGCTGATGCGGGAGGATTGCTTGAGCCTGGGAGGTGGAGGTTGCAGTGAGCAGAGATTGTGCCACTGCACTCCAGCCTGGGCGACAGAGCGAAATCCTGTCTCAAAAAACAAGAAATCCTCCCCCAAAACCAGTACATTTTGGCGTGGATGCTGTGATCAGGGAACACTTCTACACTGCCGGTGGGAATGTAAACTAGTGCAGCCACTAAGGAAACAGTGTGGAGATTCCTTAAAGAACTAAAAGCAGAACTACCATTTGATTCAGCAAACCCACTACTGAGTATCTACCCAGAGGAAAATAAGTCATTATCTGAAAATGATACTTGTACATGAATGTTTATAGCACCATAATCCACAATTGCAAAATCGTGGAACTAACCCAAATGCCCATCAATCAATGAGTGGATAAAGAAATTGTGGTATATATATGATGGAATACTAATCAGCCATAAAAAGGAACGAATTAACAGCATTTGCAGTGAGCTGGATGAGACTGGAGACTATTATTCTAAGTGAAGTAACTCAGGAATGAAAAACCAAACATTGTATGTTCTCACTGATATGTGGGAGCTAAGCTATAAGGACACAAAGACATAAGAATGATACAATGGACTTTGGGAACTTGGGGGTAACAGTGAGAAGGGGGTGAGGAATAAAAGACTACAGATATGGTGCAGTGTATGCTGCTTGGGTGATGGGTGCACCAAAATCTCACAAATCACCACTAAAGACTTACTCATGTAACCAAGGACCACCTGTACCCCAATAACTTATGGAAAAAAAAAATCCTCAAAAACAAAACTTTTCTTTCATAATGGTTCCTACAAAATCCAGGAAGGACCTCTGAGCTGCCGGGTGGGTCACACACTCATCTAGGGGACAATCATGATGGCCAAAGGGATGTCAGGCTCCCATGGACCAGCCAGGGTCATGTGACACACTGGAGCTGGGAAACAGAGTTACTCCCATCAGAACCATGTAGACTGAGGGTGGGAGAAGCCTGAGTCAATAAAGAAAAAGTGGTTTGAATGCTAGGAAGCTGAAAGAACAAATGTCCAGTGTTGTGGTAGATGGGGGAGCCAAGGTGGCTCTTGAAAATGGGCAAAATGTGGGGCGGATCTCCTGGGGAAATGTGATTTTGGTCCGAATTTGGCACCTAGAACTATAAGCATGGTAAGTAATCCACCACACCCTCTGAAAGAACTGTCTGCACTTCCTCACCCACACACTCTCCATTGCCCTGGGGGTAAGCCCCGGTGTCCCTCCCGGCCCTCATGGCTGCGCACGGAGGGTCCTGCCGTTCGGGCTCCCCATGGCTTCTGTGATGCCACTCTCCTCTTCTCCCCTCATGTCTTCAACTCCAGCTGTCCTGGCCTGCTTGGGGCTCCTCAACACCCTCCCACTTCAGGGCTTTTGCGGTTGCTACACTTTCTGCTTGTAGTGCTCTTTCCCCAGAAATCCACATGCTCAGTCCCTCTCTTCCTTCACATGTCACGTTCTCAGCCAGGTCTTCTCAAACCAGCCTAACCCAAATTTCTACCTCCTCCCCTCCCAGGCACAGCTGTCCCTCTTACAATCTTTCTCTTCTACTTTGTAGCACACATCCCTCACAGGACTCATCTCATTCATGATCTCTTCCCAAGTATAATATAAGCACTGCAATGGGGGACCTTTGTCTGTTACATTTACTGCCTGGCTTGGCATGTAGTAGGTGCCCAATAAATAGGTGCACTGAGTGACTGAATGAACTCCCTTTTCAATCTGCTCTGAGAGATTTTTGTCTTGGCTCCTCTATGGAGACTCCTCTTGTGAAGGCCACTGATGGCCTTTGTGCTGCCATATTGGATGGTCATTTCAGTACTCGTATCTTTACTGACCAAGAAGCAGCATTAGGCATAGATGTCTCCTGCCTCCTTGAAATATGTTCTTGGCTTAGCTAATGGATGTCCTACGGCCACACTGGGGCTCCTCTCTCAGCCTCCTTGGCTCGCTCCTCCTCCTGTGCACAGCCTGTCAGGGGCTGGGTACCTGTGGATCAGGACTTGGCTCTTTCCTTCTATCCCTCCCCTTTCCTTTCTCCTCTTCCCTCCTCTCCCCTTCCTTTCTCTTCTCTCCTCTTCTCTTCTCCTGTTCTGCCCTTCCCCTCTCTTCCCTTTCTTTTCTCACCTCCACTTCCCCTCCTCTTCGCTCCTTCTCTCCCCTCTTTTTTCCTTTCCCTTTCTCTTATCTCCTCTCCCCTCTCTATCCTTCCCTTCCTCTCCTTTCCTCTTCATTTTCTCCTCTTCCCCTTTTTCCCCTCCCCTCCCTTCCCTTTCTCTCCTCTCCTCTCTCTGTGCCCTCTCACCAGTGACCTCATCCAGTTTACCAGCATTAAACAGGACCACTCTGCCAATGAGACCAACGTCTGTTATCTCCTATCTCAACTTTTCAGAGTTCCTATCAGCCAACCTCCCACATCCAATCCACTGCCCAACATTAAGATTGACCTCCTAAATGCACCACAGATCCCTCTACTCCCTCTGTCTCTGCTATCACCACCCAAATTAAAAGAATCATCACATCTCACCTGGGTAAGCAAATGTCTCCAAACAGAGCTCTACCTCCTCTCACTCTTGGACATCCCAGCCCCAGTCTGTTTTTTACCCAGCACCAGAATGGCCTTTAGATGGTTACCACTCCCTGGCAAAAAGTCCTCCAGCTGCTTCTGATCACACCTTGGGATCAAACCAAGGTCCTAGCAAGCCCCACAATCAAGCCCCTTCCTAAGTCTCTGGGCTGGTGCCATTTCATCCCTTCTCTTCCTCATTATACTCCAGCCACACTGGCCTTCTTTTATTCTTTGAACAGGCTCATCTGGTCCCTGTTGAGGGTTTTTTTCTTTTTCTTTTTCAGGCAGGAGAAAGAAATAAAGGGTATTCAATTAGGAAAAGAGGAAGTCAAATTGTCCCTGTTTGCAGATGACATGATTATATATTTAGAAAACCCCATCGTCTCAGCCCAAAATCTCCTTAAGCTGATAGGCAACTTCGGCAAAGTCTCAGGATACAAAATCAATGTGCGAAAATCACAAGCATTCTTACACACCAATAACAGACAAACAGAGAGCCAAATCATGAATGAACTCCCATTCACAATTGCTTCAAAGAGAATAAAATACCTAGGAATCCAACTTACAAGGGATGTGAAGGACCTCTTCAAGGAGAACTACAAACCACTGCTCAATGAAATAAGAGGACACAAACAAATGGAAGAACATTCCATGCTCATGGGTAGGAAGAATCAATATAGTGAAAATGGCCATACTGCCCAAGGTCATTTATAGATTCGATGCCATCCCTATCAAGCTACCAATGACTTTCTTCACAGAATTGGAAAAAGCTACTTTAAAGTTCATATGGAACCAAAAAAGAGCCCGCATCGCCAAGTCAATCCTAAGTCAAAAGAACAAAGCCAGAGGCATCACGCTACCTGACTTCAAACTATACTACAAGGCTACAGTAATCAAAACAGCATGGTACTGGTACCAAAACAGAGATATAGATCAATGGAACAGAACAGAGCCCTCAGAAATAATGCTGCATATCTACAACTATCTGATCTTTGACAAACCTGACAAAAACAAGCAATGGGGAAAGGATTCCCTATTTAATAAATGGTGCTGGGAAAACTGGCTAGCCATATGTAGAAAGCTGAAACTGGATCCCTTCCTTACACCTTATACAAAAATTAATTCAAGATGGATTAAAGACTTACATGTTAGACCTAAAACCATAAAAACCCTAGAAGAAAACCTAGGCAATACCATTCAGGACATAGGCATGGGCAAGGACTTCAAGTCTAAAACACCAAAAGCAATGGCAACAGAAGCCAAAATTGACAAACGGGATCTAATTAAACTCAAGAGCTTCTGCACAGCAAAAGAAACCACCATCAGAGTGAACAGGCAACCTACAGAATGGGAGAAAATTTTTGCAATCTACTCATCTGACAAAGGGCTAATATCCAGAATCTACAAAGAACTCAAACAAATTTACAAGAAAAAAACAAACAACCCCATCAAAAAGTGGGCAAAGGACATGAACAGACACTTCTCAAAAGAAGACATTTATGCAGCCAAAAAACACATGAAAAAATGCTCATGATCACTGGCCATCAGAGAAATGCAAATGAAAATCACAATGAGATACCATCTCACACCAGTTAGAATGGCAATCATTAAAAAGTCAGGAAACAACAGGTGCTGGAGAGGATGTGGAGAAATAGGAACACTTTTACACTGTTGGTGGGACTGTAAACTAGTTCAACCATTGTGGAAGACAGTGTGGTGATTCCTCAATGATCTAGAACCCAGACATCCCATTACTGGGTATATACCCAAAGGATTATAAACCATGCTGCTATAAAGACACATGCACACATATGTTTATTGGGGCACTATTCACAATAGCAATGACTTGGAAGCAACCCAAATGTCCAACAATGATAGACTGGATTAAGAAAATGTGGCACATATACACCATGGAATACTATGCAGCCATAAAAAAAGGATGAGTTCATGTTCTTTGTAGGGACATGGATGAAGCTGAAAACCAGCATTCTCAGCAAACTATCACAAGGACAAAAAAGCAAACACTGCATGTTCTCACTCATAGGTGGGAATTGAACAATGAGAACACATGGACATAGGAAGGGGAACATCACACACCGGGGCCTGTCATGGGGCGGGGGGAGTGGGGAGGGATAGCATTAGGAGATATATCTAATGTAAATGACGAGTTAATGGGTGCAGCACACCAACATGGCACATGTATACATATGTAACAAACCTGCACATTGTGCACCTGTACCCTAGAGCTTAAAGTATAATAAATTTCTTCCCTCTTTTTTTAATTCTGCATTCTGATCTCTGTGTCACTGTTTCTTTTTTTTTACTTGCATCTCAGCTTGTATAGTGATTTTTTAGAGAAAACCTCCAGGTCACCCAGTCTAAGTTGGTCCTTTCTATCCCATTACCTTACGGTATTTTTTGCACAGTACTTTTTCTGATACTTTTTCTCCCTCCCTTCCTCCCTTCCCCTTTCCCTTCTCCTTTCCCTTCCCCTTCCCTTCCTTCTTCCTTCCTTCCATCTCCCCTGTTAGATTCCTAGTTACATGAAAGCAGGACTTTTGCTAGCCCTGTCTCAACACTCTGGCTTAGAATGGTGCTTGGCACATAGACGCTCAATAAGTCTTGGATGAATGAATGAGTGAATGTATTTGTTAGATGTGAGGTATGTTCATGGAGGCCGTGGTAGTGAGAGACAGAACTGGGAGACAGAGTATCAGGAGAGGATGACTCACGAAGAGGAAAGATGAGCCTGGAGACCTTCTCACTTAACAAAACCCCCCAGTTACCACTGTTCTAGGGTCTGCTTTGCTCCTGCCTGTTCCGCTCCAGCTCACTTGCATCCTGGTCTCTCGTGTCTCATTATTTGGTCGCAGTTGCATGAGCTTCCTCCGAGCAGAGGCCGGATCTCATTTTTCACATTATATGCAGGACCTAGCTACTTGTTAGTAAAAATGTGGGAACAGGGCTTCAGCTATTGCCACTTAATGATGGATAGCAATGCAACCAAGGCGTCTGAAAGGAAAGGCAGTGACGTGAACCTGAGGGATTCCATCTGATGAGTGAGTGACAGTGGCAGGCAGAACAGAATGGGAAAATCAAGCGAGTCACTCGGGAAACGCCACAGGCTGAGGACGAAGGGGTCTCCTAGGAATCTGATAAGCTCTGGCTTTTCAGAGTCTCAATTTGTCAAGTCTTGATTCCTTCATTGGTTCCAGTGTCCTGTATGCAGATAAGGTTGTCCTGCTTCTCCCTTTGTTCTTGTCTCATTTTTCTTCTAGCAATAATTTATCATCTGTGTCTCTGCCGAAAAGGTAAGTGTTGTCAAGAGCAGGTTCCTCTAAGCAAAGCTACAAAGCTATATTGAGACCATAAGCTCAGCTCTCACAAGTCTGGTCTGGTTACCATAGAAACCCTGTAGAACACAGGGTACCACTTGAGTTTAAATTCTCAGACTCAAGAGTCAAAGATGACTTCTGGAAAATTAAAGTATTTAGACAATTTATTTGGGAGATGACTGTATCGTTATACAGGATGGCATTAGTGTGTAATGTAATCTTACCACATATTTCCCCTGAAAACAATGCGTGCCAATGTACTGTACGTACACAAATGCCGTTTGAATCACCTCTAGACAAATCTCCATCAACTGGTAGAATGAAATGCAATTGCATTTCATTGGGGGCTTCCCTTGGATCTTTGGGAGTGCATTACATCCTTACAGTCAAAGTTCCATATTGTGTGTGTGTGTGTGAGAGTGTGCCAAGAGAATGGCTGTATCAGGCAGCTTGCAGTTCAAGTTAAGTCACAAGAATTAGGCACTTTTTTGTTTCTCTGTGCAACTGGGTTCTAAAGTGTTCCATTAACAAAAGGCTGTGGTGCTTTCAAATCAGTGCTCATCCTCCAATTTGGTACATGTCAAAATATTGGCATCCCTTTGGAATTCATCACAGATAATTACAGTCATGACAAGGTTTAACTTGTATTGTTAAAAAATGGTTGTTGTTGAGTATCTTGCAATGGCATCTCTGTGTCTTGCTTTCTGATGGGCAGGAACGTTTCTGCCACCTGTGGTTGCACCCTGTGGCGGCTGCCTCAAAGGCGTTATTGTTAGGAGCTGAGTAACATAATAACGTTTGTGTTTTATGATGCCAGATACATACATACAAAGATTTTTTTGGAGTGCATTTTTCCCAAAGCAATAGGTTTTAAGTAATGTTTGTGAAACTCACTTGAAGAAAAAAATCAGGCCATGTTTTGCTGGGACTGACTGATGGGGATTTGTTAGGAAAAAAAATAAGACACCCAGACAACTTGCTGCCGGAAGACTGGGAGCCCCCTCCATGGATTTTCAAGATCATTAGTCTCAGCTTCGTAACACCAAAGCTAAAATCAGAACAGAACCCTTTCCTGTGATTCTCTGACTTGAAATCTTAGACCTCTCCTATAGAAGAGACCTCAGAACAGTTTTTCTTTTTTCTTTTTGATTTTTTTTAAAATTTTACTTTGAGTTCTGGGACACATGTGCAGAACATGCAGGTTTGTTACATAGGTATACGTGTACCAGGGTGGTTTGCTGCATCCATCAACCCATCATCTAGGTTTTAAGCTCCACATGCATTAGGTATTTGTCCTAATGCTCTCCTTCCCCTTGCCCCCCACCCCCTAACAGGGCCCGGTGTATGATGTTCCCCTCCCTGTGTCCATGTGTTCTCATTGTTCAACTCCTACTTATGAGTGAGAACATGCAGTGTTTGGTGTTCTGTTTCTGTGTTAGTTTGCTGAGGATGATGGCTTCCAGCTTTATCCATGTCTCTGCAAAGGACATGAACTCATCCTTTTTTATGGCTGCATAGTATTCCATGGTATATATGTGCCACATTTTCTTTATCAAGTCTATCATTGATGAGCATTTAGGTTGGTTTCAAGTCTTTGCTATTGTGAACAGTGCTGCAATAAACATACATGTGCATGTGTCTTTATAGTAGAATGTTTTATAATCCTTTGGGTATATACCCCATAATGGGATTGCTGGGTCAAATGGCATTTCTGGTTGTAGATCTTTGAGGAATTGCCACATTACCTTCCACAATGCTCTAACTAGTTTATGCTCCCACCAACAGTGTAAAAGTGTTCCTATTTCTCCACATAGGACAGTTTTTCTACAGCAAAGTGGGGGTGATTGGATGCCAGGTACTAAAGCATCTCAAGAGTGATGCTACAATGAGGAAAAGAATACCCAATCCACACAGTGCTTTGCTATAAGTGCGGTTTTACGATCGGCAGGGACCACATGCCCTGGGCACTTGCTAGGAATGCAGGATCCTAGGCCCACCCCAGACCTGCTCAATCAGGGTCTGCATTTTAGACAGATCAGTAATTTGTGTGTGCATCAAATCTGAGAATTACTCCTCCAGCAAGCCAGGGAACCAAGCCATCAGTAAGTCTTGACTGTAATACTGGAGAGTCACCTACAAGCTTCATTGGATGAATTCACTGGAAACATGTTTAATTAAGTTCCTAATCTGAAATTCCTCAAATTTTAACAATGCAGTCCCACGAGGTTCTTGATAAATGGGCTATTTCTTTATTTTGTGAAACAATATTGTTATTAAGAGTATTTGCATTTTTTATATGTGTTGGCTGCACGGATGTCGTCTTTTGAGAAGTGTCTGCTCATGTCTTCTACCTGCTTATTTGTTTTTTGCTTGTTGATTTGTTTAAATTCCTTATAGATTTTAGATATTAGACCTTAATTGGAGGCATTAGGGAAATGCAAATCAAGACCACAGTGGAATAGTATCTCACACTAGATAGAAGGCTATTATTAATAAGTAACAAAATAGGCCAGGCACGGCGGCTCACGCCTGTAATCCCAGCACTTTGGGAGGCCAAGATGGGCAGATCATCTAAGGTCAGGAGTTCGAAACTAGCCAGGCCAACGTGATGAAACCCCATCTCTACTAAAACTACAAAAATTAACCAGCTGTGGTGGTGCATGCCTGTAATCCCAGCACTTTGGGAGGCCAAGGTGGGTGGATCACTTGAGGTCAGGAGTTCAAGACCACCCTGGCCAACACAGTGAAACCCTGTCTCTACTAAAAATACAAAAATTAGCTGGGTGTGGTGGCATATGCCTGTAATCCCAGCTACTTGGCAGGCTGAGGCACGAGAATCAATTGAATCTGGGAGGTGGAGGTTGCAGTGAGCTGAGATTGCGCCCCTGCACGCCAGTCTGGGTGACAGAGTGAGATTCTGTTTCCAAACAAACAAACAAACAAACAAACAAAAAACAAGCAAAAGAATAATAGATGCTGGTGAAGCTGTGGAGAAAATAAAATGCTTATTCATTGTTGATGAAAATGTCAATTAATTTGTCAAGCACTGTGGAAAGAAGTTTGAAGATTTCTCGAAGAACTTAAGGAACTTAAAACGGAACTACCACTTGCTCCAGCAATCCCACTGCTGAGTATATACCCAAAGGAAAATAAATCAGCCTGTCAAAAAAAACACATGAACTCAGACGTTCACTGCAGCACTACTCACAATAGCAAAGAGGTGGAATCAACCTAGGTGCCCAGCCATGGTGGACTGGATAAAGAAAATGTGGTCCATACGCACAATGGAATATTATGCAGCCATAACAGAGAACGAAATCATGTCCTTTGCAGCCACATGGATGCAGCTGGAGGTCATTATCCTAAGCCAATTAATGCGTGAACGAAAAACCAGTTACCAAATGTTCTCATTTATAAGCGGGAGCTAATCGCCGGGTGCCCATGGCCATAAAGATGGGAACAGTAGATACTGGGGAATAGTCGAGTGGGGAGGTAGGGAGGAAAAAACTGTCTATCGGGTGCTGTGCTCACTTCCTTGATGATGGGATCGATTGTACCCCAAACCTCAGCATCACACAATATACCCATGTAACAGACCTGCACATGTACCCCCTGAGCTTAAAACAAAAATTGAAAAAAAAAAAAGAGTGTTTGCATCTGATTTCTAGTTCAGGAGTCAATATGTTTTTATGTTGCTGCTTGTAGGTATGTGAAAATACCACTAATTTAGACACACCCTATACTTCCTGCAGTTAAGAAGATACATTCTCTTGCATGTGAGTTTCACAGTTGTAGAAAAAAAAGATTAAATTACCAGATTTATTCTAAAAAAATATGGAGCTGAGATGATGCCGGAAGTCTTATGCGCATGAGAGTTTAAAGGAACCGGGAGAGTCTCTGTTCCCCCCGTGTCTCCATCCAACAAGGGCAGTCTTTCCTCAAACCTGCCAGCTTTTCAGCAGATAGGCCAGAACAATGTGTGCTCTGATCTATGGAGTCCCTGCAGCAGCATTCTTGGGTCTAGAGTTTATCAGCAAATAGAATTAGAAACAACTTTAGTTAGCACATGGATAGTGCATTAAACTAGCATTGAGATACATGGCGAGGTACAGGTCTTCTCTCCCCGATTCCAGCCATGGTTCTGAGTCTTTTACAGAGGTGGTATCAGTCTGGTGCCCATATGGTCTCACAACCCTTTAAACACTGCTCATCCTACCAATCCTACTTCCTCATCTTTTTTTAAACAAAGAGCAGTAGGCCTTTTCCTGGCAAGAAGATGCTCTGGAATTGTTTTACAATATATTTATTTTAACAATTATTTGGCCGGGTGCAGTGGTTCACGCCTGTAATGCCAGCACTTTGGGAGTCTGAGGCAGGCGGATCACAAGGTCAGGAGATCGAGACCATCCTGGCTAACACAGTGAAACCCCGTCTCTACTAAAAAATACAAAAAATTAGCCAGGCGTGGTGGCGGGCGCCTGTAGTCCCAGCTACTCAGGAGGCTGAGGCAGGAGAATGGCGTGAGCCCAGGAGCGGAGCTTGCAGTGAGCCGAGATCGCGCCACTGCACTCCAGCCTGGGCGACAGAGCGAGACTCCGTCTCAAAAACAAAAACAAAAACAAAACAATTATTTTACTACAAATGATAACAATAATGAAAGTGATGTAAAATATCTTTGAAAATATATTTATTAAATTAAAAGTTGAGTCCATTGGCCAGATACAGTGGCTCATGCCTGTAATCCTAGCACTTTGGGAGGCTGAGGAGGGACGATTCCTTGAGGCCAGGAGTTTAAGACTAGCCTGGTCAACAGTGTGAGACCCCACCTTTTTAAAAACTTAAACAATTAGCCAGGTGTCGTGGCACACACCTGTAACCCCAGCTAATTGGGAGACTGAGGCAGGAGGATCACTTGAGCCCAAGAGTTCAATTGCTATAGTGAGCCATGATTGCACCACTGCACTCCAGCCTGGGTGACAAAGCAAAACTCAGTCTCTAAAAAATATAAAATAAAATAAAATAATAACAAAAATAACTCAAGTCTATTTAAAGAAGAGCACTAAGTTTATAACAGAAATAGGAACATAGAACTACCCCAAATCATGAGACTTATACTTGAATAACTAAAATTTGGGTAATGCTGCTGTGAGGAAACAATGATATATCTATTCAGTCTCTAGTAGAGACATATTTCTGTGCTTCTTGCTAACTCTGACAAGAAACTAAAAAACACAAACTACACGCTCAGAAAACTTCATATCCCCTGGAGCTGAGACACACAAAATAAGTCATTCTAGACAGATACCAGGTAGCCCAGACACCACAGTTCAGGGGATGCTGGAATAAGGAGATCAAGGTCAGGGCCGCCTGCATTCCATGTTTGTTCAGCAATCACTTTCTGGCTTCTCCCGGGCTCAGGTCCCATGTGAGTTGCTAAAGCAATGCCTGGAAGCGGGGATCTCACCTGCCTGGAGGAGTACCATCTAGAAGTGTCCCAGAAAAAATAAAGAACGAGAGCAGGTCCCAGAAATAAGAGAGAATAAGGTTGCTACGTTTGGGGTCTTGACATTTTCAGACACCTTCTAGAGTGACCCCAACAAGCAAGCCTAGAGGGCTGTGAGGTCGAGTTGGAAATCAAGAGTGATTTGGTAGATAGGAACAGCGTGGGCCATGCTGCAGTCCAGGCGTGTTTAGCAGGAGTTCAATCTCTTATCCCGCAGTCTGCTTTCCAGGCACGTGGATGCACAGGTTTGTTTGTTTGTTTGTTTGTTTTCTCAAGACAGAAGCAGGTCTTCCAATATTAACACATGATAGCCAGGTTCTTCCCCCAAACTAGATTTCACCCTCCACCCTCCCTAACCCCTAAAGGAAATTGCCAAGGATTTGCCCACTCGGGGAAAATGATACTTATGTAATTCATTGACCATTCTTCCACGTGGAATTTCTCTTCGTATTATTACCCAAAGATAAAACGCTTGCCACCTAAGGCACCATTTTCTTGAATAGCAGCTTTCAAGGGAAACTCAGTTATCGGCAACTCTGAACGTTATACTGTCAAAGCGTGGAGAGCATGCCAATTTTTTTCTCAGATAGCTTTCAAGGACACTTACAATAAATCTATGAAAGAGAGCTACTTATAAGCCAGGGATTTATGGAATTTGTCAGTTGTTTGTGTCCCTTCCTTTGTCAATAGCATTAAGATTTGCTGTTTGTGCCGAATTATCCACTGACCTAAATCCTAGCAAGCTATCAAAATCTGTTTCCCAGATAAAGTCGTGCAGGCGTGTGATACATTTATCAGTTCCAGGCATGCAGCCACTTCATGGAGGTGGCTTTTTGTGTCTCCTCTCAGCACCAGACAAAGAGGAAACTACAAATGAATCACAGCCCACTTACGCCGATAGTTTTAAACAATTACTAAGTGTTTATTATTTAAAAAGTACAATAACAGGATCCTTGCCTCCTCGTTTCCTGCAGACTTTTAAAGTATAATGACATGCAATTTGTTTACCTAATGCACAGCCCTGAGAATTAATGACAAGGCCAAAGGGATTTATTGTTCTTACATTATGCAAAACGCTCTGGGTACATCATGCCTCATTATGCAAAATCAAAACCATTGCTATTCACTTGAGTGTGTCTCAATGTGTCCGCACCAGGTGCCCTTCGTGACTGGCTGCTGTGTCTGTCAGAATCCTGCTGCCTAAAACTTCAAAGTAAGAAAGTAACCCAAGTCTTGGAGGAGATTCTAAGTCTGACCAAAGGCTAAGGCTTCCAAAGCCAGCATAAATGGATGAGCACAAAGGGGCTTAATAATATAAAGGTGAATCTCAGGGCCTTAGAACATGGGTGTGGGTGAGAACAGTGGGTGTGTGGAGAACACAAACTATGGAAACAAGCCTGGCTTTTTCCTTTTCTTTTCTTTTTTCTCACTAAAGATATTTGTGCTTGTGTGTCTCTTTAGAAGAAGAGATGTATTTTCCTCAACAATGAGATCCAGACTTAGAGGTATTTGTGTCAAATTAAGGCTTCCACTTTATTTTGAAATGTTTGATATGAAAAAGTTGTATTCACATAGAGATCTACTCTTACTGCCACAAAGAATTTCAATATTAAATTTGTCGAGGAAAGAAAAGGATACCATTTCAACGGCTGTCCAGTTTTGAATGCTTGTACAAATGATTTTTTAAATTCTTTATCCCTTACTCATTGCTGCTATCAGGAATTTGAAAGAATTATTAAAAATGATTTGATGTAGCCATTTCAAGAATAAAGCCAGATATTTAAAAGTTGTGCTCAGTCATGCAAACCAAAGTTGCTCATTTAAAAATTTAAAAGATTACATTTGAAAGTTAGAAACAAACTTAGTATCTAAATTTTTTAAATTGCCCGTATTGTGTTTTTCTTATCAGAATCATATCATATGAAGAAGAAAACAACTTCTCCAGGAAGCCTCATAGATTCTCCAGAAGCCTCTCCTATGTCCTCTGGTGACACTCATGATGCGAATATGACAAAGTTTGGGAAATACTGACCCAGAGGATGGATCCTTAGGCTTAAGAACTCCCTGGTTCATCTCACGGAATCTTTTAAAACTCCACTCTCTATACAGAGAGCAGCAAATGTCCTAAATGACCACCAGTCTTCTGGTTGCCCACCTTTCTTTTGCAATGAGAAACTCCAAGCTTGAGTGAGAGATCGGGGAGCCCAGAACCAAGCCAGGAATCAGCAGAAAAGGACTGGGCCAAGGATGAGTCTTCTCAAAGACAGACCTCGTCTTCAGCCAGCTAGGGTCTGGTTCTAACTGCTCACTCCTTTACATAAGCCCCAAGCTCCCAACTCCAATGGAAACGATGAATGTGCATTGATTTGGGTGTTCCCTGTGGCCTCTCTGAGAAACGCAGCAGCCAAGTTCATATCGCAGTGATGGACTTCCTAGGTGCTGGGCAAGGGAGAACCAGGGTGCAATCATTTCCTGGCCTGGGAATTACTCAGTGGTAACTGGGTCACCATGCACATGAAACACAGACCACACCGAACATATACAGTCCAGGCTCTCCTACCTCATGCTGTTATGTAGCTGCTGGGGACATCTGGAAGGTCAGTGAAAAATCTGGAGAAGCAAGGAAGCGACTGGTTCAGAAAGAAGCCACCATGATCTTATCTCATGCCATGCACTGCAAGGCTCCATCTTAACCCCCGTCTTGCATCCGGGTCTCAGCCAGGCTTGGTTTCAGGAGGAGAAGACAGAACTCTTGACTGTCTAGGGCCAAGAAGCCATTTGACTGTGTTTGAATTCCTCTTTAGGAAACGTGAAATGACTGCTGTTCAAATGAGGTCCCTCCGGCATTGGGAACTTCTGTGGGCTTTGGCTCTGGGAGGAATAAAGACAATTTTGCCTTTTAAAAGGGATCAAGCTTCCTTTCCCTTCAAGGAAACCGCTAAACGGGTCCCAAACTGTCCAGAGAATAAAAGAAATGCAGAGAAATTAGCAGGAGACAGGATACGTTTCATGGGTGTTAACAACTAGCTTAATTTGGGGCAATATTTAGATATCATTTTCTTCTTGTTGTCTGGCTCAAAGGTCACAGACATAGGCCTGGATGGGGCCAAGAATGAAGTGGTTGTGTAGGTCCTGAGGCCAAATGCAAATTATAAGGACTGAGTGGGGGTGCACCTCTAGGCTTCAGGTGGTTGGTATCAAGCAGGATTCCAGCCGGTGTGGCAGTTTCTAGTTTTATAAGAGAACTCAGAAATGCAAACTTTATGTAAATTTTTCTTATGTTAAATTTAGCCACGAAATTTAATTAAAAACAAAACAAAACACACAAAAAGAACCTGTGCAGCCCAAATACAACATTTCTGACTCATGGGACGGCAGTCTGCAGTTTTCAATTTAAAGGGAAAAGTTAATATCATCTAATTAATGTTTAAGAAACACACATAGGAAATAGGATTTTCTCTTGGAGGATAACAGTCAGTGTCTAAACTTCAGTGGAGTGATAATACGTTAAGTAAGTGTAATTCTAATGGACCTTGGCAAAATACTAAATTCTGTGGCAAAGGATTCTTTTTTCTACTTCCTCTTCTTCCTAAAGAATTTTTTTGGGAATGAGGACTTTTTACTTATTTAGGAAAGAACTGAAACTTGCAACAGAAGTAGCAAGCCACATTTTACATTCTTTGAAAAAGAAAGTAAAAATATCGCTATTCTCTAATAGCAATATTCTTTAATATTTGATTTCCTTAACTTGATTTTTTTTTTTGAGGGGGTATAAAATCGAAAACCTACAAAATCTTTCAGTAGAGAGATCTGGTAATGAATTGGAGTGAATCCTTTAAGGGAATACACCCACTGGCAATCCCACCATCCTCAAATGTGGAGCTATATTCTCACGAGCGAAAACTGGGAAACTGAAAAAAATCTTCTGTTCATTCTTCTCCCCTGCACTGCTGCACAACTTAGAAAAATCAATAACAGCACAAGCATCCGATGGTGGTCTCATTTTTTACGCAGCCACGTGCAATTCACTTCTAAATGACATGACTTCATAAAGGACAGAGTCAGATAATTCCATTGTATCTGAAGTTAAGTACGTTAATGTGGCTGAATTAATTTTCTTGGTGTTAAAGTGCAAACTAGGCTAATAAAAGTGACACATTGACTTTTCCAGAGAATGATGTTCTGCTTATAAGGAATGGCAGCGTAAATGAAAATTAGCCTCAAGACAATGTTAATTACACTTTATCCATTAGTAGAAGGGTAATTGAATCACTCATTTCACAGCAAAGAAAACCCTGCTGTCTTCATAAAGGGAAACTATAGTATTTAATGTTCTAATTAAGGCCTAACAATGTAGCTGAATATAGAGGAAAGAAAGTGAAATACACATAGTACAGGAGAGATAGAAACCATGAGTGTGTGCCATCTTGTTGAATTCTTTTAGTACTCTCTTCATCCCTCTAATTTGTAACTAGACATTTCATAAAAGGAGTGAAAGACTGGAGGGATAATTTTAACATAAAGATTCTGATCTATAAAACATGTGCAATATCCATGACACATGCATTTACCCTGGGAATGCACAAAACGGGTTTATTACTGCAGATACAATTTAAAACAATATAATTACACATAGTGTTTGCAGTGGATTCATAATATAAGATTTGCTTTTTTCCAAAACAAATAAATGAAAATCAGATGATTGTTTCCTTATACAACAGACTTTTCCTTAGGACGTTCACTAAGTCAAAAGCACCTTCCATACTCCACCACAGAAAGTGAAAAGTCAGGAAATATATTATTAGCTCTTATGGGTCTCCAGGTTAGTGACTGCATATTTTGGGATTTCTCAGCCTCCATAAGTATGTAAGCCATTTCTTTGTAATATCTATCTATCTATCTACCTACCTATCATCTATCAATCATCTGTCATCTATCTTCTATCTTAGCTTATCTATCTAATTATCCATTTTATCTATTCATCCACCCATTTATTCATCTATCTACCTTCTATTATCTGTCATATATATAATATATATACACACAAACATATATCCTATTGGTTTTGTTTCTCTAGAGAAACCTAATACAGGATTCTAGTACGATGTCAACTTTTGGAACTTCCTAGGTCTCTTGGGGGGCTGGTAATATCTAAGGTCATTTTCTCCACAACATTTTGAAATTTATTTTCTTAAAATGTGGGCCATCTGTACTCTTTACTCCTTTCTCTGGTGAATATGAAACCCCCAGGAAATAAGGCCACTTTCTGAGATTCTTCTTACTTCTATAGTACCAACCAGGCCTTCTTTGCTAATCAGAAAATAACTCAGGATAGCAATTGTCTTCGCCATACTCTATTCTCAGAGACATGGAACAGTCATTAAGGCAGGTCAAGAATTCAGAGCTTTGTCTTTCACTGAATACATACCCAACGGATGCCCCATACTGTCCTGATCCCTACTTTATCTTACCCCCACTTCAGATTTATAATCTTAACCAGGAAGGTGTCATTTGTAACCTCCATCTGGTCAGGATGTGCACACTCACACAACTGCGGCACTTCTATGTTTCAGGTTTTTTTTTTTTTTTTTACTGTCAATCAATAAATAAATTCTTTTTTTAAAAAAAAAAAAAGAAAGAAAGAAAATGAGAAGTCTGCTGAGCAGAGTTCCTGCCAAGGCTGCTTGTGGTTACGTCTTGACATCCCAGAGGCTTGTTCGTGAATTCTGTTGACAGAGAGGCATTTGTTTTGCACTCTTTGGCATAATATGGTTCATCTACATCATAAACTCATGGAGACCAGAAGGAATCTTCCTGACGCCCCCGTAGCCGACCACACTGCTTATCTGTATTCAGTTATCCTCTGTGATTGCATAAACAGTATAATTAATTCTTCCCCACCCTCTCTGCATCCACTGTGAAAGTTGGATGATAACAGCTCCCAGCTCCCATTGGCCAAAAGCCAAGACCTGCCTTTGGCCAGCCAGTGGAAGCTGTTTCTCCTGGTATTACCTGGGAGGTTATGGCTCCCTCAAACCTCCCCAAACTACCACCAAAGCCTGGTTGAAAGGGAAAACAAAAGACCAGGTGTCTTTCCTCAATGGGGCTCAACTCAGTGATGGTATCTATGCTCCAGCCCTCCCTGTGGGGTTGGTGGAGGGTAGACCTCCGTGAACCCGCTCCATTGCCTGGTTTCCTGCCTTGCCTCCTTATAGGTTTCTCCTAAGAATACTCCCTCCATCAATCCCTTCCACAAGAAACCTCATCCCAGCCTCCACTTCTGCAAAACCCAACCTAAGATGAAGTCAGAGCTACAACATCCACAACCAAAAGATGAGATAAGAGTGAGGAAACACTGAGGTTTGCTGAGAAGACAGCTACTACTTGTCTCAACCCTGGTCTGAATTCTAAGGGGAATAATGGCATCTCCAGGTGGGATTGGGAATATGAGACCAGAGGGAGCTTATCCCTCCTCCCAGTTCCAACCCAGGCAGAGCCCGGTTGCTGACAAGGCTCATAGTACCCCTGGAAGACAGCAGCTGAGCACATAAAAAAAATCTGCATGAAAGTGAGGTTGGGGACAGATTCAGAGTTTCCTGCAGCTCCCAATGGCATAGCAGTGAAAGTCCTCACATCTGTAGATGGCACAGATCTGAGGTCCAGATGAACACCAGCTACGATCCGGGCTGACTAAAAACCAAAGACCAGGTGGAACGATTTTCCTGGAGATTTGGCAACCCTCTCCTGACCTCCATGTGTGGCAATAAGAAAACTGCACTGAGTTTATATTCAATCCTGAGGCAAGTGTGAGTTTGGATTTTGGATCATCTGGGAGGTAGGTGGAATGTAGGTGAAAATGGAAATTAAGTTGAAAATTAGAAAACTCCAGAGAAATTTACATTTCTTGCATATCTGAGTTACTGAGATGACGGTTGTACCCAGGAGACCTCAAGAGTGCTTCAGATCATGATAATCTATTGGAGGACATAGCCAAAAGCATGGGCAATGAAAAAGAAAGAATCTCAACTGTGATTGCTGGACTGGTGATGCTTTTCTCACTCATGGGGCCAGATGAATGCACTCTGGTCAGTAAAGTCTTGTGGTCATCATGTCTGCATTTCTGGTCATCTGTTCCAGAATGCATGAGTTTTCTGGGTACGACAGGATAAAGAACTTCTGATTCCCAAGTCTTCTCAGGGGCTCTACTTATACTAAGTATCTGAGGGGATTTGCCAGGCAGGAGCTGATACCTATAGATCTGTCATTCACTGACTCATTCATTCATTCATTCATTCACTCATCCATTCAATTTTTCATTTGGGCATTCAGGAATCAAATAACTACTTATGGAGCATCTACGATAAACTAGGCATTCTTCTTGACTCTGGGCATTCAGCAGTGATGACAACAGAAAAGGAGTGACTCTTGTAGAAATTACCTTCGACCTTCTCACTGCAACCTCTGCCTCCCAGGTTCAAGTGATTCTCCTGCCTCAGCCTCCCCAGTAGCTGGGATTACAGGTGCATGCCACCATGCCCAGCTAATTGTTGTGTTTTTAGTAGAGACGGGATTTCACCATGTTGGCGAGGCTGGTCTCGAACGCCTGACCTCAGGTGATCCTCCCACCTCGGCCTCCCAAAGTGCTGGAATTACAGGCATGAGCCACCACACCCAGCCTTATATTAGCTATTTTTAAACTCTTGTCTCCTAAATGTTTTCTCATGCTTGCATAAATATAAAAACATATCTCTACTGAATTTTTTTCCCAAAGTATTGAATGATTTTCAAGACATGTCTTTGAAAATGGAATTGTCCTCCCTTCGACATGATGGGGAGACAGGGCAGGTGAGGCAGTGACTGCAGATGATTAGGGAGCAGGGCTCCTATACTCCAACACTCTCAGGTCGATACACAAGATGAGAATGTCCACTGCCCTAAGACAGAGGCATTTTGTCCAAGTGCTTCTGTTCTCTCCCTCACTGACACTGTGACTCTGGTGGAAGTGAGCCTCCAAAGACAGCCTCCAACAATTCCTCCTCTCTGTGTACATGCACACTGTGGGGGAGGAGCTAACTTCCCCCTGACCCCTTGAATATGAACTTGCCCATGATCATTTGACCAATGGAAAGCACTGGGAGTGACATTCAAAACCTTAAGCCAATGAGCAGCTTCTTTCTTATTCTTGAAACTCATTGTTAGAATCCAGCCACGTGGGAGGCACCTGATGGAGGACAAGGCTCTCCTGTGCAGCCTTGGCTCAGCTCACAGCTGGCAGCCAGCAGCTGGATGTGCATATGAGGACTTTAGACCATCGGGGACATTTCGGCCTAATCTAGTCCCCGGATGCCTGAAGATCCATCTACATCATATGAAACAGGTGCAGCCTTGGCTCAGCTCACAGCTGGCAGCCAGCAGCTGGACATCCACATGAGGCCTTTAGACCTTCAGGGACATTTCGGTCTAATATAGTCCCCAGATGCCTGAAGACCCATCTACATCATCTGAAACAGAAAACCACTCAGTTTGTCACAGTCAACCTACAGAATCATGCAAGAATAATAAGAGTCATTTTAAGGCACTCGGTAATATTTAGCTAAAATAACTCTTTAATTTCTAGTGATGTCTCTGAACAAACTTGTAGGTTGAGGATTCTTTGACCACAAAACCATGACATCTGCCACACTGGCCTTCAGTGTAAGATGGAATGGAATATGGATTCGTATTTGTCCCCACAATTCCATGACAAGGTATATACCCTGAATAATTGAAAACAGGTGTTCAAACAAACACATGTAAACATATGTTCATGGCAGGACCATGTACAATAGGCAAGGGTGAAAACAATCCAAATGTCCATCAGCAGATGCATGGATTAACAAAATATAGCATATAAATACAATGGAATATTATTCAGCCATAAAAAAGGAATTAAGTGTTAATACATGCTACAACATGGATGAACCTCAAGGACATTATTATGGCAAGTGAAAGAAACCAGACACAAAAGGTTGCATATTGTGTGATTCAATTTATAGGAAATATCTGGAATAAATAAATCCATAGAGACTGAAGGCAGATTGGTGGTTGCCAGGGGTAAGGGGAAGGAGTGAGGAAAGACTGCTAAGGGGTGCATGGCTGTACCGTGGAGTGATGGACA
Organism: Pan paniscus; assembly: GCF_029289425.2. Lineage (NCBI taxonomy): Eukaryota > Metazoa > Chordata > Mammalia > Primates > Hominidae > Pan > Pan paniscus. The sequence goes on from NC_073259.2 coordinate 137,354,947, forward strand.
CGTTCTGGAGAGAGATGTTTGCACAGCATTGTGAATATACTAAATGCCACTGAATTGTTCTCTTCAATGTTAATTTGATGTAATTTGACTTTCACCTCAATACATTATATTTACAAAAGCAATGGAGGTTTTTTTCTATGCCACTGAGTCAACATCCCCAAGAGGGGATGTGGCCCTTTGTGTAGGAAGGACAGGTAGTGCTGCAATCCAAGATTAAGACCATCATGCAGAAGCAAATCAACAGGAAGATGAGAGAGAGGCTCTAGGCTGGGTGTGGTGGCTCACGCCTGTAATCCCAGCACTTTGGGAGGCCAAAGTAGGTGGATCGCTTGGGGTCAGGAATTCAAGACCAGCCTGGCCAACATAGTGAAACCCTGTCTCCACTAAAAGTACAAAAAAAAAAATTAGCTGGGCATGGTGGCGCATGCCTGTAATCCCAGCGACCCGGGAGGCTGAGGCAGGAAAATTGCTTGGACCCGGGAGGCAGAGGTTGCAGTGAGCCAAGATCATGCCATTGCACTGCAGCCTGGGTGACAGAGTGAGACTGTGTCTCAAAAAAAAAAAAAAAAAAAAAAAAGAGAGAGAGAGAGGCTCCCATTATCATCCCAGAAATGGGATAACCACTTCCAGACCAGCTACCATTGGTGTATTACTTGACTGGGGAAAAAATATACTAAAAGTAGAATGACTAAAATTTACTTTCATCATTGTTTTTTCAAATAAGTTTCTATTTTGATATAGCACAGCCATTTACATTTAAATCAAGCTGCCTAAAACACAGGTGTGAAAAGTAACTTTTTTTTCTCCCTCCATCACTGTAAAACATGTAATTTCAACCCACATCACTCTTCTCACCCCAGTAGTTTCTCCATTCCACTTCCCCCATCAGTCCATCACGACCTGTTGTCAGAGATGAGTCTTCCAATCTAGATTTGCTTTAGTCACAGTGTGTTGACGTAACTTTATTAACTACTTCTCACAGCCTCACATTTCTATTGATTCAGATAAGATGGTTTTTAAAAAAATATGCTATTAAATCCATGATTTTCTTCTTGCTAACAAGAAAGATTTATTTTAGATGAACGGTTTACAGAAGGCTGTGGCAACCAACCTCCTCAGTGTCCAATTCTGGAAAGAAAGTTTCTCTAGTTTTAGGTTCATTAGGAAGGAAGTTAAACTAAAAATAAGACAACTAGAATTTGAGTTTCAGACATACCAGCCTGCCACAATCTACTTTAGATCATTATAGGAAAAATAGCTGACGGCAAAGCAGAAGGAGTACAGAACCCAAAATATACGTGGGCATTGGTGTTTCATGTATGGTGTTTAATAAAATTCAGAAAACATATCACCATGGCTATATCTGAAGCTGTCCTCATCTTCTTATAGTTCAGCTGAGATATTTTTTAAGGACACTGGGCATGGGTAGTCTACTGGGATTGTGACCAAGGAGACAGGTTCAAATGAGTACATTGTAGGATTGTTTTGAGGCATGAGAAATTAAGAGCACAGTATATGGCTAAATAAATAGAAAGGTAATCACACTATGGGATTCTGTTGCAGAAGTGATAATGTTATGTGTTCATCACTGTTTGCCTCTTCCTGGGCACCCAGGAAAATAAGATTCCTCAGCCTCTCTCATTTGTAGGTTGGGAGCATGTGTTGGAGCTCCGGGCCATCAGGAATGTGAGCAAGGCTTGACCCATCATTTCTGTTCAGAATCCATTAAGAGCAAATGTGTGATCTTAGCATCTAGACCTTAAAGTGTAAATAACATTGGCCAATAAAAGGAGACAGGGAGCCAAGCATGGTGGCTTATGCCTGTAATCCCAGCATGTCGGGAGGCCAAGGCAGGTGGATGGCTTGAGGCTGGGAGTTTGAGACCAGCCAGGCCAACATGGTGAAACCCCGTCTCTACTACAAAAATTAGTCAGGCGTGGTGGCGCATGCCTGTAATCCCAGCTACTTGGAAGGCTGAGGCACGAGAATCACTTGAACTTGGGAGGTGGAGGTTGCAATGAGCTGAGATCACGCCACTGTACTCCAGCCTGGGCAACAGAATGAGACTCTGTCAAAAAAAAAAAAAAAAAAAAAGGGAGAAAAGGGGCCAGGGATTATTTGGAGCAATGGCTGATTCCAGCCTAAAACAGAAAATGTATGTGATAAGCCAGGACCTCTTATAGCACAAAACAAGGGAAGTGCTCAAAAAAAGCATGGTGGCAGGAGACGACTTGAAGTGCTATGAACTGATGAATCCGGGATACTTCGAGGAAGAAAATAAATACTGATAGTAATGCTCTATAATCCATGGCATAAAACAAATATCCATGAGTTCAGAGCTGATGTAAGCACAGAATTGAAAATGTAAATTAATAAACAGGAAGGGAATGATGGTAATACAAAATCACCAGTTGGCAAACAGCACAGCAATAATTGCTTTGGACAAGAATCATCAATAGATGCTAAAATTTGTGGGCAAAATATGGCAATTAATAGGATATTTACATAGCCTCAAAGCATTAGGTTAGTGCAAAAGTAGTTGCAGGTTTTGCCATTACTTTTATAATTATTTTAATTACTTTTGCACCAACCTAGTATCTCCACATTTATTTGATGCATAGGGAAAAATAGGAACCTTATAGTGGAGAAATCTGGCAGACAGCACCTGAACCAAATGCTCCAAGTTAACCTCACCTGTAACAGGACATATTGGCATCATATTCCTTTTGGTCTGATGCTCCGAGAACTGCCCAGCAAAACTTCCATGGTATTCATGTTAAAAAAGGTTGATCTTTTGTGTGTGGCTATCTACTTTTCCTAGCACCATTTGGTGAAGAGACTATCCGTTTCCCACTGGTATTTTTGACACCCTTATCAAAAAACAGTTCACTGTACATGCGTGTATTTATTTCTGGGCTCTTTGTTCTGATGCATTGGTCTATGTATCTGTCTTCATGCCAGAGACATATGGTTTTAAGCACTGTAGCGTTGTAATATATTTCGAAATCGGGAAGTGTGATGCCTCTAGCTTTGTTCTTCTTTCTCAAGATTGTTTTGACTATTTGGTGTCCTCTGTGGTTCCATGTAAGTTTTTAAAACCTGGATATCCACATGTAAAAGAATTAAATTGGACCATTATCTTGCATCATGCACAACAACAACTCAAAATGTGTTAAATAGTTAAATAGGGGAAAAGCTCCATGACATTGGTCTCAACAGTGATTTCATAAATATGACACCAAAAGCACAGGCAACAAAAGCAAAGACAGACAAGTGGTATTGCATCAAGCTAATAAGCTTCTGCACAGCAAGAAGAAAAATAAACAGAGGAAGAAGGCAATCTATGAAACGGGAAAATATTTGCAAGCCATATATCTGATACGGGGTTAATTCTTAGAATGGTAAACTCATACAGCTCAATAGCAACAACAACGACAACAACAACAAACCACTAAGAACCCAATTTTAAAATGGGTTAAAGACTTAAATAGGCATTTCTCCAAAGAAGACATACAAATGGCCAATAGGTGTATGAAAAGGTGCTCAATGTCTCTAATCATCAGAGAAATGCAAATCAAAACCACAATGAGATATCATCTCATGCTTGTTAGGATGGTTATTATTATGAAGACAAAGACAGCAAGCGTTGACAAGCATGTGGAGAAATTTGATCCCTTGTACACTCTTGGTAAGAATGCAAAATGGTGCAGCTGCTATGCAAAACGGTAAGGAGGTTCCTCAAAAGGATTACAAATAGAACTGCTAGGTATTTATCCAAAATAATGGAAAGCAGGATCTGGGAGAGATACTAGCACTCCCCTGTTTGCTGTAGAATGTTCACAATAGCCAAGGCATGGAAACAACCTAAATGTCCATCAGTGAATGAGTAGATGAAGAAAGATTAGTACATACACACAATGGGATACGATTCAGCCTAATAAAGAAGAAAACTCTGCAACATGTGACAACGTGAATAAACCTTAAGGACATTATGCTAAGTCAGATAAGCCAGTTACAGAAGGACAAATACTGTATGAATTGTATTGTATTATTTTAGAGAACTCCTGTGAATGGAGGTCTCTAAAATAGTCAAACTCATAGAAGCAGACAGTAGAACGGTGGGTGCCAGGGATGGAGGTATCGGGGGGAATGGGTAGATGTTGCTCAATAGGCATAAAGTTTAAGTTACGTAAAGTGAATAAATTCGAGATATCTGTAAAACCTTGTACCTATAGTTAACAGGAATGTATTGTGTACTTGAGATTTTGTTGAAAAGGTAGAACTAATTTTAACTGCCCTGGCCGGGCGCCATGGCTCACACCTGTAATCCCAGCACTTTGGGAGGCCGAGGCAGGCAGATCACCTGAGTTCAGGAGTTCAAGACCAGCCTGGCCAACGTGGTGAAACTCTGTCTCTACTAAAAATACAAAAATTAGCCAGGTGTGGTGGCAGGCGCCTGTAATCCCAGCTACACAGAAGGCTGAGGAAGGAGAATCACTTGAACCTGGGAGGTGGAGGTTGCAGTGAGCCGAGATGGTGCCATTGCACTCCAGCCCGGGTGACAAGAGTGAAACTCCATCTCAATAAAAAAAGAAAAAAAAAGAAAAAGAAAAGGAAAAGCAAAAAGAACTAATGTTAATTGTTCTTGCTGCAATTGAAAAATCCAAAAAGCACAACTTGACTTCAATCACAAAAAAATTAACCAAACTCAAATTGAGGGGTAATATGCTAATTGGTTAGTGCTGATTAAATATGACAAAGTCAGGGGTCTAGCACCTTCCTGCAGTCCCAGCTATTTGGGAGATTAAGGAGGGAGGATGACTTGAGCCCAGAAGTTTAAGTCCAGCCTGGACAACATAGCAAGACCTCATCTCTGTCAATCAATCCATCAATTAAGACAAGGCCATAGAAAACTAAGAGTGTAAGAAATTATTCTGGACTGAGAGAGACTAAGCAGATGCAGCCACCCTGCACAGTGTGCAGCTCTGGATTGGATCACGCATGCCAGAAAAGGGATAACTGTTGGAATTTGAATGGGTCTGTATTTATTAATAGGTTCATATCAATGTTTATTTCCTGGTTTTGATCCTTGTACTGTGGTTGTGTAACATGTTAACATTTAGGGAAGCTTAGTAAAGGACCTCTGAGAACTCTACTATTTTTGTGACATATATTTAAGCTCAACTTATTTTAAAATGAAAAGTTCGCAAGAGAGTCAATGTTTTTCCTCACCTCTTTGTTACCCTTCCAGGTTAATCCTGGAAGCCATGCATTGAGGTAGGAGCATCTTGAAATGGGAAAGCCTAGATCCCTGAGTCACTGCATGGAAGGGCATCCCGACCACCTAGACTCAACTTTACGTGAGTGAGAAACAGGTTTCTGCTGTGCTAAGACACTAAGACTTCAAGTAACAGGTTATCGAAGCATAACCTACACTATTCTAATTAACACACCTGAGCTGCAGCTAGCAGTAATAAACTAGGTCTTTGTGTACACACATGCGTAGATCTCAAGAATTATTGCTGATCAAAAGAAAAGTAAGTTGCAAAACAACAGCTACAGAGGGAAACCATTTATGTTGAAATAAAATCATGAAAATTTGGTATAGGTTTTATGTGTGCACAAATGTGTATAAAAGTATAGAAAAGGGTTTAGAAGGATATACAGTTCAAAACTGTTCATTTCTAATGAGGGGACAAGGTTTCAGGATGTGGGGTGGTAGCCTTATTTGCAATATTTTAAACATGATAATATATTCAGGAATCATTTCTGTAATTAACATTCACAATAAAAGCAGACAGTCTGTTAAGTTGTTGACCTCAACTGAATGATTTGTAACCCATGGCAAGGATACATTTTCAGTGTAGACCTCATTAATTTGGTAGGGCCAGATTCTCTATTTACTATATAATGAAGTTGCATTTTCCCAGAGGATTCAGTCCCAGAGTCAGAGCTTAAGGCAGAAATTGCATAAAGTTCATTACTCTTAAAATTTTCCTTAAATTGCCCATAAAGTATAGTGTCGAAGGTTTCATGTATCCAAAGCAATAAAGTGATTTTCCTGGACATGAATATTAAAGAACTACTGGACTACACCGAAGAGAGACACCAAATGGAATTTTCGTTGCAGGTATCTGGACTAAATCCTCTGATTTTAAGTTAACTATAAACTCCCCATCAGTCAATGGGGCATGGCTGGAGAAATACCTCTGCAGGATTTATTCTATTTTGTTTTAATATTATGCAGCTCTAATTTTAATGCATGCTAATAGATGTGTTCATTATTGAGGAATTCAGTTAAATAATGAGGTTTCATCTTCCTGGGGTTCATTTCTAGAGGCAGCTTGTAGGTTAAAAGTAATTATGGTGCAACTTCACTTTACTAGGCTTTCTTAAAGAGGAATTTATCTTATCTATAATCTTTCCATTTGGCTCCTCCTTACAATGATCTCAAATAATTGCAACTCTCCTGTTTTCTTCTTGTTCTAGATGTCTTTTCGCCTGAAACTGAGCTATTAAACTGAGACCGAGTCCTCCATCTCTTCCCTCTCCACCTGGATGGGTCAACTTTCAAGGAACTTAATTACTTTTGTAACAGAACAAAGGCTACGGAAAATGTCTGTAAAATTTGGAACACAGGCTATGGAATTAGAATCCAAGCTCTCTGCAAAGAAATCTTGATTTAGTTATTCTGACAGCACGTGGTCAACAGGTTTCTCTTCAAGATCCCCCTGCTTCCCTCTAGAATTGTGTATGGTGTGTAGGTGGAGGAGTTGGAAAGGGGAGAAACTCTAGGGGAAAAGGGTTTGGAAATGGCTATGGGGCTATTGAGGTTCAGAGAAAGAAAGCCTGATTTCTGTTCTAAGCAGAGGCTGGGAGGCTGGGGAAGGTCAAAGCCAACATCACAATAATGGAAGAATGGAGAAGGACGTAAGGTTTGCTAGGAGCAATCAGAAGGATAGAATACATGGGTTTTAAGGGGGATGGGGGGAGTAAAATGGGAGATCGAACATGGGGCAGGAAGCCTTTTCATATGAGTCCACAGCCCCCACCTCCATGGAAGGGAGAAAGTATCATGGGTTGGTATGATAACGGCATGCCTATCATGTTAGGATGAAATTAATAAGCATGAGCTGGAAGAATATTAATAAAGATCAACATTCACATCTATTGGCCCTCTTCACATTTTCCCCATGATTTAGCAAAATAAATTCATCCACATCAATAAGAAGATTCCTAAGTCTTCCTTTTTGTTACACTGATAGACAAGAAGCTTGGTCTTCATAATAATATTTTCTCTGCTCTTTCCAAAATGTAGTCCTAATGTGGTCAGCAGAGAAACAATGGAAGAAGCCCATTAGCTCCCTATTAGCCTATCTGAAAGTAGCTGTAACTGACTCCCGAGGAGCCAAAGATTCTTATAGAGAAGAGGGAGCAATGCAAGCCCTTCATTGCTAATCAAATCACACCCATGAGCGCAAATGAGATTGATCCATCCTTTATGGATAGTCCTGTAATTAGAGAAGGGCCAGGGTTAATGACCAAAGGAAAACAGACTAGCTCACTGCTACACTCCTCATGAGCACCTCAATTCAGTTTCGGATTTATAAACCTAACCTCTGGTTCCTCCTATCCTGCCACCTATTATTGTTAATATAGATGAGTATAGACACATGCAAGGATAATCACTCAGAAAGTGCAATTGATAATATTGAAGATTACAAAGAAATAACTTTTAATAGCACATAATTACCAATAACACAGACGTATTCATAGTTAATTATGCCATCGCGTGGGATGAGATTTGAGAAAGTAGAGGAGAAAATGAAAAAAGGAAAGAAAGACCTTTTCTTGGCTTTTGATTTCCAAAAGTCTAGAAAAAAGGTACAGGAAATGCTAAGGATCTGAATGAAGACTCAGTGCCTAATAACAAGGGCTGCTCCACATCCACAAGTTAGTCCTCAAACTAAAAGGGAGGGAGGGTAGTCAGCGGGGAAGTAGAGATATTGGTGGATCTGTTTCCCAGAATGAGCCGAGGAGAGAGAGGATCTGAGGGCAGAGGGGCCCTGTTTTCTGTTCCCAGGGATGTGGAGGGTATCCAGAGAGAGAAATTGACAGAGACTTGACTAGCCTGACAGGGCTTTGCATATCATCCTGGAGATTTCCTGTGCCCTAGGGTGGTACGGAGGCAGTGTATGCATCCTCATGTGCCCAGGAGTATTGCAGAAGTAGCCACAAGAGCCTCTGGACCCAAAAAATCAGTTCACCATGTAGGTGGGGTGAAAGAGGTCATCCTGATGGCTTGGGAGCAGCAGAGCCAATGCATTAAAGCCAGACGGACACCTGGGTCTCAGAAGGTGCTTTACATGAAGAAGTTATTCAGTCAGATATTTCCATCCCCACATGCTTTGGAAGTGTATTCTGGGGCAGCAGTCCCCAGCCTAGGACCAGTTTTGTAGAAGACAGTTTTTCCAAAGACGGGTGGCAGGATGGTTTTGGGATGATTCAAGTGCATTACATTTATTGTGCACTTTATTTCTATTATTCTTACATTATAATATACAATGAAATAATTATACAATTCACCATAATGTAGAAGGAGTGGGAGCCCTCAGCTTGTTTTCCTGCAATGAGATGGTCCCATCTGGGGGTGATGGAGACAGTAACAGATCATCAGGCATTAGATTTCCACAAGGAGCATGCAACCTAGATCCCTCGCATGTGCAGTTCACAGTAGGGTTAGTGCTTCCATGAGAATCTCATGCTGCCACTGATCTGACAGGAGGTAGAGCTTGGGTAGTAATGCGAGCCATGGGGAGCAGCTGTAAATACAGATGAAGCTTCACTCACTTGCCCATCACTTGCCTTCTGCTGTGTGGCCCGGTTCCTAACCAGCCACGGACCAATACTGGTCCATAGCCTAGGGGTTGGGGACTCCTGTTCTGGGGCTTCCCAGAGCATAAACACAACCAAAAATGAAGAGGAGAGGGGGGCCCCACAGTAACTGAGATTCCATTCCTGAAAACGAGCAGCATTTAGAAACTTGAAAAAGAAATTGGGTTGCACCCTTGTAAAGTTATAAAACTATTTATCTTGCATTTTTGTGTTTGTGGCACAGGACACTATTTCCATATATGGATCATCAATATTTATATAATTAGAACAGAGGGAAGTATATGAACTAAAGTTCCATGTTTTTACCATGATTCAGAATACCCTTCAAGATTTTTAATGCCTTGAATACAAATCATGGGTATTGGTAATCAATGGCTGGCAGGTCTTTATGTCTGTCCCCTAATCTGTAAAACAAGGTCATTAGATGAAATATGTTATAAAGTGAAACAATGCAATGAAGCTTGTAATAAAATCATCAATTGCCTTCCCTATCTGTCTTGGTGATTTGGGGCTTAAACAAGGAAGGTAGCCTGGGGAGAATCTCACCATCATATATGCATCTTTACAGCTGTGCCCCATGCTTAATACAGGGCCTCACCCAGTCTTTCAGCTGGGACAGGTGCCCCTGATGCCAGAACATCTCTCATTTACCCTTTCCAGAGGGCTACCTTCAGTCTTCCAGTGGGAGTTTAGGGGACAGGTGACTGGATGCAAGGGCTAAGAGAGGGGATCCGTGGAGTCTAAAATGTTTCTTACATACAGTTCTAACTTGCCTTCCTGTTTTCGGCTCTATCACACACTGTATATTTCCAAGATACCAGGAACCTCCAGGTCCCAAGCATTTTTATTTTCTCTATTTTTTTCAACGATCGCTCCCATCACCCCCCTGCAGGCAGTTAGCTACCTCTGCTCTGCTAATCTAGTTACCAAATGATAACGTACTTTCCATCTTTCAAAGTTTTCTGAAATATCTCCTATGACTGTGTACTGTGTTCTCCAGTTTGGTGGGATTTTTGATAAATAATCATTTCCTATTGTGATGGTTCATTGTGTGTGTCAGCTGGCCTGGGCCACAGGGTGCCCGGATATTTGGTCACATGTTAGTGAGTGTTTCTGTTAGGGTGTTTTTTTGATGAGATGAACTTTGAGTAAAGCAAATTGCCCTCCATAATGTGGGTGGGCCTCATCCAATCAGTCGAAGGCTTACATAGAACAAAAAGATTGGCCTCCTGCAAGGAAGAGAGAATTCTCAGCAGGCTGCCTTTGCATGTTACCTGCAACACTGATTCTTTGTAGTTCCACAGAAGATGACCACTACGGAACACTGCCGGCTAGACGCTACGGAACACTGCCGGCTACACACTACAGAACACTGCCAGCTACACACTATGGAACACTGCTGGCTAGACACTACAGAACACTGCTGGCTAGACACCAGGGAACACTGCCAGCTAGACTCGTGCTGCAGATTTTGGACTTCCCTGCCTCTGAAATCATATTAGTCTTTTTTTTTTTTTTTGAGACCGTATCTCGTCCTTCTTGCCCAGGCTGGAATACAGTGGCATGATCTCGGCTCACTGCAACCTCCACCTCCCGGGTTCAAGCGATTCTCCCACCTCAGTCTCCCAAGTAGCTGGGGTTACAAGCGCGCCCAGCTAATTTTGAGCCAATTCTTTATAATAATTATTTTTGTACACACACTCACACACTCTCACACATAAAAAGTCACCCCACTGTATCCACAAGGGATTGGTTCCAGGACACCATGAATAGCAAAGTCGAGGATGCTCAAGTTCTTATACAAAAGTCTTAGTATTTGCATATAACCTATGTACATCTGATTATACACTTTAAATCATCTCTAGATTACTTATAATACCTAATACAATGTAAATGCTATATCAATACTTGTTATACTGTATTTTTACATCTTGTATTCTTTTTTATTGTTGTACTATTACTTTGTATTTATTTTTCTGAATATTTTCCACTTGTGGTTGGTTAATTCAGAAATGTGGAACTCGAAAATACGAAGGGCCAACTATACTCACACACAAATGAGCCACACACATACACTCACATACATCTATATGAACATGCACATATATACATATATATGAACATGCACACACACACATATATATATATACATATGTATATTAACATGCACATACACACACACACACATCCTGTTGGTTCTGTTTTTCTGGAGAACCCTGACTCAGGCAACTGTAAATATAAGTAAACATTCCACTATGCTTCACCAGCTTGAACAACACTCTCCTGATTGCTTTTTATGCACTGCGTGATTTTGAGTACGTTATCTCGTTTAAACCTCCCAATGTCATTATGAAGAGATGCTCGGTGAGGTTAAATGGTTTGCAAAAGGCAAAATGGAAGAACAAGTATTTTAATCTAAGCACAGTGTTCTATTCACTGCAACAGAGTTATCTCCCTGGTTACTTCTAAGTCACCTTTAGCTCCATCCTAGAAGCAACAAGATGTTCTTCGTGCCAAATAGGAGAATACTTTGTGTTACAGACTTTGCCTTTATGCTCTTCATGATCAGCAGACAAGTGTCAGCAGCTTCTGAACCCTATTCCTGTTTCTTTCCTCGAGTGACAGATAAATCTGGATATAGGCTGTAATTCTGTTTTCCTGAAGTTTCCTACACCTTCCCATCCAAGGTGTGAGATACGTTAAAGGCATTCAAGAGAGATGAAGTGCCAGTTTCTCCTGACTAACTCATAAACAGTAGCTCAATCTGTGTTTCCTGGAAAACAGAGCCTGAAGCCAGCAAAGGTTATGTGCTATTAATGTCTGAGGGGGTGTCAGCCCCCAGAGCAGGGACTGGGGAAAGGAGGGGTGAGTCAGGGAATCAAGGAGGCTGGTGTGAGTATACACTACCAAGCTCATTAGTATTTGGTATCAAGCACCAGACATCGCTCACTGTTGCCAGACTTTCTGGAAGACAGTACAAAGGAATGCTTCTCAGAACTCTCCATTTGGGGAGGAATTTATCAACCAGTTTCCATTTTTCAATTGGTCAGTAGTTTGCTCTGCAGGGTGCTAATTCCTCTCTGCCTCTGGGTAAAATGTATGTGCCTGTCCAGAAAAAGTTTCCTGTTTCAGAGTCCACAGGAGAGCCCTAGGGAAGGACAGCCTGGACACGCAGGGAGACCCCCCTCTTTAGTGTCAGAGGAAAGTCCTCAGAGTCAATGTGGAGTTTGTTGCCACAGTAGCAGGGGGCTGGAGAAACTGGCTGAAGGTCCTGGAACCAGGTGGGGCAGAGAGAATCTGAAATAGAGCAAAGATGCATTTGGTGCACGTTCTTTAGTCCAGTTCTCTCATCCTGACCCCCATAGGCCTTCCCGAGTGATTTTGGCCTGGCTAGGCCTCACAGTGGGTTCAAGGCAAGCCATTTGCTGCCAGCAGCAGGAAGCAACTTCGGATCATTTAAGCAATACAGGGATTTACAGGAAAGATATTGGGACAAACTTGAGAATTTAAAAAATAGCTGAGAAAGCAGGTCTGCAGAAGGGCAAGAACCAGGACCAGAAAGGGATTCCAGCAGCAGGTCAACGCGTCTGCCGTTAGTAAGAATTGGCTTCAAAGCACCCCAGGCTCTGTGGCTTTCCTTTCCAGTTTAAGGTGCTCGGGAGAGAATCTGATCGGGTCAGCTGCACAGGGTGTTTCTATGCCTTAATTACTTATCTGCGGCCAGGGCACAGGATGGCGGATGAAGGGTGTCCCTGTGAGCATCCTGCGTCAGACTGGATAAGTGAGATTATCAGGTTGTTATCAAACGACCTCATCGCCCTGGTGCTTTAACAAAGGTTGATTTCCTTGTCAGGCTGCACACCTGTCACAGGTCGGCTGGGGACGCTGCTCTCCCCAACCCCATGTTCTGGGACCCAGGCTACTTAAGCAGCCAGTATCTTGAACATCGTCAGACACCAAGCCAGACAGAAAGATCACTCTGGAGGCTTTTGAGCTGGTAATTAAATGTTTTTTAGGAAGAACTGGTTATTTGACTTACTCAACCACAAGGGAAAAGAAAAGGATGATGCCACAATCTGGGTGGGGAGACATGGAAACATTTGAAAAACAACATTAATACATATCACCAACTCATGGGTGGGATTCATACATATCATCACCAACTCATGGGTGGGATTCATACATATCACCAACTCATGGGTGTAGAGGGTAGGATTGTTTCCAGCAGAAGACAAACGAATTACAAGGCAGAGAAAATGATCAATGTCTATCATAAGCAACGACAGGCTTGAGGAAGACTGAATTCTTTATCTCAGAATTTTCGAGCTAAAGTAAACCTACAGCTTGCAAAGTCACACTTCTGCTTTTTAATGTTTTTTATTTTTTAAAATGCATCAACACATTGCAATTGTATATATTTATAGGGTTCAGTTTGAAATTTTGATACATATATATGTTGTATAATGGTCAAACCAGAGTGTTTAAGCATATCCATCACACATTTATCATTTCTTTGTGGTCAAAACATTCAAAAGCTCTTGTCTAGCTATTTTTTTAATATAAAAGGCCTCACTGTTAACCGTCATCACCCCACCATGCAGTAAAACACCAGAACTGCTTCCTGCTATCCGATTGTCACTGTGTACCCAGAACTGTTTCCTCCTATCCGATTGTCACTGTGTACCCATTAACCAGCCTCTCCCCATCCACCCCACAATCTTTCTGTCTGGCTCCCCTATTTCTGGTAACCAACGGCTCCACTTTCTGCTTCTGTAATACAACTCTTTTTATCTTAATTTTAGATTTCACATATGAGTGAAATCCTGCGGTATTTGTCTTTCTGTGTCTGGCTTATTTCACTTAATGTGATGTCCTCCAGGCCCATCTATAGAGACCCAAAGAAGGAGAATGGCCATTTGGTGGCTCAGTGACAGGCACTGAACAAGATGGCCCCGTCAAAGGCTCTTCTTTATGAGCACTCATTATTAAATGTGCTGACGATAAACCTCCTCTTAGCATGAGACTTAAAAGACACGGTCACTGGCAAGGGCTTTTGCCATTCAAAACACTTGTTCTATTAATAACTTTGATGTCAGAACCTCAACTTTCCTTCATAAAACCGACTTTACTGCACTTTCAGGCCAAGCGCTTCAGAAGGAAGTTCCCAAGGTCGATCTGTGACTCAGGTGTGGCTCATCAGAGCCAAAGTGGTTCAGATATGACACCTGATTTAGTCAACCAGAGCCATGAGATGTTGGTTGGAATTCTCGGGAGATAGGTTATTTTGTTTTCTGCAAGGACTGTGAATGGAAAGAATGGTAGGAACCTGGAGGTGCTGGTGTCAGCCTGTGGGTGGCCAAGGCAACCATACAGGGAAATCCAGAGCTAAAATGTGAGAAGAGCAAAACTGGTGCTGATGATACTGTTGGAGCTCCTGGATCAAGCCATACCTGAAATCCATATGCAGACTTTTTTTATGGAAGTCAATAAATGTCCCTTTTCTGTTTCACATAGTTGAACTTTTTTTTTTTTTTTTGCCAATTGCAAGAAAAAATTTCAACTGTTTTTCATTTAATTGATTTTCTCCAAAGCACATATGGGTTACTAAACGACTTAAAGAATTATTTAGAGCTAGCTAAGAAAGCCCAGAGAATGTTTTGTATGTGACAATTCATGGGAGAGCCCCACCCCACCTCTCATCAAACTGGACACATTGAACAATCAGGTTTTTTTTTTTTTTTTTAGCTCTTGGAACGTGTAGAGACTATTAACAATGAAATATAATTTTCACTGCTTTATTGGTATTAGATTTAATTTACTGCTGAGAAAAAAGGGAAATGACAATTACACCATTTCAGATGTCCTTCAGGGCGTTCTCATGGTGGTGCTAAAAAAGAGGAAGCTAATATTTCTATGAACCTTTTGTGCCGTAAAGTTAAACAGGTCTCTTCAATGAACCATGCTGGACTGAATCCTTTCCAATTACGCTTAATCATTTTCATAGGCAAACTTCAAACCTCAAGGACTTCCCTTGTGCTTTTGAAATCTGATATTATTCAAAGCCATAAATATATCTTTGGTGCTTAAAAGGTTGATTTCTTTTAAAGGCGAAAAAGTGAAGAAATAAACCTCATACCTTTTCTTTTGTGAGTCTCTGCATATTTGGAGTTTGGGCACAAAGGAGATTCTTGGAATGGTGGCTGTTCTAGTGTGCCATTCAAAATGTACTAGGGAACCAAGTCATCGTAGAGGAGATGGAGAATACTTGAGCCAGCTACTTAATTAAGATGCAGGAGTGTGTGGTCTGAATCCAATGCTCTCAAGGCCGACCAACACTCAGAGAAGTGGTTAACCTGCAAAGCAAGGCAAGTTGCCACATAGGAACCCTATAAGAGGAGAGGGTTCTGAGAGTCATACAAATGGGAACGTCATCGATCTATTAAGATAAAAAGGCATTTGATGACTGCTCAGTGGCCAGGACTTGGGATGAAGAAATGTGACGACGAATATCACTGAGCACCCACCTAACTTAGGAGTCCATACACGTGCAATGCACCTGTTAAGGTTTTTGCTATGGATGCTGTAACATGTTGCCACAAACTTAGTGGCTTGAAACAACAAATTACTATTTTCCATTTTGGGAGGGTAGCAGTATAAAACGGTGTGTTGGAAAGACTGTGTTCCTTCTGGAGACTTCAGGGGAGAATCTCTTCCCTTGTCTTTTTTTCTTTTTCCTGTCAATGCTGAATATTTATTAACAAAGAGATACTGGCATTTTGACATTTCTAAAGACTTGCTTTGGACATTAACATTTGCAGTGGATGCTTTAAAACATAAACACTTTGAAGCTATACCTATAGAAAAACTAGGAAAATGTAATACAGAAACGAATAATTACATCAATGATAGTTGCTGTTAGAAATATTGTGTCAAATGTACCCAGAGTTTGCCTGAATCTCATAGCTCGTGACCCGTTCATTTCATTCCTCCAATCTGGTGCTTCACTTCAACCTTTCCTTTATCCTCACACTCCCTACTGTAGTTACCCCACTCCTGTCTCCCTCTTATACAAGGACTCTTGTGGTTACATACATACAAATGATCGAGAATCATCTCCTCACGACTCCAAATACCCTGCTGCCATGTAAGTCAACACTCACACGTTCCAAGGGTTTAGGATGCAAACACTTTGAGGGGTTGCTATTTAGTCTATCACTGTCCCGAGAGCAGAAGCTGGAAAGCAAGGAACTCTCCCCTTCCAGAAAGGACTCTCCCATTGAAAAAACTTCCTGGTTGTGCTGTCCTGTTTATTTAAGCTTCTTGTTAATGCTCGACTTCTTCCAAGATTTGGTCTTATCTAGTCCCTATATTATAAATGTCTGAATCCCCCTTCAGGAGTTTGTATACAGCACACACCTTATGAGCTATGGGGGCTCAAAGCTGCATCCTCTCACCTCCTTCTCTCCCTGTGTTTCCTAACCTTTGCTCAGTAAATGTTGAACCAAGATGCCATTAACAATGCTTAAAAAAAAAGAGGCTCACCTAGGAACTTTAAATGTCCATGCTAATTACTTCCTCATGCGACTTGCTTCAAAAGCATAGACATTACTCCAATTTTCCAAATTGGGAACTCACACACATGTAGGCAAGAATATGAGGCCTTCAGTTTCATCCATAAAGACAGTCACAGCAGCAATCACAGCTGCAACCATGAGCGCAAAAGCTAACATTTATTGAGTACCCACTTTGTCTTGGGCACTGTTCTAGGTGATTTTATGCATTATTTAATTAAAGCCACCCTCCTCCCCAAGTCTGGTGGGTGGGGGTCATTGTCTCCACTTACAAATGAGGAAACTGAGGTTTAGGGTGATTAAATGAAACGCCCAACACCAGAACAGACACAGGATTCACCATCAGCCTAGTCTGATTTCAAGGCTCTGACTCTTAAGCACCATATTCTATTGTCTCAGGTGGTGATGACGCTGAAGGGAACTTAATATTTTAGGCACGTACATTGGAAAAGACTATAATAGCACCAATAGATCTTTTCTTTAAAAAAAAAAACCTATTGTCTACAGCTTCTATCTAAAGGACATAAACTACAGCTACTGTGAATCCTAGTGGTTTTCTGGGCTCAAAATCTTGAGAAGCAAGAACAAGGTCTATCCACATCCACCAGGCTTGTCTGCCACTTTATTTTTTTATTTTATTTTTTGATGAAGTCTTGCTCTCTTGCCAGGCTGGCGTGCAATGGCATGATCTCGGCTCACTGCAACCTCTGCCTCCCAGGTTCAAGCGATTCTCCTGCCTCAGCCTCCTGAGTAGCTGGGATTATAGGTGTGCACCACCATACACGGCTAATTTTTGTAGTTTTCATAGAGATGGGGTTTCACCATGTTGGCCAGGCTGGTCTTGAACTCCTGACCTCAAGAGATCCAGCCACCTCGGCCTCCCAAAGTTCTGGGATTACAGGCGTGAGCCACCACGCCCGGCCTCTGCCACCTTTTCTATGGCAAGGCCAGGATATGTCTCCGAGGGCTCTCCATTAGGCAGCCCCTGGCACACAACACGAAGCTCACCTTCCTTCCAGCCCTGATCTGTGGGCCAGCTGCTGATGCTGTGCTGCAGGCTGGAGTCTGTGGGTCAGCTGGGCTTAGAAGGCAGTGGGCCTTAGTTCCAGCTTTTGGGTTGGGCTCAGGACCATTCCAGATGCTTCCTTTTTCTCCAGGACGAGCAGGCCACTGGAGCGTATTTTTCTCATAATCATGGCAGAAGCACCAGAGGGAAAACCTAACCCCATAAGCACGTGTTCAGCGTCGCCTCCTTTCACATCCACCAACAGCCCCTTGGCCAAAGCAATGCACACAGCGAAGCTCGAGCTCAAAGTCATTGGGAGAAGGAAAGCCTCCACCCATGTGAGACCAAAGCAAAGTTGTGGATATAAAGCAAGGGACAGAGGCCTGGATCCCAAAGACAACCCACTGCCAGCTGTGCATTTCTAGTCTCGTTTTCCTTGCTGTAAGGCTCTCAATCCCATGTCTGCTCCAAAGGCGGAAGAACCAAGGAGTAGAAACCAATGTCTTCTACTCCACTTACAAGCACGGGTCCTTAATTCCACCTCCCCACATGTGTTCAATTCATCAGCAAACATTGATGGCTCCATAGCCAGCACATCAACCGGTGCCACCCAGTTTTCACCATCAGGGTGTCCCTTGCAGCCACCACCATCATCACTCACCAGGACTCTGCAGAGCCTCCACCATCATCACTCACCGGGACTCCGCAGAGCCTCCACCATCATCACTCGCCGGGACTCCGCAGACCCCACCACCATCATCCCTCGCCGGGACTCCGCAGAGCCTCCACCGTCATCCCTCGCCGGGACTCCGCAGAGCCTCCACCGTCATCCCTCGCCGGGACTCCGCAGAGCCTCCACCGTCATCACTCACCGGGACTCTGCAGAGCCTCCGTATTAGTCAGGGTTCTCCTGAGAAGCAGAGCCAACAGGATATACACAGATGTGTACGAGAAGATTTGTTATGGAAATTGGCTCATATGATTATGGAGGCTGAGAAGTCCCATGATCTGCCATTGGCAAGCTGGGGACCCAGGAAAGCTGGTGGTGTGATTTGGAAGCAGAAATCCTGAGAACTGTGGGTGGGTGGGTTGAGGGGGTGGGTTGAGCATAAATCTCTGTGTCTACAGACCTGAGAACCAGGAGCTCCAATGCCTGAGGGCAGGAGACGATGGAAGTCCCAGCTCAAGAATACAGAGGGGAAATTCACCCTGCCTCCACCTTTGTGTTCTGCTTGCGCCCTCGATGGATTAGATGGTGCCAGCCCACACTGCAGAGGGTGGATCTTTACTTGGTATACTGATTTAAATTCTAGTCTCTTCTAAGGAAGAAACACCCTCATACTCATACCCAGCAATAATGTCTTACCGACTATCTGGCTATCCGTGAGCCCAATCCAGTTGCCAAATTTCAACCATCGCAGTCTGTAAGCAGAGTCATTGACACCACACAGTGGCTGGTGTGATCTTTCAAAATGTCAGCTCCTTGCCTGACAACTCTACACTTGCAACACCATGCAAAGGCCAGGTCACGGCCTGAATGATCCCATATCCTACAATACCGTGCAAAGACCAGGTCACGGCCTGAGCGATCCCATATCCTCCAATACCGTGCAAAGACCAGGTCATGGCCTGAACAATCCCATATCCTACAATACCATGCAAAGACCAGGTCATGGCTTGAACGATCCCATATCCTACAATACCATGCAAAGTCCACATCATGGCCTGAACAATCCCATATCCTGGTGTCACCATGCAAAGTCCAGGTCACAGCCTGAACAATCCCATACCCTCCTAGCTCTTTCCCATTTATATGGCGGCATCTTGCAAAAGTTCCCCTGCCACACCCCTGAATACCAAACATACTTGGATCTTTTTTTTTTTTTTTTTTTTTTTTGATAGGGTCTTGCTCTGTCAGGCTGGAATGCAGTGTCGCAATCTCAGCTCACTGAAATCTCCGCTTCCCAGGTTCAAGTGATTGTCATGCCTCAGCCTCTCAAGTAGCTGGGATTATAGGCGTGTGCCACTATGCCCAGCTAATTTTTGTGTTTTTAGTAGAGACAGGGTTTTGCCATGTTGACCAGGCTGGTCTTGAACTCTTGCCCTCAAGTGATCTGCCCACCTTGGCCTCCCAAAGTGCTGGAATTACAGGCATGAGCCACTGCGCCTGGCCAAGCTCTTTCTTGGCCCTCAATGAAACCTTTGCCAACTACAATATCTACAAAACCATATATCCATTATACACTTTCCACTAACTAGACTGTTCTTATTTTATTATTACTTGGGGAATGCCAGTACATCCCAAGAAAGAAGTTTAACTGAGAGCAGGGACTTTACCAGCCTGATTCATCACTATATCCCCAATAACAAGCACAATGCCAGTTTACATTAGCAGCCCCCTAAATATTGGTTGAATTGAAAAATGATCAGAGACAAATGAACACAAACTTCAAATGCACTCCAGAAAGCTGGAGAAAGAAATTGCTCAAGCCTAAAGAATATTGCTGTAAGTATTACTGGTTCAACAAATTCAACACTCTCCTGTATACACATCTGATATTTAGGAAATGGAAGCTTGATTGAGTTTCAGGGAGTCTAAGTGCCACTGCCTGTCCTGAGGCTTGGCAAAGGACCTCATGCCACCTGCAAATAGCAAGACATCAAATTATGTATTAGTTACAATGCAAAGGTAAAGGAATTGAGTATAAATGTATGCCCCCCAAAAACCCCACATGAAATTAGAAAAAGAAGTGGCCTGTTATAAAGCCATCCAAATGTATGGTATACTTAAAAAAATATACGCCCAGCAACAAATAGCTCAAGCAATGTATTGCAATGTTGATGAAAGGCCACATGCTATGAATCTGAGCTCTGGAGCCTGACTGCCCAGGTTAGGATTTTGATCAGGTTTCTTAATCTCTCTGAACCTCAGTTTTGCCATCATTAAGATGCGGATAATAGCAGTGCGTCTCTCACAGGGTGTCACGGACATTACAAGGTCCGGTCCACGCAAGGTCTTTGTGAGCAGTGCTGGGTGCATAGTAAGAATCCATCTGGGTTTGCTATTATTAGTATAAATAAATATTAATTTGGCTCAAATTGTAGATACAAAGCAGAGAGAGAAAAAATCATAATTAGAACTGTTAAATAACACTTGTTATAATTTCCCCGTGGTGCCTTCTCAAAATAAGGTCTTCTGTAAATGCCACTTCAAATCTCAGAGCTCAGCAACTCACCCACCAGCCAGCTGTCAGGGAACGGGTTTAACTCAGAGAAGTGGTTCTGTTGAGCCACTTCTTTTTCTCTGACAATGTTATCTCAGGGCTCCCCAGTGGAAAAGTTACAATGCTTATTATAACCACACTATAAACAAGGCCCGGGTTTATATAACACCTCGGTTACCAAAAGCTAAAAAGTACATCTAAGTGTTGTAGTTATGTCTATTTTCACAACATCCATGCAAAATTAAGAAAGTTTGATAATATTATCTCATTTGTAGATGAAGAAATTCAAAAGAAATCAAGTGACTTCTTCTGGCTTATGCAGTAGATAAGTTGGATAGCTAAAAAGAGGTCTGAAGACAAGCTTCAGCATAACATGCCTTCCATAATTTACCCAACTTAACATTTTAATCTATCTACTTACATTTCACCTCCTTCCAAAACATATTAACAAAGGAATTGGTATTATAATCCATAGTTCAAATATGTTCTCCCAGAATGCATTCCGTGGCACAATACAGATGTTGATTGTTGTGGCTTGGGAAACTAGGAATTCCACTGGCAAATAGGATTTTATGATAAAGAACCCTGTGCAACACAATATTTTACTTCCTCCTATGTGGCAAATGATCATTGTTTATGGTTCTGAGTGGTCCTACAGCAGAGAAGTCTGCTGACTTTGGTTAACCCAGCATTTCGCATTCTTGGCAGAGCATTTTTTTAAATACAAAATCAATAACATTCAAAGCACCAGTGTTCTATGTCTCATCCATTTAGGAAATGCTGACTTAGGAAATCACAGGGCAGAGCAAATCTAGATAAGAATGAGAACTCCAGGACCAGGTTAGGGCACTAAAGACAGTCTGCAGACCTGGAAGTGAGCGCCCGACTGGCCAAGGAAAAGCAGGAACATGAGCAGTTCTAGGAATCCACTAGTGAGCGACGATTAGGTCTGGAGATTGTGGAGTTTTTGGAGATTTGATGAACCTTTAACTCAAACTGCCTCAAATATTTTAAGATTTGACATAAAGAAGTAACATAGGACAATAGACTGATTTTTTTTTTTTTGTCTGAGCAAATTTAGCAATCCTAAATGTAAGTCATGACATTCTTAGAGGTACTATTCAAATTTGTTTTAAACTTAGTGCTACTAGTTCCAAAATGGGTGCATATGTTAATGCAGAAGGATTTTAAAGAGTTTCTAGGAGATTTAGAGAGAAACTCGAGCACCCTATGAAAAGAGTATAATCCAGCCAAGTGACAGTGACTGGGAAACACCTATTGAACCCAACGGAAAGTGGGAAATCAGTATCTTATTATCACCTGTCATTATTATTGTTACTATTTTTTCAACATCACTGAAAATACCACAGCTGAACCTTCTGCCTCATGCTTATTTGCTAATTCAAACCTGGAGATTTCTTTTCAGGCAGTGAACATATGATTTAAATGGAGTTTAAAACCTTAGCCCTTCTATTTCCTAGGCTTCTCAAAATGTACATATCCAAAACAAAATGCTTGATTTCCCCTTAAAACCATCTCATCCCTCTCTTCTCCTGTCCCATACACAGGTCCTCCATACAGCTGTCTGCTTGAAATCAGACACAGAGGCTTCCTCAGACATTCTCTTCTTTCCCTCAACACTCACATAACCCTGGAGGAACAAGTCTCCTGATCACGTCCTTGTTGCTGTAACTGCAGATCATTCGAATCTGCCCTCTTCTCTCTGCACCAAGACAGTCCAAGCCACAACTGGCTTCTTAGCTGGACTCTGCCATAGTCTTTTCAAGTGTTCTTGCTGCTTCCATCCTGCTTTCTTTCAATGCAGTCTCCACTCACAAATATTTTTAAAAGCATAAAATGTGTGATTTTCTTATTTTCTCTTGATATCCCCCACATCCTAACTATTACACTAGGAATAAAGTCTAGACACCATCTCCAAACTTATCTTGAGACATTTCTCTCGAACTCATCGCATTCTGGCCACACTGGTTACTTCCAGTTCTTTCTCTCCTTTGAGCTTCCAAGGTAAAATTCTCTCTATCTGCAACATCCATATCCTTTGCACCTTGCCTGACACCTCTTTAGTTCTTCAAGCCTCAGTTTATAGGCTGACCCTATCTGATCTTCCAAATGAAGGATTCTTCTTTACCTAATCTTTAATTCTCAATCACAATATTGTTATATGTTACAGCATGCTGTTTGATACCTGCAGTTTTTACTGATTTATTCGTTTACTTGTTCCTTATCCGTCTCCTACGTCCTTACTGCTCACTCCATGGGAGTGGGAACCATGTTTTCTTTACCCTACATTCTAGGCATGATATGTAAACATCCATAAAGTATCTGCATGGGTGAATAAAGAAAACTCTACAAAGGATTTTTTGATGTGAAAGGAATCTAATTTGAATTTATGGTACATCGTGTACATAACTGGCAAAGCATCCATGAAAGGGCAATTCATTAATTAATTCCCTTCCATTTCTCTGCCACAGAAACTACTTTGGCCAACGTTTCAATAAACAAGCAGGGCTTACTTCCTATCACTTGCCTTCAAAATACTCAATGACCCGTTGCCTTGTGTAGAAATCATAAATTGAATATACAGGCAAAATAAAATGATCCTTCAGAAAGAGCAGAACACCTCTTAATTCTTAAATGAATACTAAAACACAATAAATAGCACATACCACTGAGATGGTAAATGGATTTATTAACTGGAGTTTAGGAAAAGAAAGAGCCAACATAATTCAGCCAATTTTGGGTCTATTCTTAGATACACACTTATAGAGAATATTTGATGGAATAAAAATGTCCTAGGTAAGATATCTTTATCTGCCTGGAAGAGGTAAATAGTAGCTGCAGATGGATATTGATCAACTTACCATTTTGGATGTTAAATGACTGGAAGAGGAGCAAGTAACTATAGCTTTTAGTCTAAATTTGCAAAGAAGGGTACCTTAGGGTAAGCTGCTCATGTGAGCAAAACGCCAAACACCCTTGGTCTTCATAATCCACAGGGTACTCTTCACAGCCTCAGTTTGCCCACTCATGTAAAGAGAATTCTACCCTCCCTCTCTTTATCTTACTTATGTAACCTCTTGAACAAACACATTCAAAGGTCACTTATGTAGTTTGGTTCTTGATAGCAAAACACACTGTGAATATCTTCTTTAAACAGGTAACTCTTCTTAGGTCCTGTATTATATTAATATATTCCCTCTGGTTCTTTCTGTAAGTTTAGTTGATTTTTCATGTTCTTTCTTTAGTTGTTGGTGGCATCTTTGTTGTTGTTGTTAAATGCAAAGGGAAGGCATAGTCCAATTATCTATCTAATTACTAGTTCAATAATTACTTTATCACTACTTAGGCACCAAATTATCTAAATAGCTTTTGTCTCTACAGTCCCCTCAGATTTGTCCCTTGAATATATGTTGGCCCTTTCTCTTTTATAATAATACACAAGGGAGTGGGTAAAATCCTTAGGAATAAAGGTATTGTAGGATTGTGATTGCTTTTAAAGATCCTATGTAGACAGTTATCCAGCCTACAGTCCTATCTCACCAGAACCCCACCCGGATCACTCAGAGGAGAGTTGCACTTTATGCTGGGTCTGTGAAATGGGATCTTCTTTTCCATTGTTGCTGGTGTTCACTAACCAGCCTGCAAACATTAGGAGAGCAAGGTGCCGTATAGACAGAAAAATTTAGATGTGTTCAATAAAGCTCTCGTTGGAAAGAGAAGCATGGTGCGTTTCAAACTCATTGAAGTTGAATAAGTGTAGGTGGTCAGGCCAGAAAATCAAGGAATCTTGAGGGAAAAAAGCAAAGCTACATTTAAAAAAAAAAACTATAAGAAAATAGCTATAAAAGCCATGGTAGAGTCGTCCTCTGCAGCTGGAGCGTTTCCACAAGACACCTGACTGAGCTGGAAGGGCCCGGTGTGGAAAAGTCATTTGTCACAAAGCATGGTCAGAAAAAGAAGCCAGATTCCTAAGCATTTCCCCCCAAAAAAGTTCTACAGCCAGAAAATCTAGATGAGGGCTGGCCGAGGAGTAAGACTCAAGTTCTGATTCACAACTGTGCGTGATTGCTACAGAAAGAAAAGCCAAAGGACTCTACAGGCCAGTGGTGGCTGTGAGGGCAAGGAGGGTGGGTGGGAGGTGGCAGGAACCAGGTCAGGAGGTAGGATGCCAGGGAACCGGTCAGGGCCTCCCCAGAAAACAGAAGGGCATTGTGAGGAGGATTTATTCAGGAACGGGGGATAGAGATGAACCACAGACATGCTTCAGTAACCTGGAGCTGGCAGCAGCTAAGCTGTTACCAATCCTTGGCCTGAGAGGGAGGAAAGACAAATAATTTGCTGTTCAGTCATGGGACAGGCCCAGCCCAAGGGGACCTTGCAGAGAGAGAACCGGAAAGGAAAGTACTGTGACCTCACTCTCCTCCCTCCCTCTGAGCTCCTGCTGGGGCTTCCAGAGACTTTTCTTTGGCTGAACCCAGGTGGAAGCCAGAAGGCACTGAAATGCTTTAACAAAGATTGTGCAAGAGAGGGTGGAGAATGGGCCTTGGTAAGCAAAGAGAAGAAACTCAGTACATCCAGTAAAAGGAAGGCTTGAAGAACATGGTATAAACCATCCAACTCCTCATTCCCATTTAATTTGTCAGAGTCATCAGGTTAGAAGCAATATTGATTAGGAAGGAATTGGACCCCAATTTAATGAGCAGTCTGCACACCTCAACCAAGCCTTTTAAAGTGAGCTCCAGCCTCTGGGCTTGCATGCATCGTTGACCCGAACAGACAGATGGAATTTGTAGTTCTGCTTATTGAACATGCGAGGAACTGGAGGGAGAAAGAAAGGTCCTAGGATAATTCTCATTGAACAAAAAGGAACAGGACAGAAAGTGATCAAAAAAACTGCGGATCAATAAACCTGAAGTCAGCACAGACACAGGTATATGTTGTTAAAAGTATCATGAGCACTTTAGCAAAGAACTGAAAATTAGTAGCACATGGTATGCTTCCAGTAAGGACATATTACCTATGAATAATCAGTTATTGGTTGCTTGGATTTTATAGGCACCATCATGTGTTCATTCAACAAATATTTTGAATGCCCACAATGTTCCAGTTGATGTTCTGGATGTTGTGAATAATGCACTGAGAACAGTGGACAAGCTCCCTGTGTTTAAAAAATTTAGAATTGAGTGCAGAAGAAACTCTTCACAGGTAAACATAAAAATAAAGGGGTAACTTCAAGTAATTAAAGGCATGAAAAGCATATAAGCCACATGACGGGAAATACAATGTTGTGAAGAAGTTGGTGGTGGGGCGACACTGATTACCTTATTAAGGAAAGCTTGCAGAAAGAGGATACCCTGAGTGATGAGTGGCTGTGAGGCATGCTGGTAGAAAACCCTTCAAGGCACAGGCCACCACTGGTACAAACACCCAGAGTAGGAACAAATGTGGCTTGTTCCAGGAATACCGAAGGAGAGAGCGTCTAGGGCTCACCAGCAAAGGAGTCAGTTTTAGGAGATGAGATCAAACAGGCTTGTGGGGACCAGGAAATGTAGGGGTCCTTGGGCCTCAGTAAGCACTTTGAATTTTATTCTAAGTGTGGACGCAATTGTGTGCAATGGTCTTCAGCAGAAAAAAAGGCTATGTGACTTGTATTTTGGAAAAGATCACCCTAGCTGCTATAGAGGGAATGGACCAGGTAGTGGAGGGGGGTCGCAAGACTGGCGAGGAGACTTTTTAGATAGTGCAAGAGATGAACATGTCTTAAACTTAGAAAAGAGCAGAGGAGATGAAGACAAATAGTCAAATTCAAAGGTGTACTGTGGAGACAAAGCAGACAGATGCGTTTATCAGTTGGCTTTGGGGAATAAGACAAATCAGCACCACGGAGAACTCCTATCTTGTTTCAGGAACTGGATGGAGTGAGGGACAATTTGCTGAGAGAATGAAGCCTTAGGGGGAAAAACACTTAGGGAAAATAAAAGATTTATTAAGTTTTAGAATATGGAAAGCATGTTATATCTGGAATATCGCACAGGCATGTGATAAAATATGCTGTCTCTGTGGACAATGGGAAGTGAGCTGAATCTGAATGAGAGGACATCTATCATTCATTCATTAATGTATTTATTCATCTGAAAACATTTTTGTACACCTGCTGTATATTAAGAATTTTTTAGAATAGTTTTTTTTTGTTTGTTTTGTTTTTTGTTTTTTGAGACGGAGTCTCACGCTTTCGCCCAGGCTGGAGTGCAGTGGCACAATCTCGGCTCACTGCAAGCTCCGCCTCCCAGGTTCACTCCATTCTCCCTGCATCAGCCTCCTGAGTAGCTGGGACTACAGGCGCCCGCCACTATGCCCGGTACTTGAACTAAATGTGCGAACAAAACAGACACAAATTCTTGCCCCCTCCATCCCCAAAGGACATACATTCTAGTTCAAGCAAACAGACAATAAGCAGAAAAATAAATAAAATAGATGAAGCATCAGATGTTGGCTTAGACCAGGGTATTTGCATGAGCAATAGTCATATTTGAGGTATATTGTAAAGGTGGAACTATTAGGATCAACCGAGACTGAATTCATGTCTGAGAACAAAAAATTCCAGAGTGTGGTTCTGAGCAACCAGAGATATATCATTGACTGAGATGGGGAAGGTTCCAGGAATATGTTTGGAACATGAAGATCAAGAGTTTGATTCCGGACACACTAGTTTGAAATGCTTACTAGAGAGCCAAGAGGAACTGTTGAACCTGGGGTTCAAGGAAGAGTTTCAGACAAGAGACATACATTTTATTTTATTTTATATTTTATTTTTCCATAAGCAATTTGGGTACATGGGGTATTTGGTTACATGAGTTAGTTCTTTAGTGGCGATTTGTGAGATTTTGGTGCACCCATCACCCAAGCAGTATACACTGCACCATATTTGTAGTCTTTTATCCCTTGCCTCCCTCCTACTCTTCCCAAATCCTCAAAGTCCATTGTATCATCCTTATGCCTTTGCACCCTCATAGCTTAGCTCCCACATATCAGTGAGAACATACAATGTTTGACTTTCCATTCCTGAGTTACTTCACTTAGAATAATAGTCTCCAATCTCACCCAGGTCACTGAAAATGCTGTTAATCCATTCCTTTTTATGGCTGTGTAGTATTCCATCACATATATGTATATGATATATATGTGTGTGTGTGTGTATATATATATATATATATATATATAAGTTTCTTTATCCATTTGTTGATTGATGGGCATTTGGGATGGTTCCACGATTTTGCAATTGTGAATTGTCCCACTATAAACATGCATATGCAAGCATCTTTTTCGAATAATGACTTCTTTTCCTCTGGGTAGATACCCAGTAGTGGGATTGCTGGAACAAATGGTAGCTCTACTTTTAGTTCTTTAAGGAATCTCCACACTGTGTTCCATTGTGGCTGTACTAGTTTACATTCCCATTAGCGGTGTAGAAGTGTTCTATGTTCACTGCATCCACACCAACATGTACGGTTTTATGACTTTTTTATTATTGTAATTCTTGGAAGAGTAAGGTGGTATCACATTGTGGTTTTGATTTGCATTTCCCTGATCATTAGTGATGTTGGCATTTTTTCATATGTTTGCTGGCCATTTGTATATCTTCTTTTGAGAATTGTCTATTCATGTCCTTAGCCCACTTCTTAATGGGATTTTTTTTCTTACTAATTTGTTTGAGTTTGTTGTAGATTCTGGATATCAGTCCTTTGTCAGATGTATAGATTGTGAAGGTTTTCTCCCCTCTGTGGTATGTCTGCTTTTGGGTACTTGGTCATGAAATATTTGCCTAAGGCAATGTCTAGAAGGGTTTTTCCAATGTTATCTTCTAGAACTTCTGTAGTTGCAGGTCTTAGGTTTAAGTCCTTAATCCATCCTGAGTTGGTTTTTTTGTAAGGTGAGAGATGAGGATCCGTTTCATTCTCCTACAAGTGGCTAGCCAATTATCTCAGCACTATTTGTTGAAAAGGGTGTCCTTTCCCCACTTTATGTTTTTGTTTGCTTTGTTGAAGATGAGTTGGCTGTAAGTATTTGGGTTTATTTCTGGGTTCTCTATTCTGTTCCATTGGTCTGTGTGCCTGTTTTTATACCAGTACCATGCTGTTTTGGTGACTATGGCCTTACAGTATAGTTTGAAATCAGGTAGGGTAGTGTGATGCCTCCAGATTTGTTCTTTTTGCTTAGTCTTGCTTTGGCTATCCAGGCTCTTTCTTGATTCCATATGAATTTTAGAATTGTTTTTTCTAATTCTGTGAAGAATGCTGGTGGTATTTTGATGGAGATTGCATTAAATTTGTAGATTGCTTTTGGCAGTGTGGTCATTTTCACAATATTGATTCTACCCATCCATGAGCACGGGATGTGTTTCCATTTGTTTGTGTTGTCTACGGTTTATTTCAGCAGTGTTTTGTAGTTTTCCTTGTAGAGGTCTTTCGACTTCTTGGTTCAGTATATTCCTAAGTTATTTATTTATTTATTTATTTATTTATTTATTTATCTAGCTATTTATTTTTGCAGCTATTGTAAAAGGCATGAGTTCTTGATTTGATTCTCCACTTGGTTGCTGATGGTGTATAGAAGAGCTTCTGATTTGTGTACATTAATCTTGTATCCACAAATTTTGCTGAATTCTTTCATCAGTTCTAGGAGCTTTCAGGAGGAGTACTTAGAGTTTTTAAGGTAAATGGTCATATTGTCAGCAAACAATGACAATTTGACTTCCTTTTTACCAGTTGTATGCCCTTTATTTCTTTCTCTTGTCTGATTGCTCTGGCCAGGATTTGCAGTACTATGTTGAAGAGGAGTGGTGAGAGTGGGCATCCTTGTCTTGTTCCATTTCTCAGAGGGAATGCTTTCAACTTTTCCCCATTCAGTATTATGTTGGCTGTGAGTTTGTCATAGATGGCTTTTATTACATTAAGGTATGTCCCCTGTATGCTGATTTTGCTGAGAGTTTTAATCATAAAGGGATGCTGAATTTTGTTGAATACTTTTTCTGCATCTATTGAGATGATCATGTGATTTTTGTTTTTAATTCTGTTTATGTGGTGTATCACATTTATTGACTCACATGTGTTAAACCATCCCTGCATCCTTGCTATGAAACCCACTTGATCATGGTGGATTATCTTTTCGATATGTTTTTGGATATGGTTAACTAGTATTTTGTTAAGGATTTTAGCATCTATCTTCATCAAGAATATCAATCTGTAGTTTTCTTTTTTGGTTATGTCCTTTCCTAGTTTTTGTATTAGGGTGATGCTGGCTTCATAGAATGAATTAGGGAGGGTTCCTTCTTTCTCTACCTTGTGGAATAGGATCAAAAGGATTGCTACCAATTCATTTAATGTCTGGTAGAATTCTGCTGTGAAAGTGTCTGGTCTTGGACTTTTTTTGTTGGTAATTTTTAAATTACCATTTCAATCTTGCTGCTTGTTATTGGTCTGTTCAGGGTACCTAATTCTTCCTGATTTAGGCTAGGAGGGTTGCAATTTTCCAGGAATTTACCCATTTTTTCTAGGTTTTCTAGCTTACGTGCGTAAAGGTGTTCATAGTAACCTTGAATGATTTTTTGCATTTCAGTGGTGTCAGTTGTAATATCTCTTGTTTCATTTCTTCGTGAAGTTATTTGGATTTTCTCACTTCTTTTCTTGGTTAATCTTGCTAATGGCCTATCAACTTTACTTATCTTTTCAAAGAACCAGCTTTTTGTTTCATTTGTCCTTTGTATTTTTGTTGTTGTTCTTTCAATTTTATTTAGTTCTGCTCTGATCTTGGTTATTTCCTTTCTTCTGCTGGGTTTGGGTTTGGTTTGTTCTTGTTTCTCTTGCTCCTTAAGGTGTGACCTTAAAATGTCAGTTTGTGCTCTTTCAGTCTTTTTGATGTAGGCGTTTAGGGTTACGAACACTCCTCTTAGCACTGCCTTTGCTGTATCCCAGAGGTTTTGATTGGTTGTGCCATTATTGTCATTCGGTTTGAAGAATTTTTAAATTTCCATCTTGATTTTGTTTTTGACCCAGTGTTCATTCAGGAGCAGGTTATTTGATTTCCATGTATTTGCCTGGTTTAGAAGGTTCCTTTTGGAGTTGATTTCCAGTTTTATTCCACTGTGGTCTGAGAGAGTCCTTGATATGATTTCAATTTTCTTAAATTTATTGAGGCTCATTTTTATGCCCTATGATATGTCTATCTTGGAGAAAGTTCCATGCGCTGTTGAATAGAATGTGTTTTCTGCGGTTGTTGGGTGAGATGTTCTGTATATATCTGTTAAGTCCATTTGTTCCAAGGTATAGTTTAAATCCACTGTTTCTTTGTTGATTTTCTTTCTTGATGACCTGTCTAGTGCTGTCAGTGGAGTACTAAAGTCCCCCACTATTATTGTGTTGCTGTCTATCCCATTTCTTAGGTCTATTAGTAATTGTGGTATAAATTTGGGAGCTCCAGTGTTAGGTGCATATATGTTTAGGATTGTGATGATTTCTTGTTGGACAAGGCCTTTTACCATTATATAATTTCCCTCTTTGTCTCTTTTAACTGCTATTGCTTTAAAGTTTTTTTGGTCTGTTATAAGAGTAGCTACTCTTGCTCGCTTTTGGTGTCCATTCGTATGACACTCCTTTACTTTAAGTTTATGTGAGTCCTTATGTGTTAGGTGAGTCTCCTGAGGGCAGCAGATAGTTGGCTGGGTTCTTATGTGTTCTGTGGTTTTTAGTGGAGCATTTAGGACATTTATATTCAATGTTAGCATTGAAATGTGAGGTACCCTTGCATTCATCATGCTCTTTGTTGCCTGTGTACTTTGGTTTTTTGTTGTTTTTGCTTTTTAACTTGTAGTTTTGTTTTATAAATCCTGTGTGATTTATGCTTTAAAGAGGTTCTGTTTTGATGTGTTTCCAGGATTTGTTTCAAGATTTAGAGCTCCTTTTAGCAGTTCTTGTAGTGGTGGCTTGGTAATGGCGAAGTCTCTCAGCATTTGTTTGTCTGAAAAAGACTGTATCTTTCCTTCATATATGGTGCTTAGTTTCCCTGGATACAAAATTCTTGGCTGATAATTATTTTGTTTGAGGAGGCTGAAGATAGGCCCCCAATCCCTTCTAGCTCATAGGGTTTCTGCTGAGAAATCTGCTGTTAATCTGATAGGATTTCCTTTATAGGTTACCTGGTGCTTCTGTCTCACAGCTCTTAAGATTCTTTCCTTCATCTTAACTTTACATAACCTGATGACAGTGTGCCTAGGTGAAGATCTTTTGGCCATGAATTTCCCAGGTGTTTTTTATGCTTCTCGTATTGGAACATCTAGCTCTCTAGCAAGGCCAGGGAAGGTTTCCTCGATTTTCCCCCAAATATGTTTTCCAAGCTTTTAGAATTCTCTTCTTCCTCAGGAACACTGATTATTCTTAGGTTTAGTCATTTAATATAATCCGAGACTTTTTGGAGGCTTTGTTCATATTTTCGTATTATTTTTTCTTTGTCTTTGTTGGGTTGGGTTAATTCAAAGACCTTGTCTTCAAGCTCTGAATTTCTTTCTTCTACTTGTTCAATTCTGTTGCTGAGACTTTCCAGGGCATTTCACATTTCTAAAAATATGTCCAAATTTCCTGAATTTTGTTGTTGTTTTTTTCTTAAGTTATCTAATTCCTTGAATA
The DNA here is from genome assembly GCF_029289425.2 of Pan paniscus. Lineage (NCBI taxonomy): Eukaryota > Metazoa > Chordata > Mammalia > Primates > Hominidae > Pan > Pan paniscus. The sequence continues at coordinate 137,387,342 of NC_073259.2, forward strand.
TTTCTCCCTTCACTTCTTATATCATTGTTTGGATTTCCTTGCATTGGGCTTTGCCTTTCTCTGGTCCTTGCCTTATTAGCTTAATAACTAACCTCCTGAACTCTTTTTCAGGTAAATCAGAGATTTCTTCTTGGTTTGGATCCATTGCTGTTGAACTAGCATGATTTTCGAAGGGGTATTGAAGAGCCTTGTTCTCTCATATTACCAGGGTTGGTTTTCTGGTTCCTTCTCATTTGGGTAAGCTCTGTTAGAGGGAAGGTCTAGGGCTGAAGGCTGTTGTTCAGATTCTTTTGTCCCATGGGGTAGTCCCTTGATGTAATACTCTTCCCTTTTTCCTACGGATGTGGCTTCCTGTGAGCCAAACTGCAGGGATTATTGTCTCTCTTCTGAGTCTAGCCACCCAGTGAGTCTACCTGGCTCTGGGCTGGTACTGGGGGTGGTCTGCATAGAGTCCTGTGATGTGATCCATCTATGGGTCTCTCATCCATGGATAACAGTGCCTGTTCCAGTGGAGGTGGCAGAGGTGTGCAATGGATTCCATGAGGATCTTTAGCTTTGGCTGTTTAATGCTCTATGTTTGTGCTGGTGGCACTTCCCAGTTGTAGTAGTGTGGAGAGGGACCAGCGGTGGGCGGGACCCTAGATCTCCCAAGGTTGTATGCTCTTTGTCTTCCATTACCAGGGTGGATAGGGAAGGACCATTAGGTGGGGGCAGGGCTAGGCATGTCTGAGCTAACACTCTCCTTGGGTGGGTCTTGCTGCTGCTGCTGCTGCTGCTGCTATGGGGGATGGAAGTGAGATTCCCAATTATTGGAGTCGTGTACCTAAGAGAATTATGGCTGCCTCTGCTGAGTCACGTAGGTTATCAGGAAAGTGGGGGAAAGCTGGCAGTCACAGGCCTCACCCAGCTCCCACGCCAACTGAAGGGCTGGTTTCACTCCCATTGTGCCCTCTGCAACAATCTGTCTCCAGGCAGAGGGTGAGATGGCTTGAAAACTTGCCCTGGGCTACCTGCCTTCCAGCTGCGGATAAAAAGGTCTTGGTTCTTCCCTGCCTGTGAAGTCTGCAAGCCCTCTCCCGAGTTCTGGCCAGGAGGCTTCTCGCCCCATTCAAACTGTTACAAAGTTCAGCTAGAGAATTCCTTCTCCCTGTGGAGTTTTACCCCTGCTCCTCTGGCCACCCTCTCCATAGATCCTTGTGGTGCCAGGCAGGAATGGGCTGCTTGGGGACCCAGCGAGCTCCCAGGGCCTTTCTGCTGCTTCCTCTACCCCTGTATTTCGCTTGGCTCTCTAACTTGACTCAGCCCCAGGTAAAGTTAGAAACTTCTTCCACAAACAGACCTTCAGCTTCTCCAGTGGGGGTGTGTGTTTGGGAGAGGAGGGTCTCCCTTTCCCACTTTCACAGTTGGGGCACCCACGGTATTCGGGGTGTCTCCTGATCCTGCAGGAGCAGTCCGCTTCCTTCAGAGGGTCTCACCACTTATGTCCTTAAAGTGACTGTGAGTAATGTGATCACATTTCTGAATTATCAATAAATAGATGATATTTAAAGCCACAAGGAAGGATGAGATCACCCAAGGACTCGAAACAGGCAGAAAATCTGGACTTTTCAGAGCAGTCCAGTGTTTGTGGGATGTGTAGATAAGAAGAAACAAGGAAAGGAGATTTAAAAAAGAGAAGCTCATGAGGTTGTAAGAAGATGTAACATGCACATTGTCCCAGAACCCTTGGTATTCCGCAGAAGGTATTGTCCATTCCTGTTCCGAATGTCAGTTAATAAGCTGAGTGAGGAGATTGATGGCATGCGAATCTCAGTTATACGTGATACAGAACTGAGAGTTATAATAAAAATGCTCTATCACAGATCCAAGATCCTAAAATATTTCAACAGGCTGCAATGACGATGGACTGTGTCCAGTGAGATGATATTTTAGAGAGAAATGCCAAATTTAACTCTCAGGCTCAAAATCCTCACTGTACAAGAATAATCACCATGAAGATTAGCTGAGGACCAGCCTGTGAAAAGGACAGAGAGAGACTTAGGAATTGGGAGTCAATAATGCAATGCACCTTTCCAAGAAGAGTCACAGAGAGTTGGCTGGGGTTAATCAAAATAGGGTGCTTAAAATGATCTGCTAAAGTCTAGTTCAACTCTCTTCTTTGTCAATCCATACCTGGAACACCATATTCAGTTCTGGGACTACAGATTAAGTTTGGGTCCAAAACAGACTGATAGACAATTTAATGCTGAAAAGAAGATAAACCATCATCTCTGAGGATACTAATCAACCCAAGAGTATCTGGAGAAGAATGTGCAGAGTAGCTACAGAATAATAATAATTAGTAGAACCAAGAGTTATTTAAACCCAAGAAAGAGACATTCTATGGGACACTGTGCAGGAGACTACTGTGAATTTCCTAACCCTTTTTAAGCAAGAAAAACTATACTTTCCAGTTGTCTCATAGTTAGGAAGGGCTAGAAAAAGATGATACTAGAAGAGACTGGAAATGTAGGCAGGGGTTAAGACCACGTAGGCTAGGGTTTGTTTGCCATGTGAAGTATTCTGGTGTCTCATCTAAGAGCCAAAGAAAGTCATAGATATGTTTTAAGTATGAGATAAGGACATCATCAAAAATGAAGTTATAAAACATTACCATCTACAGTATAGAAAATAGTGTGGAGAGAGATTAAGAGTAGTTGAAACATTTGTAATGGTTTACACTAGAAAAAAGAATAGTTTGGAGTACAATAGGGGCAGTGGATACAGGAAGAAAGGGATAGATTTGAAAAATACATAAATCCATCTTTTTTCAGGTAAAATCAACAGGACTTGGTATTGGGTTGGATATAAGGACATGGGAAAGAGGAGTACCAATAATGACTTAAATGAATAATAAAATGAAAGCGAGCCACCCACTAGACATTATTTATACAAATCTATCTATCTATCTATCTATCTATCTATCTATCTATCTATCTCTCTATCTATCTATCTATCTACCTACCTACCTGTCCTCTATCTCTGTATACATAACATTTATAGCTTTATTATCTTTTTCTCTATCATCTATATTCATAACCATACTTTACCCACATATTTATCTATTATGTCTATTTATATAGAAAAGCATGGGTTTCCCTAAGAGGTAATGCATTATTTCCTGTTCCCAGAGAAGATAAATGAAAGCTAGACAATTTCCCAGTGGAGATGTTATAGAGAGAATTCCATTATATGATGGAAAATTCATAGGCTGTTTTAAAACATATTATCACTGATCTTCCTAACAAAAAGTCAAGAATTCTATTAAGTAGATGGGGTCATTGTGACATTATTTCACAGATAAGAAGAGGCCGATACCAAAATAGAAACTTCCCAAAGTTACTGTGATCAGGGGTGACAGAAACATAGGTTTTTCTTCTTGAGAGCCTCACTTATTTTCTCCCGTTATTCAGAAAGCTTCTAATATTCCATGTCCATCACTTAGTCATGCCCCAGCTCTGCTTTGCCATCCTCCATTTTGAAGATAAATGTGGTCCTCACGCCTCAGGACCATGGCATGAGGCAGACCTTTTCTTTTTTTTTTGAGACGGAGTCTCGCTCTGTCCCCCAGGCTGGAGTGCAGTGGCGCGATCTCGGCTCACTGCAAGCTCCACCTCCCGGGTTCACGCCATTCTCCTGCCTCAGCCTCCCGAGTAGCTGGGACTACAGGCGCCCGCCACCACGCCCAGCTAATTTTTTGTATTTTTAGTAGAGACGGGGTTTCACCATGTTAGCCAGGATGGTCTCGATCTCCTGACCTCGTGATCCACCCGCCTTGGCCTCCCAAAGTGCTGGGATTACAGGCGTCAGCCACCGCGCCCGGCCGAGGCAGACCTTTTCAATCCATCCATGCGTGGGATGAATGTTTCTTTCCTGCTCTTTGTCGGACACACAGACATGTCTATGTCTTTTGCTGCATTGGCCCTGTATATTCTTACTAGTATAGTTCCATGCTTAATTGTCTGGTGGTATAAAAGCATCAGTGCTGGAGTCAGACATCCATTTTAGTCATGTGACTTCCAGTAACTTATTTTCTTTCCACCAGCCTTAATTTTCTCATCTGCAAAATAGCCACGATGGCCATTTCTCTTGATGGTAGAGCATTGATACAATGACCTTTTCAATCCATCCATGCGTGGGACGAATGTTTCCTTCCTGCTTTTTGTCGGACACACAGACATGTCTATGCCTTTTGCTGCATTGGCCCTGTATATTCTTACTAATATAGTTCCATGCTTAAATCCTGGTGATGTAAAAGCATCAGTTTTGGAGCCAGACATCCATGTTACTCATGTGACTTCCAGTAACTTATTTTCTTTCCACCAGCCTTAATTTTCTCATCTGCAAAATGGCCATGCCATGATGGTCATTTCTCTTGATGGTAGAGCATTGATACAATGTTTTGTGAAGAGGCTGCATGGTGTGAACCAGGTAGCAACATACAACAACTGTCCAGACACTTAATAAAGAAGACATTCCGTTTATTTTGTAGAGCTGAATTGTTTCTCGGTGGTTGAATTGCATGTTTATTACTATCTCCCAATTTTATTACTATAAGGAAAATTCCTTTAAATCCAGGAAGGATTTTTTTCTAGAAAGATATGGGTTCTATGTTCCATCATTACACCAAGGTTGTTGCACTAGAAGGCTAAATTTTCCACCTGTTTGATATCTTAGGAAGGAATTTAATTTTTCTATTTTTCAAAGATGAATCTGTTGCATACAGTAAGAGGTGTGTAATACTTAATACTCTCACATTAAGTAAAATAATTAACTGGCTAGTCACACACATTTTCAAAATGAGAATGACAGATTTAATAGATAGGACTCTCAGATCTCTGTTAACATGCTTTGCAAAATCCTTTCCTTAATCATTGCATTGCTTTTCCATATGTTGTCTTATTATACTTGCATATAACTGCAAATTCATGAAAACGAATAGGCTCCATTTCCATTTAAAAATTGTCAGGAAAATAGATCTGTGTGGAACCATACAGTGCAGTTTAAGTATTTCCTTCCAGTTTGTTGCTGACAGGTTTAGGAAAAATAAGTTCTGTAAAAAGTCACTTTGAACTGTAACTACCATATCCCTTAGGTAGTAATTTTAAAGACTTCTACTGCAGGGAGGCCTTTCTGTTGTTTAATGATACAGCTACCCGTAAGGCATTAAAATGTCCCTTCTTCCCATTCCTATTTACCTTACTCGTGTTTTTACAATTAAAAAAAAGCGTAAATAGCAACTTTTCCCATCTTTTCTGATCTAGGCATAATATTCTCTGACGCACACCATCGTTTCATTAGAGAAATTGATATAAATCCACCTGCTATAGCCTTGGGGATTAACACCAAACTCTGTGAACATGCTGCAAAGAGAAAAACAAACAGAAAAAAAATATCTAGCATTAGATGAACTAACAAACCAAAAAACCACTGCTGGTGAACCGAAGAAAATTAAATTGATTCTGAAGAAAAGTGCTGATTCTTTAGGAAAATGTGATTAGAGGTAGCCTGGCCTGGAGCTTAAGATTGTCAGAAAACACTGTTACATGTTTGTCAAATCCTTTTTGATGGGAAGTTCACAGGTTATAAAAAAAATACATTTCAAAGCTTTAAATCTTAGCTGAAGCCTAATCCTCAATGTTGCATATCACCAACCAAGCACTTTGATTTAGGTATCAATGACCAGCTACACTGGACAGGTATGCTGGCTTCATTCAGGGTCACAGTGCTAGCCATGTCATCTTGAAGGCAGGAGTCATCTCTTCCCTGTCTAGCCACGTGTGTTTCATTAATGAGGAATAGTGGGTAGGTCCTTTCTTCACATGCCTCTCTATTATTTTGATTTTTCAAGCACATTTTCTATAGGAAGTAGGTTTTATTTTTTTTTGAAGGTTTTAAGATTTGTTTTGTAAATAAATGGAAAAGCAGTTACCTCCTTCACCTAAAATTCCATATAACCATATCTGTCCTGTGATTTTTTGGCTGAGGATTTTCTTTTTTTCAAACTTCATGTGTTTCCCAGCTTCTGCTCCTTTCTATTGGAAGCCTGAATTTATCCAAGTATCCATCTTTTACTGACTGCATTTACAGGAAGCTGATCTTAGCGAGTTATGGTGATACTGTCCCCATGCTTATGATGAGTTTAGGAAGTCTGTCTTAGCCTGGCCTGGGTATCTGGTGATTGTTACCAGTTTAGGGTAGGTTGATGGCCTAATTGGACACAGTCTGACTGTTCGCATAACCAAGCGAATCCAGTCTTAAACAGTGGACCAATACATTCTGATTTCTGCATAAACCAGTTTGGTTTGAATTTGAAAAGGTCCTAACAGATGCAGCATTTTGCCATTTGGTGCCTGCCTGATAGAAGAGTTTAGACTCCACACACACAACACAGCCATTATTACTTACTATGTAAAATATCATAGATTTATTTAGTCTTTTCATCCCTAGAGGACATTCAACGTTACTTTTACCTTAATTTCTTGAAAAACTTGCAGAAGAAAAAAGTGATGGTCAGGGGCAGTGGCTCACACCTGTAATCCCAGCCCTTTGGGAGGCAGAGGTGGGTGGATCACAAGGCCAGGAATTCAAGACCAGCCTGGCTAAGATGGTGAAACCCCATCCCTACTAGAAATACAAAAAATTAGCCAGACATAGTGGCGGGCACCTGTAATCCCAGATACTCAGAAGGCTGAGGCAGGGAATTGCTTGAACCTGGGAGGCAGAGGTTGCAGTGAGCCGAGATCGTGCCACTGCACTCCAGCCTGGGCAATAGAGCGAGACTCCATCTCAAAAAAAAAAGAAAAAAAGAAAAAGAAAAAAAGTGATAACTACTTTAATTTTTTTGCATGTGAATATCCCCAAACATGTCTTCTTTGTCATTGCTGTTAAGAGCAGCACATGTATTTACTGTAAAGCCACTGAGTGGCAGACCCCGTGCTACGTGTTTGACTTCCACACTCATTACAATTTACATCACCCTGTGAAGTAGAAGCACCATCATTATCCCCAGTTTGCAGATGACAAAAGTGAGGTGCAGAAAGGTCATCTACCTCACCCAAAGTCTGCTCAGTTACAGACTTTCAGGCCAGGTATCTGAATTGGCCCCATCTGATTCATTCCCCAGCACCAGCATGGTTACTGAGCTTCTGCCGCGGGATGGACAGCAGTCCAAGTGCTACAAACACAGCATGAACACAACTACCCCTATTTCCTTGGGGATCAGATGCTGGACAGAAACAAGGTTTGTTAGGTGCAAAGAAATACCATGGAGAAAAGGTAAGTGAGGATAAGGGAATATAGAATGTGGCAAGATATTCTTTAGACGGGGTGGTCAGAAAAGGCCTTACTGTTGAGGCTGGATTTTGTGCGCCATGATCTGAACCACACATTACAGAATACCAAAATCAAATTCACCCTAAAACATAAGCCTGGCAAAGCTGGATGGCACCTGCAAATTAGGTGGATCCAAAGGCTTGTTGGAATTTTGAGTTAGGCTTTAGGTGGTTCTTTCTTGTGAGAAATACAACAAGTCTCACGGATACAAGAGAGGACTGTGGGCTTGGCAGCTGGCATAAAACCTGAAATATGAACCCCTCATGCACTCCAGCCTTCGTGAAAGGTGTTTTCACCTTCTGGTAGTTGCTGACAAGATTTTAGATGCTACGGAGTGAGTCAGTCCTTAGAAAGCAATTCAAGAGGCAAGGAATCATTGGCTCTGAGCAATTAGTCACAGTAGGAACCTGAGAATTAGTCACAAACATGCCCTTAAATCAGTTTCCTGTTCTCCTTTCAGTTCTGCCTTCAACCCTTGTATGAGTTTAATTCAAAGGTCATTGCCAGCTACAGAGCAAACAAGCTCGACGCTGTCCAGTGGACACCACCAAAGAGAAAGACGATGAAGTTCACCAAAGAATGTGAGGAACATTAAGAAAGATGAAGGAAGACTAGGCATCATGAGTGCTGGAGGCCCCCCAGGACTCTGAAAGGATGGAAGCCTACACCATCGGGAGGCTTCGCTCATGACAGGGATTAACGGGCTCGGGGCTGAGCTATCCAACCTGAGATCCCTTCAGAATGATCAAGCGAAAATGCAGCTCAAGCTACCTGCCTTGGTTAATCCTGTGGACACTCTCCATGGGGTGACATATAGTCAGAATTCATCTCTGTTCTCCGTGGAAAATACGCTTTTCTCACGATAACACTACTTTTTTATTTTTAGGGAACCCTTCATTCAAGGAGATAAAAGTTTATATCATAATTGGGGATTGTAGGGGGGGATTTTCAACCCCCAGAATGAGGAACTCAGGCCTGGATAAGCAAAGGCTACACTGACATTAGACCTGGGATAGGCAAATCACAGCCTGCAAAAGCTGTCATTTTTGTACGTCCTGCAGCTACGAATGCTTTATGCATTCATATACGTGGTTAAAAAAAATCAGAAGTACACTGCTTTGTGACACATGAAAATTATATGAAATTTAAGTTCCAGCTCTCACAAAGTTTCAGCTTTTTATTGGAACTCAGTTACACCCATTTGCTTACATGTTTACGGCTGCCTTCCGGCCCCACGTGCAGGGTGGAATCGTTGCACAGAGACCATGTGGCTTGCGAGGCTGAAAATATTTAGTACCTGTCCCTTCACAGAAAGTGTTTGCCAGCTCCATTGTTTTCAACTCTATTTGAGCTATTGCTCCTTTTATATAACAAATATTTATGTAACAAATAAAGTAGCACTTACTTTACTGTCCTGAAATAAGAACCATAATTAATATAATCTACCAATACACACATTTTAAAAATTGGTATAATATTTTCACTGAATTATAAACTATAAATAAAAGAAAATAGTTTATAATAAAATAATAGGTACTCAAATACATAAATTTTGGGGGCAGGAACAGCACCGTAAGTCATAATGGTGCACTCAGATACTTGCGCCTCTATGTAGAAGGGAGTGAATGAGACAGCTGTAAGTGCAGACTGACACACGTGGCCGTGTTGACAGCCCAAACATCACAACCGGCAGTGCTGCTGTTGCCTAACGAGAGAGTTCAGTGACAATAGTAGGTGCTTCTGATGGAGCGCACGGCCATCGACAAACTGTGTTTATTAGGGAAGGAACTTCTATCTGACCTCCTCTCTCCTCTCAGTGCCTTACATTGGCTGAACTCAAGCAGAAGCCAGTGGGCGGGGCAGCCTGTTCCATGAAATCCGTAAAGGAAAGACCCCAGGGGCACACAGCAGGGTGGAGAACAATAAACAGTGGGTCCACATGGCAAGTGGAGAGTATACCAACCACCATCATCTCAGTAAACTATGTGAATTCCCCTGATCCCCCCAGCCAAACTTTTAGATACTGTCTAACCTGATAGCCACTAGCACACATGGCTGTTTATGTTAATATTAATTTTAGAAATTCAGTTACTCAGTGACACAATCCACATTTCTAGAACCCAATAACCCACATGTGGCTGTGGCCACCATACTGGATGGTTTAGATTATAGAACGTTTATATCATCTCGGAAAGTTTCACTGGACAGTGTCTAGCCTAGACTCACATTTGCTCTCTGCTGCTCAAACACACTCCTTGTCCAGTCTATAAGCAAGTGCTGGTGCTACACTTAGGAAATCCATCCTGACACCTTCCACTTATCTTCATCCCCATCATCACCCTATTCCAAGTTGTCATCCTTTCTACCTGGACCACCAAAGGAGCCCCCAAATGGTCTTTCTATTTCCATTGTGGATCTCTCCCTGCAAATCTGATCTCCTCATAGCATTCAGAGTGATATTAAAAAATAAATCATGATCATATCAGATATAAACATCTTGAACCAGAAATCCCGCTGCATGTGCCATGCCTGATGGGGTCTCTAGTACCCAGCTCCCACCTACCCTGACCTCATCTCCTTGTACCATTTCCCCACTCACTATCTCCAGTTGCACTGGACCTTTTTCCACTCGAAAGCACTCAGGGCTGGCCCCTGCTTTGGGCTTCGGCACCCACTTTTCCTTCTGTCTGGAAAGCCAGCTCCTTTCACAACTTCCCAGGCTGGGCCCTTCCTGGAGCAGTGTCTGAGCTCAAATGTCATCTCTGCAGGAACAACCTAGTCTGAAAGAGCACATCTCAATGAGTCTTTCCCTCCATGATACCCTGTTCTATTTTCTTCCAAGCATGTATTAATTCTGAAATTATCTTGCTCAATTATTTTTGACACATTTCCCAGCTGCTTCCCCTGAGTGGCATGAGCTCTGCTAAATCTCAAGACAAAGGCAAGTGCCCAGCACATAGTGAGCTCAGGAAATGCTTTTCAAATGGACTGTGCTTCTGCGGTACCTCTAAAATGAGTTACATCATAGCTTATTTGTTCACTGATAGCAACTGGTTGTACAACAGCTAGGGCTGTAATAACCACACGGTGAGCAACAAAAGCAATAACTCTCCTGCATTTGTTTTGTACTATGGGCCTTTAAAAGCATTGAAGTTCAGCCGACACCGCCATCTCATTATAAATCACCTCTGGAGAGGATGGTTCATTAGAGAACATCAGAGGCAACAGAGTGGGCTGAAAAGAAAAGGCAGTGGCTTTGTGCATAATAAATAATTCATTTTCAGATGACTTTTTCTATTTCAATAAGACTTCTCAATTTCATATTTTTATGAGCACACCTCCTTGCATTTGCATTTTCCAAAGATCTTTTTGCATATGGAACTGATCAACAGCCTACGCTTTGTTTCCCGTGTGAGAGGGATGGAGTGGACTGGTTATGAGCTTAGACTCTGGAGCTCATCCATCTGGAATCTAATTTCAGCTCAGCTTCTTAGCTGGGTAGCTTGGGGCCATTCTTCCAACTCTGTGTGGCCTCATCCATCTGTGAAATGGGGATAATAGTCATATCAACTTCACTGGTTCATTGTGGAAATTAAATTCTTTATAGTATAAAGAATTTATATATATGTAAAGAATATATATACATATAAAGAATTTATATATATGTAAAGAATATATATATAAACAATTTATATATATGTAAAGAATATATATATATAAAGAATGTACTTTCATACGTCTTGAATCAGAAATCCTGCTGCTGCAGGTACCATGGCTGATGGGGTCCCTAGAACCCAGCTCCTGCCTACCCTGACCTCATCTCCTCCATATATGTGTAGATGAACAGTAAGTATTTGGTGTAATTACTGTGAATGCTGTTTAGGGAGCAATGGCTACTCAACAAACACACAATGCAAGAAGGTGCTTTAGAGAAGAGATTTTTTCAAGGGCTGTCTTAATTTGCACTTCGTTGAGAAAGTATAAAAATGAAAGCCATAGTGTGCTGTGCAGTGTGACTGAATTTTCGAAAAGTCTGAGTAAAACAACAGAGGGTATCTGGCATATTAATTAACAGGCTCTCACAAGAAAAGAATGCTATGAACAGTCAAATAAAAAGAGCCAAGAATCTGCTTTTATGCCAAAAATTCAACAAAAATATTATTCAAGCCAGGAAAGGAAGCTCCTTTCCCTAATTTGACAGCCTTTTCTTCAGTCCTGATCTTAGTGGGTGACTGTCACCACACATTACTTGTACTGACTTCAAAACTGCAGGGAGATAGGTGGCCTGGGTTACCATCTCCTCGCAAATCCATGTATATTCCAATGAGGGATAAGGCTGTTCTCTTACACGCCTTTACTGAGCATCTGCTATGGGCTGGTCCTGTGCTTTCTGCTGGGGGATATCAGGAGGACAGGGGTTGAGCATAATCACAGTACTGGAAGGATGTAACACAAACCAGGAGAATACGTGTGCCAGGAGAATACATCCCAAAGATTCTGAAGATGAGGGTAGAGTGTGGTTGGTGAAAAGGAAGTTCATTTTATTTAAGAAGAGAAATGTACTTGATTCAGTGAAGCTTATTTAAAATGTATTTCATCAGAAGATTTACAATAGTAAAATTATATGGTTCTAAAAATATAAGTTTTGTCTGCTAAGATCACAGAAATGGAAATTTTCTACCGAATCACAGATTTAAAGAACATGCCTTAATCGAGAAGATTTAGGAAGATGCAGCTGAGATAAGGAGGGAAGAGATTCCTTAACAATTACATGATTGTAATCCCAAGAATCATATAAGGAAGGAACTCAGCATTCAACCAAGTAGGTGGAGGGTCAGGCCAAGAATAATCTGCTTAGCTTCACCTGTAGTTACCTGGGTTATGGAGTCCCCTACTCATGCTAATGGGAAAACAGCATCTGAGTATGAAATATCACACGTCAGGAGGGGTTTACTGGAGTCTAGCAGCTTCCAGTTTGGAAAAAAGGCTTGGAGATTGGACAGGTTTAGGTGGGTGCTATGGTTTGAATATTCCCTCCCCAAATCATGTTGACACTTAATCCCCACTGTGGCAATACTGAGAGGTGGGCCTTTAAGAGGTGATTGGGCCGTGAGGGCCCTACACTCGTGAATGAATTAATCCATTCGTGGATGTGAATTAATCCATTCATGGATGTGAATAAACCCATTCATGGATGAATGGATGAATGGGTTATCATGGGAGTGAGACTGGTGGCATTGTAAGAGGAGGCAGAGAGACCTGAGACAGCACATTAGCATACTCAGCCCCGCACCATGCGACACCCTGCTCTACCTCGGGACTCTGCAGAGAGTTCCCCACCAGCGAGAAGGTCTTCACCACCTGTGGCCTCTTGATCTTGGACTTCTCAGCCTCCATAACTTTAATACATAATTTTCCTAATAAATCGCCCAGTTTCAGGCATTCTGTTGTAAGCAACAGAAAATAGACAAATACACCAAGGATCAAAGAATAAAATGAGACGAGGAAGGACTTAGAGTGCAAATCAAAGGGACATACTGAGCCTATGTCCTCCCAAGCTTCTTGGGTATGGCTCCTACCTAAGATGGCTCCAAACACATGATCTCAGCCAGCAAGAATAACTCAACACTGTCAGAATCCTCCGACTTGCCCGCTGCCCTCACTGCGTGCAAGGAAAACATGGGTGCACAGAGTAGAGGAGTCAACATGGATCCTGTCTGAGCACGAGGATCAAGGAAGACCCTGTGGTGGATGTGGCATGGGAGCTGGGCTCTAATGAGAGAATTCTGAGATGCTTTTCCCCTTTCCATCAGAATCACGTTTGAGAAAAAGCTCAGAATGTGATATTGAATTGCACTTCCTAAAGAGCAATGGCACATTTGATTCTTCACGTTTGTTTAAGAGCTCTGCGGTCTTCCCCAGGATCTTCAGGGCTGGGTTTGGCAGATGCGTCTGTATGTATCCTTATGCCATTGTGAACGCCATGTAACACCATCAGCACCAGGTCCCTGTAGGGCTGGAGTTCTCCTTTGATTTTTTTCAAGGATAATACAGACATTGTCTGTCCTGACCATGTCTCCTGATTAAGTTTTATCTCAAGTTTCAGATCCATTCTAATAACTAAAACTTAGTGGTCATAGCTGAGACCCAAAGCAAAATGAGAAGCTGGTCAAGAGACCCGCCTGGGAGGGCATGTTTTTAAAATCCCACAGGAGAGCAGAGTCATTCACCTCTACTTCCTGCACTTACAACGGTAACCACAAGTATAATATCCAAACAGCCACTACCCAAGAGGAAGAAAAGAGTTTGTTTTATTTTAAAATGAAGAGGACTTGTGACTATGTTTTAAAGGACTAGCTGATAAGGCATTCAAAAATTGATGAAGTATATATCTATCAGTGCCATGACCCCTGAACACTGGTGTAAACTTGAAACACTTGTTTTAGCCAAAACTCAGGAGGCAGTTAGGAGAGAAGGACATTGAAGAACTTTGAGAAATGGAGACCTTTCTCCTTGGAAAGCTGAGTCACTACAAAGGGGACTCCAACTTTTCCAAGACATGCTAACACCAGGCCGGGTGCAACGGCTCATGCCCCTAATCCCAGCATTTTGGGAGGCAGAGGCGGGTGGATTGCTTGAGGCCAGGAGTTCGAGACTAGCCTGGGCAACATGGCAAAACCCCATCTCTACTAAAATATAAAAATTAGCTGGGCTAATATCTGAAGAAGAGTAAACACCAGTCTCCAGATTCAGACACTAACGTGGTTACAGATAAGCACTTGATAAATGAATGCTAATGCACCTTTAATGACCTTTTCCCTCAGAATTTGCCTCCCTAAAAACAAAACCATATTTACTTACAACATAGTAAGGCATGATTTCCTGAACTGAAAAAACAATGTAATAAATCTCATAAAAACCTACAACTGGATTAAGAAACTAAAAAGTTTCAAGACCCTAGACATTAGGGGGGAAAAAAAGGCAAAATATTGAAGAAGACTTCAAGAAAAAAATACAAAATATTAAAAAAAAATTGTTTCTAAAAAGTAGCTTTCGATGCAAGCACTTGGCGGCATCTCATCCCAGAGCTTTCCTGGAGATGAAATTACACAGCACACAAAGAATGGAGAGGCCACCAGCTTCAGCTCAAGTGGACCTCAGATCCTTGACAACAGCTTGAAGGTGCCACAACTGTGCTCCCTTCCAGCATTATTTTTGAAGACTGTTGATCTACTTACTTAGTTGTGCTATGTGTGAATATTTTAATATTTGAGATTTTATGCCTTTTTTGTCTTGGATATAATTAGAGGGAGATGAGGGATTTCCATTATGGAAAAGATAATGGATTTGACTACATACAAATTACACAAACAGACAGAAGTCTGTGCAAGCCAAAAAAGTCTGACCAGCAAAGTTAGCAAATGGTAAACTAGTAAGAGTACTTGCAATATGTCAGTGGAAAAGTTAGGATCACTAATATATAGAAATAGAAATGTGGTTACCAGTGTCTGGGGAGGAGGGAAGAGGGAGGAGGAATTTGTGTTTAGTAGCTATAGTTTCAGTTTGCAAGATGAAAAAGTTCTGGAGAGCCATTGCACAACAATGAGAAAATACTTAACATTACTAAACTATACACTTACAATGGTTAAGATGGTAGCTTTAATGTTATATGACTTCTACCATAATAAAAAAAGATTTATAACAAAGGTCCAAGAATAAATTGAATTCCCAATGAGAAAAGAAAATGGGCAAAGAACAAATGCTTAATAGGAAATAAACACGTCATCTAAGAAGGGCAAATTAAAACAACACTGAGATATAAGTTTTGCTAAATTTTAATATTTCATGTTGGAGGAAGTTGCAGGAAAATGGGTATCACTATGCATAGCAAGTGGAATTTTAAGCTTTCTGGAAGGCAGAAGCTTAAGTGGTTAAGCTTTCTGGAAGGCAGTAGCTTAAGTGGTTAAGCTTTCTGGAAGGCAGTTTGGCAAACATTATGAAAAAGTAATACAATATTGCATATCCTTTGATTTGAATTTATTTCTAAAAGTTGACCTGAAGGAGTTCATTAAAAATGTGTGCAAAGATTTTTGTACAAAAATATAAACCATAGGTTATTTTATAACAAAAAAGCTCTTAAATTTTAATCTTGTGTGGTAGTGTCATGGAGATATACGGGGAACTTTTTGTTTGGGACTAAAGCTAGGATGCATCTTTTATTCCTGTGTTTTCTTCACACCTATATCCAATGCATTGGGAAATCTTGTCTTCTAAGGTGGACGCTGCTGCTCCACTGCTATTATCTCAGCCAGGACAGTCCAGGACAGCACCAGACATTTCTCCATGTGCACTCCCTTCTCCCACTGTTGCATGCTTGCAGCTGGGCATCTGGCTCCTGGAATAGCTCACTCTCTCCAGCCTCCCTTGCAGCTAGATCTCAGCACTTGGCAGAGCTCCTAGACTGATGGGGTGGGAGCAGAGGTGGGGTGCTCGGGATGGAGAGGAGCACACTCTCCCCTTTCCCACTTATAAAATATAAAAAATTATAGGCCAGGTATGGTGGCTCATGCCTGTAATTCCAGCACTTTGGGAAGCCGAGGCAGGTGGATCACCTTAGGTCAGGAGTTCAAGACCAGCCTGGCTAACATGGTGAAACCCCATCTCTACTAAAAACACAAAAATTAGCTGGGCCTGTTGGCAGGCGCCTGTAGTCCCAGCTACTTGAGAGGCTGAGGCAGGAGAATCGCTTGAACCTGGGGGGCAGAGGTTGCAATGAGCTGAGATCACGCCACTGCACTCCAGCCTGGGTGACAGAGTGAAACTCTGTCTCACAAAAACAGAAAATAAATAATGAAAAAAATTTTTAAATAATGTTTGCCTTAACTGCCTCTTAAATAATGTTTGCCAAGCTGCCTTCCAGAAAGCTTAACAAATACAAAATTCCACCGGCTTTGTGTAATGATTCCCATTTTCCTGCAACTCCATCAACATGGAATGTTAAAATTTAGACAATAGCTGCAACGTGGGTATGGTTGTCATTAATTTGGAGCAAGAGGGATTAGGTCAATGTCTCTGGGGTCACTCAAAGCAACAGGATGGAAAGAGGCCACACCCTGGCCTGCTGGAACCACCTTGAGTCCCAGGCTGCTGACATTTAGACAGGGTATCGAGAGCCAAGTAAACGTCAAGCTCTGTAGGTCAGCATTATAAGGTCTTTTTTTTTCCAGCAGCCAGAATACAGTCCCCTAATGCTCTCTTAACCTCTTGAATTCATTCTCCACGTACAGCCATACTGATCTTCTGAAAACGTAAGTCAGTCCGTGTGGCTCCCCTGCGGACCGCCTCGCGGGGCTTCCCACTGCACGTGACAATCCAACTCCTCATGCTGGCTTCTGAGCTCCCCGGAGACTCTGAACTCAACTCACTCACCACCCGCCATCCAGACAGGCTGGCTTTCCTTCTCTTTCTCTTATGTTTCAGGGATGTGTGACATCAATCAATCAATCAATCAATGGATGCATGGATCTAAAATTTCTTTCACATATTTCTCAATAAAGATAGAATGAACAAAAGCAAAGTAATTTAATAACGGCAACCACATCCCCTGCATGACAACACTCTTTTACCAACCAAGTCAAGGTTAAAATAAGGCACCTTGCTCTGGGAAGACTCAGAACCACTACCAATACAAAAGGTAGATCAGACAGCACTCTGGCTCTCCACTTAGTTCGAAAGGAAGCCACTCAGAGCCCATTGCTAACAACTCAGCCCACCACGTTTCGTTTTGTTTTGTTTTGTTTTTGAGATGAAGTCTTGCTCTATCACCCAGGCTCGCTCTGTCACCTCCGCCTCCTGGGTTCAAGCCATTCTCCTGCCTCAGCCTCCTGAGTAGCTGGGACCACAGGTGTGAGTCACCAGAGCCGGCTAATTTTTGTAGTTTTAGTAGAGACAAGGTTTCACCATGTTGGCCAGGCTGGTCTTGAACTCCTGACCTCAGGTGATCCACCTTTCTTGGCCTCCCAAAGTGCTGGGATTACAGGCATGAGCCACTGCACCCAGCCCCACCAAGTTTTAATCCAATACATTTAATTCAGTTCAAGAATCAGTGGGTGCCTACATACTGCCTACCACTCTTCTTATATTGTAAAATATGGGAGCTGTGGATAAGTCCCTTACCTGAAAAAATTTATAACATTATTGCCAGAGTATTGCTTACATTTTAAATTCAGTAGTTAAGTAATCATAATATAGATAACATTTACTGTGTGTTTGCTCTAGGCTGGGCACTCTAATAAGTATTTTTTTTTTTTTTTGAGGCAGGGTCTCACCCCGTCACACAGGCTGGAGTGCTGTGGTGCATTCTTGGCTCACTGCAAGCTCCGCCTCCCAAGTTCAAACGATCCTCATGCCTCAGCCTCCCAAGTAGCTAGGATTATCGGCATGTGCCATCACACCTGGCTAAGTTTTGTAGTTTTTTTTAGTAGAGATGGGGTTTTGCCATGTTGGTCAGGCTGGTCTTGAACTCCTGGCCTCAAGTGATCTGCCCACCTCGGCCTCCCAAAATGCTGGGATCACAGGCATGAGCCACTGCACCTAGTCTAAGTACACTTTAATTACTGTTTTATCCTTACAACATTATAAGTAGGTATTATCCCTATAACTCCCTCTACAGATGAGGAAATTGAGGCACAATGAAATTAAGTATGGTTGCATGAATAGCTAGTGGAGACCATAATTTGTTATGTTATTCTTTTTCCTGGGAGACTCATAATGACCAATGAAAAATGGAAAACAGGTACTAAGATGAGGGACCTCTTTGAGCCTCAGTTTCCTCAAGTGGAAATAAAGGAGAATTGTTGCAGATGCTGTTCATTGCCTTAGAATACCTTTTATCTTGTTTCCTTGTAACAGAATTTGAGCAACCTTTCATGCTAAAAAAGTAGGTTTCTCAGCCTTCCTTACAATTAGATGTGGCTATATAACTAAGTTTTGGTGAATTGGATGCAACCAGAAACAGTATGTTGGATTCTTGTAAAGTTCTTTTGAAAAGGAAAAGAGACTGGCCGTGTTTGAACTTTGGCCTTTTAAAGTTTTGCTGGTCTGCAGAATATAGATGTGATGGCTGGCATCCCAGCAGCTGTCTTGGACCATGAGGTAATCATGAGGATGTAATCCATGCACCTGACTGCTGAAGTAGAAGGTAAGATGGGGCCTGGGTCTCAGATGTCATGGAACACCAAACCAGCCCTAGACCACTAACCTTAGGAACTTCTTTACATGAAAGAAGAAATCTGTACTTAACTCATAATTAGCCAGAGGGTAAGTTAGGGTGCCTGGGCAGGGAGCTCTGTTGCTCTCAGCCAAATGCAATTCCTAATTGGTACACATGTCAAGGGGGTCTCCATTGAGATTTTTGTTTCTAGCTCTACCATTATACATTCTTAGAACATTACATAGGGCTGGGCACGGTGGCTCACATCTGTAATCCCAGTACTTTGGGAGGCTAAGGTGGGTGGATCACGAGGTCAGGAGTTCAAGACAAGCCTGGCCAAGATGGTGCAACCCCGTCTCTACTAAAAATGCAAAAATTAGCCAGGCGTGGTGGTGGGCACCTGTAATCCCAGCTACTGGGGAGGCTGAGACAGGAGAATCAACCCCAGACGGCAAAGGTTGCAGTGAGCCAAGATCGCATCACTGCACTCCAGCCGGGGCAACAGACTGGGACTCCGTCAAAAAAAAAAAGAACATTACATGTAGCATAGCAAGAAAAGGTGCTGTAGGATGGGAAATGTTTCAGAGGTTGTTGAAGGACGGAGAGAGGGCTCTTGTGGGACTGAGGACTCGTATAGGCCATGAGGAACAATGGGGTTTAGAACAGGCAACGGCAGCATCAGGGCCACTTGAGGCAGGAGAAACGCCGAGTGTGGAGTGTAGGAAACAACATGCAGCCGGGCCTGGGCCGAGGGCAGCAGCAGGAGGTGCTCAGTGCTCAGTCTCCTCAGACCAGAGGTGCGGAAAGGAGCAAATTCAAACCACTACTTGCTCGAGACAAACGGCGTTGCCATTCCCAGTGATAGAACCACTAAGAGTCCAAAGCAAAGGGCACGACCGTCTCACGCAAAATAATAACCAAGGAGGCTCAGTGCCTCTCAAATAAAACAGTAAGAGCCCTTGTCAACTACAGTAACCCAAACACCTTTGCATTTCCTAATGAACAACACAGTAACCAGTTCAGTGTCACCGGGCAGCTGTCCAGTTGCCTTGGACTGAAGACCTGATTTCTGGTGTTCTTTCAGCATGACAGAAGAACACTGGTCAATATTTTCTAATTGGTGGTCTGGGGGACCAGGCGGGTGTTTGCCAAATGTCTCAGCACATTTCACTCCTATGCTTGATCTACATGGACTCCAGAGCTGTGTGTGTTCGAGATCCACAGGTGTCTACATCATATGCTACAAACACATCTATCGAGTCGTCAACAATTTTCACACAATAGCAGACCCAAATCTAATACCTGGAGTTTATTTTCTAAATAATACGTTAAGAAAATTGTTTTATATTTGTATAGATATAGATATAGATATAGATACACACACACACTCACACACACACACACACACACACACACAACGATTGGCTATTGGCAGTCAACTTTGTGGTTTCGTTTCTCACTGTCCTGGTTCTTGGCTCCCCCACTTTTCCCCACCCAGCCTGGGTCACAGTGCGGCGCCTTCCCCTCCCCCGAGTTCAGTTCTAACAGCCCAGGGCGGGGCTTGCTTACCATAGCCAGCGGCACAACTCCAATCAGGTCCTTTGGGCTCACATAGATCTTGGACACTCCCAAGTCAGACGTGATCTCTCCGGGGTACTCGACCTGCCACGTGACCAGCTGTGTGGCTGGCAGGTCACCGGGCTCTTCCACCTCCACATCGATCTGCATGACCTCGTAGGAGGCGCCATCCGCACTGGAGAGAAGACACAGAGGAGAACAGCTTTCAGGGACTGATGAGGCATAGCACGCTTGGCAGAGAGTGGGCGGCCCTTGGCCATTTCTCTATGTACCTCCACATGGAACCAAGCGCACACATCTCTGCAAAGAGCATTCAGAGATGCCATTCCAAAATGAACAAAGGAGCTTTAATATGCTCTGCAGCATTAGCCTGGGCTTAGATACTGTCACTCCAGGTTCCAAAGTCCTTCTGTTTGTGGGCTGCTCAGCTGCCGCAGAGCAGGTATTTGTGGATAATTATGGGAAATAGTGATTGCATTTCTTAAACACTTCCTTTCCCATTCTCCATTTAGGAGAACACTTTTCCTCACTCTCACAAATTTCTAGGCAACTTCCATTGGATTTTCCAAAGCCACAGCCAGACTGAGTTGGTTGCACAGAATTTTAAGGATGTCTGAGGGTGACACAGTTGTGTTATTGGCAGTGGTAAGACAGAATTGCAGAGAAACAGGCAGCGTGTGCATAACAAACCAGGGTCAAGGGGGTCGCTGTGATGAGCATGGAGAAGTCACCAGATATTACGTGGAGATGGGAGTCATTGCAACAAAGACTGGTTTCTAGACACTCAATTTTCCTATAAGCATACATCTAGAAACAAATCCACCTAGGACTTTCTGGATTATTTTTACAGCTATTTAAGTAATTAATTAGCTGCCTGCCTCATCATAGTGATTTTTGGTATGATGTCTGCTCTTCTATGTGACAGGTAGAAAAATGTAGATTTGGTGCCTGCCTCTACCTGAAAAGGAAGTGAGCAGGGTGTAGGTGAGAATGAACAGAGGAATCCGCTGAGAGAGGTGCTTTTTAAAGCCTCAGTGGCCAAACAACGTCTACGTGTCAGATCTATTTCTAAAAGATTTGAATTTTACACCTTTGAGAAATGATCACTGAACTCTGACATGTAGGAGAATAAGGTTTGTTCTTTTATATGTGACAAAGCTATTGACATTTTTATCCCACCGTCAATCTCACCCAAGTTTACCAGTAAGAAGCTCAGAGATAAACGACGGGGCTTCCAGGGAGCCTTGTTCTCAATAGGAGGGATGAGATGGAAAACTAGAAGATCAGGGGAGATTCTAATGAACAGAGAAGGAGGGAGAGAGAGACAGGCAGAGAGAGAGAAAGGAGAAGGGAGGGAAAAATGGAAGGAGAGAGAGAAGTAGAAAGAAAGGAAAGATAAAAGTGATCACTTGAAGTCAGGAGTTTGAGACCAGCTTGGCCAACAGGGCAAAACTCTATCTCTACTAATAATACAAAAATTAGCTGGGCGTGGTGGCATGTGCCTATAATCCCAGCTAGATGGGAGGCTGAGGCATGAGAATTGAACCTGGGAGGCAGAGGTTGCAGTGAGCTGGGATCACACCAGTGCATTCCAGCCTGGGTGACGAAATGAAAATATGTCTCAAAAAAAAAAAAAAAAGGAAAAGAAAAAGAAAGACAGAAGAGGAGGAAGGGGAGGAGGAAAAGAAAGAGGAGGGGAAGGAGGGGGCCAGAGAAATGAGATGACTAGAACTGCCAAAAGAAAGAACCCCAACCGCAGAGGTCAGCCTTCCGCTTAAGCAGCCATCTCTTCCATGGAACGGGGTAGCTGCAATGGGCTGTGAGTAATGAAGGGGAAAAGACGACAGCTGGTTTTCGAATCCTACAAAATGCACTCCCTCTTGGCTCTTGAAAGAAAGTTGTTTAATTCTTTGAGAAGCAGCTGCTGTGATAAAAAATCCCCTAGGCCACGGTGGGCTTTTTTCTCCCATACCTTTCTTTACATAAGAAAAGGATGCCACTGTCTCTTTGAAGCCCCTGACTGGCATTTCTAGTCACAGCTAGAGGGAACTTGGAATTAAGATGCTAGAATGCACCTTTGTTTTTGTATTCGAACTCGACAAGAATTTTGGTATGACTTTCCCATTGATGAAATGGGATAACCTCCGTCTTGTCTGTGGGCCTCGCGTTCTGTTTTTAATCACAAAGAAAGGAATTTATAGAACAGAATTAGCATTACTTGCGTTTGAGCCGTGTGAACACCTGCATAAGTGTAGCTCATTGTACACAATAACTGCCCATATGTGCACATCACATTCTACCCCTATTTCCTTCCAGATTCCTTGACCTCAAATAAAAACCAACAATCCTTGCCCGCAGTAGAACACTGGATGCCTCCCACCCCACAGCCCCATACTTCTGTTTTTAGAGTTTGTTTTATCAGGACAACTTTATACATCTCTGCATATATGTAAGTTCTTGCCATCCTAGAAGACACCTATAATACCATTCAATAAATAGAAGGTAATAAGTGCTCCCTTTACTTCATCTAATTTTACTCTTCCTGTAACCTTACGTGATTGTCTATACATTTAGATTTTCCCTTTTTCTTTAGATCCCTTTCCCAGCCAAGATGTAAAAGCAAAAAGGTCTTTTTCCAGCCAACTGCCCTCTCTATGAAGTGGTGATGAAAATATTCTATGTTGAGAATTCTTTTTCTTTTTTTTTTATTATACTTTAAGTTTTAGGGTACATGTGCACAACGTACAGGTTTGTTACATATGTATGCATGTGCCATGTTGGTGTGCTGCACCCATTAACTCGTCATTTACATTAGGTATATCTCCTAATGCTATCCTTCCCCCCTCCCCCCACCCCACAACAATCCCCGGTGTGTGATGTTCCCCTTCCTGTGTCCATGTGTTCTCATTGTTCAGTTCCCACCTATGAGTGAGAACATGCAGTGTTTGGTTTTTTGTCCTTGCAATAGTTTGCTGAGAATGCTGGTTTTCAGCTTCATCCATGTCCCTGCAAAGGACATGAACTCATCATTTTTTATGGCTGCATAGTATTCCATGGTGTATATGTGCCACATTTTCTTAATCCAGTCTATCATTGTTGGACATTTGGGTTGGTTCCATTACTGGGTATATACCCAAAGGATTATAAAACATGCTGCTATAAAGACACATGCACACGTATGTTTATTGTGGCACTATTCACAATAGCAAAGACTAAGCTGGGAATTCTCAATCCAGGACTATACCAACCTTCAGGAAGGTTGTACCTTGAACTTGTGGGGAAAACGTTGTATGTACGTGATTTTCTGGAAAGATTCCCTAGCTTGCATGAGTTCCCCAATAGTTCATCCACAGTACGGTTATGGACCGAGTTCCCGACAATTTCCTTTATAAATTCTGCACATGGTGATCTCGTTGGAATATCTCATCACGTGTATCTTAGTGTGACAGTGGGAATTTGAATTTTAATGCCCCTTTGTAAATATTTAGCACTTAACAGCTTCCCGAACTCTTGCGTAGTAGGCAATATTTATCACTTCTTCATGTTTTACTCTAAAGACAAGGACTGTGCCTTTGCAGTTTGTGTGTCTGACAGATGGTACATGTCCTGAAAATGGTGGTCATATTTATCTTGTTGCATTTTGTGCTTATAATAGAGAGTAATTCCTGATATTCATCAGAAGGGAATCTGATGTATTGTAGGAGATAAATACAGTTGGTTAAAGAGAAGTTTATAAAACATATCTGGTTAAAGCAGTGATTTTTCCACCTCCCATGCATTCAAATTGCCTGGAGGAACTTTACAAATAAAGCAATGTCCAGGCATCATCCTTACAGATTTCTGATTGTTCCTGAGTGGAGCCAGGGTCAAAGGTGTTCAAACCAGAGCGACTCCATCCTGAATGAGGGCTGGAAAATGAGGCTGGCCCTTGCTGGGCAGCATTCCCAGAAAGTTAGGCATTCCTAGCCTCTAGATGTTTACAGTTAAGGGAACAAATTAATAATGTTTACTAAACAGACCCAGACTTGGGAGTGTCCAGACATCCCAATAGCTGGAGAAAAAAGACATTCCTGAAGTTGCTTATCAGCTTGAGGAGATTTTGGGCTGAGACAATGGGCAGGATACAAAATCAATGTACAAAAATCACAAGCATTCTTGTATACCAATAACAGACAAACACAGAGCCAAATCATGAGTGAACTCCCATTCACAATTGCTTCAAAGAGAATAAAATACCTAGGAATCCAACTTACAAGGGATGTGAAGGACCTCTTCAAGGAGAACTACAAACCACTGCTCAATGAAATAAAAGAGGATACAAACAAATGGAAGAACATTCCATGCTCATGGGTAGGAAGAATCAATATCATGAAAATGGCCATACTGCCCAAGGTCATTTACAGATTCAATGCCATCCCCATCAAGCTACCAATGACTTTCTTCACAGAATTGGAAAAAAACTACTTTAAAGTTCATATGGAACCAAAAAAGGGCCTGCATCGCCAAGTCAATCCTAAGCCAAAAGAACAAAGCTGGAGGCATCATGCTACCTGACTTCTAACTATATTACAAGGCTACAGTAATCAAAACAGCATGGTACTGGTACCAAAACAGAGATATAGACCAATGGAACGAACAGAGCCCTCAGAAATAATGCTGCATATCTACAACTATCTGATCTTTGACAAACCTGATAAAAACAAGCAATGGGGAAAGGATTCCCTATTTAATAAATGGTGCTGGGAAAACTGGCTAGCCATATGTAGAAAGCTGAAACTGGATCCCTTCCTTACACCTTATACAAAAATTAATTCAAGATGGATTAAAGACTTACATGTTAGACCTAAAACCATAAAAACCCTAGAAGAAAATCTAGGCAATACCATTCAGGACATAGGCATGGGCAAGGACTTCATGTCTAAAACACCAAAAGCAATGGCAACAAAAGCCAAAATTGACAAATGGGATCTAATTAAACTCAAGAGCTTCTGCACAGCAAAAGAAACTACCATCAGAGTGAACAGGCAACCTACAGAATGGGAGAAAATTTTCACAACCTACTCATCTGACAAAGGGCTAATATCCAGAATCTACAATGAACTCAAACAAATTTACAAGAAAAAAACAAACAACCCCATCAAAAAGTGGGCGAAGGATATGAACAGACACTTCTCAAAAGAAGACATTTATGCAGCCAAAAAACACATGAAAAAATGCTCATCATCACTGGCCATCAGAGAAATGCAAATCAAAACCACAATGAGATACCATCTCACACCAGTTAGAATGGCGATCATTAAAAAGTCAGGAAACAACAGGTGCTGGAGAGGATGTGGAGAAATAGGAACACTTTTACACTGTTGGTGGGACTGTAAACTAGTTCAACCATTGTGGAAGACAGTGTGGCGACTCCTCAGGGATCTAGAACTAGAAACACCATTTGACCCAGCTATCCCATTACTGGGTATATACCCAAAGGATTGTAAATCATGCTGCTATAAAGACACATGCACATGTATGTTTATTGCGGCACTATTCACAATAGCAAAGACTTGGAACCAACCGAAATGTCCAACAATGATAGACTGGATTAAGAAAATGTGGCACATATACAGCATGGAATACTACGCAGCCATAAAAAATGATGAGTTCATGTCCTTTGTAGGGACATGGATAAAGCTGGAAACCATCATTCTCAGCAAACTATCGAAAGGACAGAAAAACAACCACCGCATGTTCTCAGTCATAGGTGGGAACTGAACAATGAGAACACATGGACAGAGGAAGAGGAACATCACACACTGGGGACTATTGTGGGGTGGGGGGATGGGAGAGGGATAGCATTAGGAGATATACCTAATGTAAATGATGAGTTAATAGGTGCAGCACACCAACATGGCACATGTATACATATGTAACAAACCTGTACGTTGTGCACATGTACCCTAAAACTTAAAGTATAATAATAATAAAATTTAAAAAAAGACATTCCTAATTTTGTTTTACAGATAATTATGTTGCCGGGCGTGGTGGCTCATGCCTGTAATCCCAGCACTTTGGGAGGCCGAGGTGGATGGATCACTTGAGGGCAGGAGTTCAAGACCAGCCTGGCCAACATGGTGAAGCCTCATCTCTTAAAAAAAAAAACAAAAAAACAAAAAAAAAAACAAATGAGCCGGGCATGGTGGCATAGGCCTGTAATCCCAGGGGAGGCTGAGGCAGGAGAATTGCTTGAACACAGGAGGCAGAGGTTGCAGTGAACTGAGATCGTGATCCTGCCACTGCACTCCAGCCTGGATGACAGAGCGAGACCCTGTCTCAAAGAAATGAGGAAAGATAATAATATTGATTCTTGCAAAACATAGTAATTAAGAAAACTAATCCTTTGTCACAAACCCTTGTAGCAGAACACATTTCTCCATATATACAAGCATTGTTCCTAGGGTGGACTCCTTCCTCCTCTTACTTTCGGGAATGCCCTACTCTGTCTGTGGAGTAGCTGTCCTTTCGCCACTTTACTTTCTTAATAAACTTGCTTTTGCTTTGCACTGTGGACTCGCCCTGAATTCTTTCTTGCGTGAGATCCAAGAACCCCTTTCCTGTAACATATTTCTGGTGACCACAGATGGGACTACAGTGCAGAAACCCTGGTCCAAGGGCTACCTTTGGGTAAATGTTGGGGTCCCGTAACCTGTTTCTGGCAAACCCCAAATGGGTGATACTGAAGAGACCCCCGCCCCAAAGGAAAATCATCTGCATGCACCAACTGGCTAACTTTGGGTAAGTGGGGTGCATATAGCTGGGTAAAGAATGGGATTGGGTTAGAGGCCCAACTTAGGGAAGTCAGTGTCTCCTAAGACAGAGTGGGTTAGAGGACCCTCTTAATAAAAGGCAAGGATGCTTGAGCAACCTTGGGTTAGAGGCCTGACCTTGGGTTAGGAGCCGACTTAGTTGCTTCTAAGATTTAGGGGGTTAGAGGCTCCTCTCAGTAAAGTCCCTCTCGGCTAAGAGCAGGTTTGGCACCGCAGGCTCTGCTCTTCATATTAACCTGCCTTTTTCTCTTGCTGCATGAATCAATTTCTTGGTTGCTGTCTCTGTTTCACTGTCATTTTCAGGAGACTTTATTTAACGGGTCTCAGGGATTTTAACTTACTCTTGTCCTACGTGCCTCCCGATTTCCGTCCGTCTGCTTGCAAAACATTGGGAGCAAAAAGCATTGATGGCTCCGTCCCTAAAATTGCTGATTGAGATTTGGTATTTAACAGCTACGAGCAGTAAGATTAGATAGATGTGGTTACGTTTTGTTGCCACTATGCCGACTAGGTGTGATTGAGAAGCACAAGGATGGAAATCAGGGCACTCTTCCCTTTGCTTTTTGTTTCATTTTGCACACTGAAAAAAACTTCTTTCCTTTCTTGGATTTGGGCAAACTGGCTTTGCTCATCCACTATTGCCCAGAACCTGCTTGCTCTGGTCCTTCTCATCTAAATCCTCTTCATTTCCTTTCCCTTATTCGACATTTTTGTTAAAGTCCATGTTGTGGTTTATCTAAGATTCATGGCTCAGTTCACTTACGTTATTTGGATAATGTGAATAAGAGAATTCAATTTTTGGCAGGGATCCCCTCGTTAATGCAGCTGGCCTTCAAAACCTGTCTTAACCTTGTTAGCGGAACTCGGCCAGTGGCAATACAATCTCGCAGGTTTGGAACTTTTCTTTCAGCATCACCTGCTTCCTTCATGGGAACCACAGCATCGATTCCAAAGAACTCACCACTAGAATGTATTCTCGAACACTGGGACCAGTTTCAACGGAATGGGCTTAAGAAGACAAAACAGGTGTTTCTATGTAATACTGGTATTTGGCTTCAGTATTATTTGGAAAAGCAAGAGAAATGGCCTCCTGCTGGAACTATGGCCTTTAATACTATACTTCAAGTGAGTTTTTTTGTAAGTGGGAGGGAAAATGGGATGAAATATCATATGTTCAAGCATTTTTGCTGCTCATTCAGGATAAAAACCTGCAGCAGGCGTGTGCATGTTTGATGAGAGGAAAAGAAAAAGAGCTAGACATGGTTCTGTTAATGTGATGGATTACATTTATTGATTTGAGTATGTTGAATCAGCCTTGCATCCTAGGAATGAAGCCAACTTGATTGTGGTGGATAAGCTTTTTGATGTGCTGCTGGCTTCAGTTTGCCAGTATTTTATTGAGGATTTTCGCATCGATGTTCATCAGGGATATTGGCCTGAAATTTTCTTTTTTTTTGTCGCGTCTCTGCCAGGTTTTGCTATCAGGATGATGCTGGTTTCACAAAATGAGTTAGGGAGGAGTCCCTCTTTTTCTGCTGTTTGGAATAGTTTTACGAGGAATGGTACCAGCTCCTCTTTGTACCTCTGGTAAAATTCGGCTGTGACTCCATCTGGTCCTGGGCTTTTTTTGGTTGGTAGGCTATTAATTACTGCCTCAATTTCAGAACTTGTTATTGGTCTATTCAGGGATTCGACTTCTTCCTGGTTTAGTCTTTGTAGGGTGTGTTTGTCTAGGAATTTATCCATTTCTTCTAGATTTTCTAGTTTATTTTCCTAGAGGTGTTTGTAGTATTCTCTGATGGTAGTTTGTATATCTGTGGGATCAGTGGAGATATCCCCTTTATCATTTCTTATTTTGTCTATTTGATTCTTCTCTCTTTTCTTCTTTATTAGTCTGGCTAGCCGTCTCTATTTTGTTAATCTTTTCAAAAAACCACCTCCTGGGTTCATTGATTTTTTTGAAGGGTTTTTCGTGACTCTGTCGCCTTCAGTTCTGCTTTGATCTTACTTATTTCTTGTCTTCTGCTAGCTTTTGAATTTGTTTGCTCTTGTTTCTCTAGTTCTTTTAATTGTGACATTAGGGTGTCGCTTTTAGGTCTGAACATATCTCACAATAATAAGAGCTATTTATGAAAAACCCATAGCCAGTATCATACTCAATGGGTACAAGCTGGAAGCATTCCTTTTGAAAACCGGCACAAGACAAGGATGCCCTCTCTCACCACTCCTATTCAACACAGTATTGGAAGTTCTGGCCAGGGTAATCAGGCAAGAGAAAGTAATAAAGCATATTCAAATAGGAAGAGAGGAAGTCAAATTGTCTCTTTGAAGGTGACATGATTGTATATTTAGAAAACCCCATTGTCTCAGCCCAAAAACTCCTTAAGCTGATAGGCAACTTCGGCAAAGTCGTAGGATATAAAATCAATATGCAAGTATCACAAGCATTCCCATACACTAATAATAGACATGGAGAGAACCAAGTCATGAATGAACCCCCATTCAAAATTGCTAGAAAGAGAATACAATACCTAGGAATACAACTTATGAGGGACGTGAAGGACCTCTTCAAGGAGAACTACAAACTACTGCTCAAGGAAATAAGAGAGGACACAAACAAATGGAAAAACATTCCATGCTCGTGGATAGAAAGAATCGGTATCGTGAAAATGGCCATGCTGCCCGAAGTAATTTACAGATTCAATGCTATCCCCATCAAGCTACCATTGACTTTCTTCACAGAACTAGAAAAAAACTACTTTAAATTTCATATGGAACCAAAAAAGAGCCTCTATAGCCAAGACAGTCCTAAGCAAAAAGAACAAAGCTGGCAGCATCATGCTACCTGACTTCAAACAATATCACAAGGCTACAGTAACCAAAACAGCATGGTACTGGTACCAAAACAGATATAGAGACCAATGGAACAGAATAGAGACCTCTGAAATAACACCACACATCTACAACCATCTGATCTTCAACACACCTGACAAAAACAAGCAATGGAGAAAGGATTCCCTATTTAATAAATGGTGCTGGGAAAACTGGCTAGCCATATGCAGAAAACAGAAACCAGACTCCTTCCTTTATACCTTATACAAAAATTAACTCAAGGTGGATTAAAGACTTAAAAATAAAACCTAAAACCACAAAAACCCTAGAGGAAAACGTAGGCAATACCATTCAGGACATAGGCATAGGCAAAGGCTTCATGACTAAAACACCAAAAGCAATGGCAACAAAAGCCAAAATTGACAAATGAGATCTAATTAAACTAAAGAGCTTCTACACAACAAGAGAAACTATCATTAGAGTGAACAGGCAACCTACAGAATGGGAGAACATTTTTGCAATCTATCCATCTGACAAAGGTCTAATATCCAAAATCTACAAGAAATTTAAACAAATTTACAAGAAAAAAACAACCCCATCAAAACATGGGCAAAGGATATGAAGAGACACTTCTCAAAAGAAGACATTTATGCAGCCAACAAACATGAAAAAAACCTCATCATCACTGATCATTAGAGAAATGCAAATCAAAACCACAATGAGATACCATCTCATACCAGTTAGAATGGCGATCATTAAAAAGTCAGGAAACAACAGGTGCTGGAGAGGATGTGGAGAAATAGGCACACTTTTACATTGTTGGTGGGAGTGTAAATTAGTTCAACCATAGTGGAAGACAGTGTGGCGATTCCTCAAGGATCTAGAACCAGAAATACCATTTGACCCAGCAATCCCATTACTGGGTATATACCCAAGGGATTATAAACCATTCTACTATAAAGACACATGCACACGTATGTTTATTGCAGCACTATTCACAATAGCAAACACTTGGAACCAACCCAAATGCTCATCAATGATAGATTGGATAAAGAAAATGTGGCACATAACGCCATGGAATACTATGCAGCCATAAAAGCAAATGAGTTCATGTCCTTTGCAGGGACATGGATGAAGCTGGAAACCATCATCCTCAGCAAACCAACACAGGAACAGAAAATCAAACACCACATGTTCCCACTCATAAGTGGGAGTTTAACAATGAGAACACATGGACACAGGGAGGGGAACATCACCCACCAGGGCCTGTTGGGGGTAGTGGGTAAGGGAAGAGAGAGCATGAGGACAAATACCTAATACATGCTGGGCTTAAAACCTAGATGATGGGTTGATGGGGGCAGCAAACCATAAGGCACATGCTTAGTTATGTAACAAACCTGCATGTTCTGCACATGTATCCCAGAACTTAAAGTAAAATAAAATAAAATAAAATAAAATAAAGAAAAGAAAAGAAAAGAAAGGAAAACTGGCCATTGGGAGAGGGATTGCCCAGCATCCCAGAGGGAGCCATTGGCACCTGAACCAATGATGGCCGAAATAGCCAGGCAATCCTGAGTGACGGGGTCCGAGACCTTCCACCACAGCTCCCATTGGACAACTAGCCATATCTCTGGAGGAGCCTCGGGTAACCCTTGATGTGGCAGGTAAGAATAGTAACTTCCTTCTGGAATGCTTACTCGGTTTTCACCCATTATAATGGGCCTCAGTCATCCCAAAACTGTACGGTCAAGGGGATAGATGGACAAGTCCATGGATGCCATTTTATTTATCCTTTAAGCTGCTCTTCAGGGACTTTGGTTTTCTCCTGAATGCCCCACCCCTTGTTGGGAAAGGATCTGTTAACTCAGCTGCAAACAGTAGTATCTTTTTGAAATTATAAGGCAGACAGAAATTGCTCCTTCTCCTTTCCTGTGAACAAATACCAAGCTTTGTTGCTAGACGCTCCGGATATAACACTTGAAGTATGCCAGACTTTGAATCCAGCTACCTATTTGCCTGAACCCACAGGCACCCTAGGTCATTCTTGTATTCAAGTTATGGAGCAAGTTTACTCCAACCATCCATATTTAAAAGATGAGGCTCTAGATAATCCTGAGGTAGAATGGTTTATAGGCAGAAGTAGCTTTGTGCACCAAGGAAAAAGGACAACAAACTGTTAATACCAGGTGCTAATCAGTGGAAAATAGTTAAGCATTTGCATGACTCTACTCATTGGGGAAGAGAGTCCCTGTTTCAATTAATGTCTTACCTTTTTATAGGAAAAGGCTTATTTAAAACAGTAAAGCAGGTAACTCGGGCCTGTGAACTACGTGTCGGGAATAATCCAAATAACCAACCTTCACCTCCTGCTCTAGTAAGGCCTGTTCAGCACACGGGAACATACCCTGGCAAAGATTGGCAAGTAGGTTATACTCAGATGCTCCCATGTAAAGAGTTTAAATATTTATTAGTATTCACTGACACATTTACCAGTTGGATCAAGGCTTTTCCTATCCGGTCTGAAAAGGCAATTGAGGTTTCTAAACTCTTGCTAAAGGAAATAATTCCTAGATCTGGGCTGCCTAAGGGCTTACAGAGCAATAATGGCCCATCTTTCACAGCGACAATTACCCAAAACATATCTTCAGCCCTAGGAATTCAGTACCACCTCCACTTGGCATGGAGGTCAGTCTTCGGGGAAAGTAGAAAGAGCTAATCAAACTCTAAAAAGGACTGTTGCTAAACTATGCCAAGAAACATCCGAAATCTGGCTGTCTTTATTACCTGTAGCCTTATTACGGGTTCAAGTGGTCCCTAAGGGAAATCTGCACCTCAGCCCTTTTGAAATAATGAATGGAAGACCTTTCTTAACTACAGGCCTCCTAATAGACATAGATAGTTTCAAGCTACAGATTTATGCGATCAGCTTAGGACAAGTGCAAAACACACTCCTTGAATATGGAAATCAAAGACTTCTCTTCCCCAGCTAAGGAAGAGAACCTTGTTACAACCCAGCAGGGAAGTTGGATCCCATTAAATACTTGGAAGGAAAGATCCCCAGCAGATCAACTTTCTCCCAAAATGGAAGGAACCTATCAAGTTTTCCATAGTACCCCAACTGCAGTTAAACTTCTGGGAATAAATAGTTGGGTCCACCTATCTCGAATTCAGCCTGTCTCTTATGAAGTCCCATAGGCCAACGGAACACAAGAGACTGATCCCGTTTATTCCCGTGAGCCAATCAGTGACCTCCGACTCCTGTTCAGGAGAAATGAAGGGGATGGGTAACATAAATACATGGATTTGTATTCTACTTTTGGGTATAAGTTGGAATCATGCAGAGAGTGACTTATTTACTGAGTGGGCCCAGACTTCAGCCTCTCTGCATAATCAGACAAACTGTTGGGTATGTGGAGAATTGCCACTTTCCTCCACTTCCAGTTGCCCTGGCATATTCAACCAACCAACCCAAGTTCATGGGGATTTTATTATGACTGGGAAACTGAACATCATAAACATAATCCCTCTTCTCCCATGTATCATAGCCACACGGGCCTTAGCCCCTTCCCCTCCTATAAAGAGACAAGAAGGCACCTTTTTAACCTAATTAGAAAACAGCTAAACTCCACCCCAACTTTAGGTTATGCTATACATGACGAATGCGGGCAAATGACAGCTGTTCCAGTGCAGGTATCAGGCAAAGCTCCTGCATGTTTTGAAAGGCTCAATAATAGTCACCACCAGACTGAAACCCACGATATAGGATGGCTGTCACCTCAACAATGTAATCAGACCCTTCTTCTAACAGACCAGATGTGGATGGGATGGCAAGATAATCTGCCAAAAATGGATGACTACCCTTCTCTTCGGGGATGGTTATGGGCTTGTGGAACACATGGCTGGCCTAGCCATACTTACCTTATAACTGGACTGGAAGATGTATGTGAGGTCGTGCTTATCTCCCAGGATGCATCCTCACCAAATTGGACTCTCTCCCATCTAACTGGGAAATGGTAAAAGCTCACCATAGGTGACAAAAACGGGCATCTTAGTGGTTCTATCCGATGGCTATATTTTCCCCACAGGCACCTACAATCAGTATCCAGTTACAAGTTAAAGCCTTAGCCAAGCACACTGTTGCAGCTTTCAATAATACACGCCCTGGCCGTACCTCCTAACTGAGGAAACTTCTCAGATTAGGCAGGTAGGCTTACAAAACCCTATGGCTTTGGACATTTTAACAGTGGCCCAAGGGGGAACTTGTGCTTTGATCGAAGCCGAATGTTGTGTGTATGTTCCAGACTTTTCACATAAGATTACCCAGGCTATGAAAGCTTTAGACACTCACATCTCTGCCATTGCTGCACTATCAGTCAACCTTATCTCAGTTTGGTTCCAACAACTGCCCAGTTCTTGGAATGCCTTTCTGCTTAGTTTACTTGGAATGATTTTACTCATTGTGCTTTGCTGTTGTGGAATATACTGTGGTTGTGCTCTTTGTGTAAGAATGAAGGACAAGTTCACTCAACGCTTTCTTAAATTGGACACTTGTTAATCTTCCAGATATCACCTTTTGTTGGAACATGGAGTTAAGAACAACCCTCACCATACCAGTGCTCTCTGACTGAGCTTTTCTCTACCCTGAATGCAAGACACCCTCGCAATTAGGCAGGAATATCATCACTCCTATTCAGCCTGAAGAAGTTACAGAAGATGGATCTTCATCCCTCTGCAACTCTTCGGATTAAGGATCCTGTTGTAAAGGGAAGGGAGAGATATGTCAGAAGCGTTCGAACCAGAGCGACTCCATCTTGAGTGAGGGCTGGAAAGTGAGGCTGGGACTTGCTGGGCTGCGTTCCCAGGAAGTTGGGCATTCCCAGCCTCAAGATGTTTATGGGTAAGGGAACAAATTAATAATGTTTACTAAACAGACCCAGAGTTGGAGTGTCCCGATATCCCGATATCTTGAGAACAAAGACATTCTTAATTTTCTTTAAAGATAATAATATCGATTCTTGCAAAATATAGTAATAAGAAAATTAATCCTTTATCACAAACCCTTGTAGCAGAACACACATCCCCAAATGTACAAGCTTTGTACCTAGGGTGGACGCCTTCCTCCTTTTACTTTCAAGAACATCCTACACTGTCTATGAAGTAGCTGTCCTTTCACCACTTTACTTTTTTTTTTTTTTTTTCTAGCATCAGAGTGAACAGGCAACCTACTGAATGGGAGAAAATTTTTGCAATCTATGTATCTGACAAAGGTCTAATATCCAGAATCTACAAGGAACTTAAACAAATTTACAAGAAAAAAACAAACATCTCCATCAAAAAATAGGCAAAGGATATGAACAGACCCTTCTCAAAAGAAGACATTTATGTGGTCAACAAACATATGAAAAAAAGCTCATCATCACTGATCATTAGAGAAATGCAAATCAAAACCACAATGAGATACCATCTCATGCCAGTCAGAATGGTGATTATTAAAAGGTTAGGAAACAATAGATGTTGGCGAGGCTGTGGAGAAATAGGAATGGTTTTACACTGTTGGTGGGAATATAAATTAGTTCAGCCATCGTGGAAGACAGTGTGGCAATTCCTCAAGGACCTAGAACCAGAAATACCACTTGACCCAGCAATCCCATTACTGGGTATATACCCAATGGATTACAAATCATTCTACCACTTTACTTTCTTAATAAACTTGCTTTTGATTTGCACTGTGCACTTGCCCTGAATTCTTTCTTGTGCAAGATCCAAGAACCTTCTCTTGGGGTCTGGATTGGGACCTCTTTCCTGTAACTCCAGGAATCAGTTTCTGTCCTTTCCCCCTCCCTCCCTCCCTCCCTCCCTCCCTTCCTTCCTTCTCTCTTCTTTTTATCCAGGAAGATTCCAACATGCAAACAGGATTGTGAACAACTATGTTAGAGGTTTATCAAAGCTTAATTACATGGATATCTGTGCTCTTGGAAGTATTCAGTAAACAATAGCATTAGAGGTGGAATGCACTAAGTCTACTTGGGGGAGATGATTGGTAAAATGTATGAAGCAAGGAAAATTTAAAAAACATGAATTTTAGATGTCTGTGAGAATGAATAAAGAGGTGACAAGAACAGAGTTTCAGGCAAGGGGACATAGGGTCTGAAGGAACCCAAACTGTTCAAACATCACTTCCGAACAGTTTGGATTCAGAAACAAGAGTCCCATCCTGCCAGCCCCCCTCTTCTCCTCCCCATCGCTGAGTCAAATAGGTAGCAATCAGGGTGAGCAGGGCTTGATTTGGGGGCTCCATGGAGAAGGCAGCATTGCAGTTGAGATTGGGCAGGTTTTGCTTGGAGGACAAAGTGCAATCATCAGGAGAAAGGCACGGGGCTATGTCAGACTTGTGAACCTGGAAGCATTCTGGGAATGGGACCTGCCTGTAGTTTAGTTTTGCCCACTGGTGTGGTTGCTATTTTGTGTTTAGCACGGGTAAACCAAACATCTTCCTTCCCTGACCTGCTTGCCATCATCCATTGTATGGAGGGCAATGAAAAAGGAAGCAGAGTAGGGAGCCCAGCCTCTACATACAGCTCAAACACCTCCTGACTGACTCCACAGGTGTGGATTTGGAGGCATCTCTCGGAGGTCTAATCTTCTCGCACGGAGCCAATGAACAGCTCCTTCCCAACACAGACAGCTCTTCTCATTCCCCAATAATGCTCACTAGTGCAGACTCCTTTGTGCATGGGACTCAAAATCTAAACCTTT
The DNA here is from genome assembly GCF_029289425.2 of Pan paniscus. Lineage (NCBI taxonomy): Eukaryota > Metazoa > Chordata > Mammalia > Primates > Hominidae > Pan > Pan paniscus. The sequence continues at coordinate 137,423,906 of NC_073259.2, forward strand.
CCACCAGAAAGGGATGCACTTAAATAGATGAAGTCAAAACTGCTGGCCATAAGCAACAGCCTGAAATGTCCTTTTAGAAGGCAAGGGTCCAGCTCAGCCCAGGCACAGACAAGGACCCTGTCCTTCAGGGCTGAGGCTCAGAGACCTGAAAACAAAAGCTAAAGTGAACCTTGCAGGCCCTCCTCAGCAGACCTCAAGGCCAATAAGGAATATCTTTTCCAAAAGAATAAGACAAATCTTATTTTAGGATTCTCCTGCATCTATTTCCAGAGTGATGCAAAAACTAAACTTTATTGGGTATATATATATATATACATATTTTGAGTCAGAGTCTCGCTCTGTCACCCAGGCTGGAGTGCAGTGGCATGATCTTAGCTTACTGCAACCTCCACCTCCTGGGTTCAAGCGATGCTTCTGCCTCAGTCTCCTGAGTAGCTGGGACTACAGGTGCGAGCCACCACGCCCGGTTAATTTTTGTATTTTTAGTAGAGATGAGGTTTCACCATATTGGCCAGGCTGGTCTCAAACTCCTGACTTTGTGATCTGCCCACCTCAGCCTCCCAAAGTGCTTGGATTACAGGCGTGAGCCACCACGCCCAGCCTTTATTGGGTATTTTTTTGATGCGCCAAACACGGCTTTAAAAGCTTTTTATGTCTTACCCCATGTAATCTTCACAGTATTCCAATGAATAAGGTGACATTATTACTCCCAGTTTCCAGGTAAAAAATCTATTCTCCATGAAGCTAAACATTTGTCCAGGGTTACCCAGCTAATAAACGGAGGAGTCAAGAGATCTGACAGCAGAATGTCTACTCTTGATTTCTGCCTAATATGCTCCCACCTCTTCTTCCAATGCAAGAACGTGCATGTTTATAAGAATGAAGACCACTGAAGCACCTTTCCATCCCCCACTATAAATGTAGGGAAGTATGTTATGCAGAGCTTATGTGAGACCCAGAAACAGATATGAATGCTTCAAATAAATTCTGCAGAAGCAAAGCTGGTACATTTTTGTCACAGGAGACTTTGCAATTAGCTTTGCCTTTAAAATCTTCTACCAACTCTTTAAGTCCGATAATGTGTCTAAAAATCAAATAAAGCTGTGGAAACTACCATATTAGACAGGAAAGCTTACCATTCATTTGGAGAGATCAAAAATAGACATTGTGGACTTTGTACGACAATGTAGACACTGACCTCTAAGCATAAGAACTCTTTAGAGCTAAGTATTTGAGATGCAAGTCAATGCATCTTAAACCTACCTGTATGTTTTTTTTTTTTTTTCCAGAATAGAAACTCAACATAGTAGGATAGGTCCTTAAAAAGCACACCAACAATCAAACCTCACTCTGCAACCGCCTACGTGGGCAACTGGCTGCCAGCGCCTGTGTGAGTGCTTGGGGTGAGGTGGAGGGGTGGGTGGGGGAAGCGGAGAGTGAAATTCTATTTCCAACTTAAGTTTTTCCAGATGGTATTCTAAAGCATAAATTGGGAAAATTTTGAAAACAAAAGTGAAGTTAGAGAGAAGGCGAATCTAGTATCTGAACGACCCTTTCCTTGGAGATGTTCTTCCAACAATTCAGAACACCTTCCAAAGGTTATCTGAATGAGAGAATATTTATTTTTAGGCAGCAAATTATGGTGGATAGTGTCAGCATTCCACTCAAATCTCTGCATTTCACTTTAAAAAGCCATTCCCGTGTTCCTTCACACTGGCTTCAATGTGTGCTTTTGTTCTTAACAATCTGTACCTGCAACTTTCCTTGATGACTCTTTTTAGTTTCTGAAGTCTCCTTGCCCACAAGCGCAAAGAGCCTAAAGTGCCTGAGAGTTCCTGGCCCTTGGAGGGGCCCTCACGCAGAGTCCGATGCTGGAGGTGACAGCCCTGCTCCTGTGCCTCTAGCTGGGGTATCAAAGGCAGCAGGATCGCTTGCCCTCCAGAGCCACCCCCCACGGGATCAGGGTGAAGCTACCCTGCACGCGATTTCATCTGAAACTTCATTTGGGTTCTCCACCCATTCCCGTCGTACTTCCCCTGAGCATTTACTGGGTTCTCCTGGAAGCGCTTCCTTCATAAATCAGTTGCACACAAATCCCAATCTCACAGTCTGCTTCTAGAGAAACTGAAGGGATTTTTAAAGTAAGGCGGATGCCGAAGTCAATTAACAAATGCTACACGAAAGCTTCTGGCAATAAATAAGAAACGAGGCCGGGCTCGGTGACTCATGCCTGTAATCCTAACACTTTGGGAGGCCTAGGCGGGAGGGCTGCTTGACCCCAGGAGTTTGAGACTATTCCGGACAACATGGTGAAACTCTGTCTCTACAAAAAATAAATAAATAAATAAATAAATAAATAAATAAATAAATAAATAAATAAATAAAAATACAAAAATTAGCCAGGCATGGTGGCATGTGCCTGTAGTCCTAGCTACTCAGGAAGCTGAGGTGGGAGGATCGCTTGAGCCTGGGAGGTCAAGGCAGCAGTGAGCTGAGATTGTGCCACTGCACTCAGCCTGGGTGAAAGAGTGAGACAAAGAAAGGAAGGAAAGAAAAGAAAGAAACAAAACAAAGGAAGGAAAGGAAAGGTAAGGAAAGGAGAGGGGAGGGGAGGGGAGGGGAAGGGAGGGGAGGGGAGGGGAGGGCAAGGCCGGGCCTGATGGCTCACGTCTGTAATCCCAGCATTTCGGGAGGCCGAGGTGGGGGGATCACGAGGTCAGGAGATCGAGACCATCCTGGCTAACACAGTGAAACCCCGTCTCTACTAAAAAATACAAAAAATTAGCTGAGCGTGGTGGCGGGCGCCTGTAGTCCCAGCTACTTGGGAGGCTGAGGCAGGAGAATGGCGTGGACCCAGGAGGTGGAGCTTGCAGTGAGCTGAGATTGTACCACTGCACTCCAGCCTGGGTGACAGAGTGAGACCGTGTCTCAAAAAAAAAAAAGAAAAGAAAAGAAAGAAGGGAGGGAGGGAGGAAGGAAGGAAAAAGAAAAGAAAGAAAGCGAGCAAGCAGGAGGAAGGGAGGGAAGGAACAAAGGAAGGAAGGAGAAATAAAGAAGGAAAGAAAGAAAAGAAAGAAAGGAAGAAAGGAAAGAATGCAAGGAAGGGAGAAAGGAGAGAAAGAAAAAGAAAGAAGGAAGTGAAGTGGCAAGGAGTTTGTCATTATTTCAGATCGAAAGAAAGAGAAAAGAGAGAAAGAAAGAGAGAGAGAGAGAAGTGAGTGATGTGGCAAGGAGGCCATTATTTCAGGTCCCAAGAGGTGCTAGCTCCACTTTGGAAGAATTTTCCAGACTGCGTCAATCTTCATCGGCAATGGCACTTTGGAAATTTGCATCAGACATACCCATAGGCTACCAAAGGTCTCCCCAGTGGAAGATGTGCTGTCATCCTCTCCCATTCCCGCCTTGACATCTCATTATCAAGATGAAAGTCAAGATATTACTCAAACAAATTGTTTCCTCTTGGACATTATCACAGGATTAAAGTTTCCCATTACTGACATCCTTTTTCTGACTTTTTCATCAGCATTTTCAGTATAAAAACTTTTCATTATGAAGTCAAATATGCATGATCCTTTTAATGTACGTACTTTATAATGAGATTTTTGTCATCATAAATTTGTCTTCTCATGTCCTCTATTTCTACCTTACAATACCGTGAGGTCTGGTAACCAGAGTCATTCTGGAAAAAAACAACTGGAAAGGTTGTAGCTTGAGCCAAGTCGTGCTGCACATCTTCCTTTTATTTCTGGGTTTCATTGCTCGGTTTTCCTTTATTTTCCTCATTCATTCAATCGTTCAGTCATTCCAATGACATTTCTGGAACCCTTGTTGTTTGTTGGTTACTGTTCTTGGTGATGGAGATATAGGTTAAAGATGAGCTAAAGAAGATGAAGATCAGGTGGTGGCCTGGGACTGGCTCCTGGGCGCTGATTCTGCACTCTCTCTACAGCTCCACGTGCAGCGACATTACTTTGGTAGTTTGAAATTGGCCACGGTGGAGTATTTATACTATGAAAATTGGCAGACACCACAAATCAGGGCTTCTTTATTCCAGCTCCCAGAGGACACTGCTGAAGACTGTCACTTTTCTAGAGCATACAGTCTGTAGGGGAGGTGGGAGGTGGACATTAAATAAACAATCACATCAACCAACATAAATTGGCAACTGTAAGAAAAGAAGAGCAGAGGTATTTGGTGAAATAAGAGTCTATCTCAGAGGACCTGAGTGTAGCCAAGGAGGCCAAGGACAGTTTCTCAGAGGAGACTATGCTTGGGATGTGAACCCCAATGAAGAATGGGTAGAGGCAAAGGGAATTCCAGGCAGAAGGAACTGCAGGCACAAATGCTCTGCTGCTGGAGAGAGGAAAATGGACCAGAAAAGCAAAGACAAAAAAACCCAGGTGGCTGAACTACCCAGAGGGCTTGGGATTGAGGAAGGAGATGCTGTTGAGCTGTGGGTAGAAGAAATTTCAAGCTTTTTTTTTTTTTTAATGTCCATTTTAACTTTATTCACAGTATCATAGTAGCCAAAGGTGAAAACAACCTCTCTATTGACAGATGAATGGATAAACAAAATGTAGTATATCCACATGATGGCATATTACTCAGTTATAAGAAGGAAAGAAGTTCCGAGTCATAGTACTGCATAAGTGAACTTTGTACACATCATGGGAAGTGAAATAAGCCAGACACATAGTACAATATTGTATGATTCCACTAATATGAAACATCAACAATAGGCCAATCCATAGAGACAGAAAGTATATTTAGAGGGGCTGGGTCAGGGGACAATAGAGTTATTGCTGATGGTTACAGAGTTTCTGTTTGGGGTAATGAAAATGTTTCAGTGGTGATGGTGGTACAACATTATGAATGTAATTAATTCCACTGAATTGAACACTTAAAAATGGCTAAAATGGCAAATTTTAAGGACATTTCAAGTCTTTTCAAGTCACATTGAGCGTTGTGTCTTTCACAGTCAGCAAACTCTGGCCAGTCAAATCCAAGCCATAGCTTGTTTATGCGCAGTTCCTGAACTAAAAATGGATTTTATATTTTTGAACTTAAAAAGAAAAGAATATGCAGCATAAAAAGTATATGGCTCACAGAGCCTGAAATATTGCTATCTCACCCCTTCCAGGAAAAGCTGGCCAATGCCTGGCCTTAACTGTATAAGAAATGGAAAATTATTAAAACTTTAAAAATAACCAAATAACATTTACTTCAATATGAAATGCTTCACTAGGAGACATCATGAGGTAGTCAAATACTTACTCCCACTGAGAATGAATAAGTTTAATTTTAAGAGTTGACTTGAGAGTATTCTGAATAAGAAGAAATGGAAAATAAATGAAAGGGCAGAAGTCACACAGGCACTGGAATAAAAATTGCCATAAGGATAAGAATTCAGAGACCAGGCTTATTTGTATAGATAATAATAAGCACAAAATAATCTTAATTTAAACAGGAAAAAATAGGCCAAGCTAAATTATAACTTGTTGCAGTGGGAAAAAAATGAGAAAAAAAAAAACCCGCATTTTTTTCAGATGAGCTATGGGTCCTACAAAACTGTCCATAGGAAACTGGAATGTCACACAGAGTAAGGGACAATTCTTCATGATATGAAACCACTGCACATGCTGCAGGACACCTGTCAACCCAGGCCCTGCCTATCTATAATGGCCAACAGGAAACCCCGGTGATGATGACAGCCAGAGACACACCCCACAACCTCCAAAGAGATGATCACAGCCAGAGACATACCCCACAACCTCCAAAGAGAAGCTGGACTTGCTTCATGTCTAAGATCCTTAGGTGAGTTTAACTGTACTTAGGGGGGTCCTTCTCCGGCCTGGGTGGGCTTCTGGTCAGAAGTGGTCATTTTATGTTCTTTCTTCCAGCAGAAAATGCTACTTTTCTGCACTGAGATCTTTCATGTAAAGACCCAAAGGTGGGTTCAATGAGGATGGAAAGCACCAGGTGGGGAGTCTCCTTGAGGAATGGATGGGTTCTTAAAAGAGACGAGGGGAGCAGGCAGGGATTCTTTGCTCTTTTCACAATGGGATAGTGGGACAGGCTCCACATGAAACTTGTAGCCACACCCACCTTCCATCTGATCACCCAGCTGGGGGCTCTGGCCAGGGATCTGATCACCCACCTGGGGACTCTGGCCGGGGATGCTGAGTGGGTTTGCAGCGGGAATGCTCTCTAGATCAGTCCATGGAAGGGTGAAGATCAGGAAAGGCTGCTGTCAGGAAGTCCGTCCAAACAGGGATGAGGTCAACATGGCTGCCATCCTCTTAGCTAAGCCATTCCTGACCCTTTTCCTGGACGTCTCCCACTGTGCAATGGCGGCTTTTTCCTGCCTTGCCCTGATGACGAAGGTGGCTTGTTGAGCCTGTGTCGCGACACATAACTCCTCCTTGTGTAGGCTCACTGCTGGGGTCTGAAAAGGTGTGGCCAAGCAAGCAGTCAATCTGTGAATGGGAGCGCTCTTATCTAGAAACACAAACGCAGCTTCCTGTGTTCACGGCATCCTGGGGTGCACCGGGACACTTCCACCTGCAAAGCAGTCCCCTTGAGTCCTCCATATTCAAAGGGATGTCCACTGAGCAGTTAATGGCTTGAAAACAGTGTTTGGAGTGTTGGGAATGTATCAGAGGCAAACCAGAGAGGATGTATGTAGAGCAGCTAAGAAATTCAAATGAAATAAGACTGCAGGAGAGAGACAGGTGAGCTTGCATGGACAGCAGGGGAACTGGCAGGACTGATTAATGCTCATGGTGTATAGATATGAGATTCTGTTTAGATCTTTCTAAGCTCATGTTGATAGAATCACCCTCTTCCTGCCCAGTGTCTCTCTCCACTGGCTACTGCTTACTGCAGATTTGCAAGGGAGCAGACACCACAGAGATATTCACCGTGCCCAGCCCCATCATCACAAAACTTTTAAAGCATAGAGAGCAGCTTTCCCTGCAGAAATAAAGGGTAAATGGAGAAACTGGAGGCAGGGAAGACATATGAGTAAATACAGGGTTTTCTTGTATCTTAGTATGAGTTATGGAATGTGCCACTGACATAAAGTCAGGCCCCATTTAATGATCTCTTCCCACTTAGTATTTGTAACCCAAATGTCCGTCGCAAATGCTATTGTTGACTGCTGCCTCTATACACAATACAATAACATGCAAATATCACACAACTCTATTGCAAAGGGATATTTAGAATCTTTTAAAAGATGTCATGTTTAATAAAAACAGTGAGTAAAATCTTGGAGAAAACCATTTGTACTACTTGATCTCCACATAAAATGATTGACAAACAAGAATAGGGTAGAATTAAATATGTTAGGGTTCAAAAAAGAGGCAAATCAACAAGGATGATGACAAATTTGGCACTTCAAAACACGCGATGTGCCTGACAAAAGCTCAAGATAAGCCTTTTAGAAAACTTGATGAAGACATAGATTACTTTTTCAAAATCAATCAAAATTGAAGGAGCATTCACGATCTTGTTTACTTATTTATTTATTTTTCTGAGAGGTTGCTTTTCCAACGCAATCCATACTGGTTTCACTTAGTCTTTACCTAGGAATAAACCCATGGTTCTAATTATAACTCTTGTTTACGATAAAATACCTTATCTTTTCAGTTTCAAGTGTCATTTCTAAAGATAAGTCATTTCTAAAGATCGGTTCCCAACCAAATCTTGTTGATTCCTATTTTTATTACACTCCTTCAACTTGTCTTGCATAGAGTGACTTTAAATGATCTTTCATGGATACCTATTAATCCTGGTTAAAGAGAGTTTCCAGCACTCAGAAGTACAAGGCAGTTGGGGCTGTGGTGGGAGGAAGAACTAGGAGCCTCAAAAGAGAGGCGATATTCTATTTTAAAGTGAAATGTCCTTGAAGTCCTCTCGGAGCAGCCCCCGCCCACCCGCCCACCCCCGTCAGAAAGTGTTTTCCACACGTGAGCTGGAATCTCTGCTACAGACAAATATAGAAAGAAAATAAAGCTAACTCTTTCATCTCCACATCATGACATTTAAAAAAAAACATATTCGCCTGGAAATGAAGATATATTTTATTTTTATATATTTCTTTTTTGTTGGGAGTCTTTTTCTTACTTTAAAAAAACAATTTGTATGCCACAGACACATTAGCATTCTTGCTAGGGCTGCAGACTGTTCGAGATCACATCTTGCCTGCATAAACAGGTATCTGGGATGCCTTAAACTCTTTCTGCTCAGCATCTGTGATGAAGCCCTAGATGAGACTTGGGCAGAAAACACAAAATCAGAATACGGTAGAATTGGCAAGGAAGGTAGGCAAACCAATTATACACAATTAGTTTCTGAATATCTAAATCTCTCCACTTCAGGGATTAGAAAAAGGGTCTATCTTTGAAGTACCAGCTCTGCCTGCAGACTCCTTCAACCTTCAACTTTAATTGACAATCGCACATGGTACAGCATGTCCCAGTTGACTTAGTTCTCAAGAATTTTTAATTAGAAGTTTTTCATCTGCTACATCTGGCAACTCAGTGCTTCTTCATACACCCCTTCCTCCATCTTTGTTTATTGTGTTAGTATTTTTAGAGAAAACACATTTGGAACAATTTCTCTACACTCCACCTAAGCAGAATACGTCACCAGGTCAAAAGAAGGCAGCTTTGCTTGACAAGCGTCTTTGGTGTCTAGCCTTAGGGAAAGCGACATCACAGCTCACATGTGACAGTAACTGGACTGTCTCCAGCAAGCAAGTGAGCTTGTGTCCCCAAACGTCTGCACCTGACAGCTAAATTGCATGTGGCCTCTGAAGCATGTAAAATCTAACACCGTCAGCTCAATACTGAAATAAGTGACGAGCAAAGACCATTTTCCTTATGTAGCCACGATCTCTTTAAGCATGCAGTTGAATTGCTAGAGTAAAAGAAATGCTTTACATTCATTTGAAAATGCAAACAGGATTATTAATTGATAGTGATGATCATTGCTAAATCTACTAATGGTTTTCTCAACTCCCATCTGATATGACAAATGAAAGTGCTGAGAGGCTCAGATGTTTGATTCTTTTGTGGTAAAAAAATAATTCCAATATGTATCTAGTTGATTCCTCATATGAAAGAGATGATTCTGTTTCTTTAGGCTTAGCTGTTAAATTCCCAAGTGAAAAAGCTATGCCACGTCTATGATCAATACATAATTGTGTTTCGGCCTTCAAGTGCTCAAGGTCTGAGGTTGAAGAATTAATTTGCTGGTTGAGGTTAATAGAATGTCAATTAATTTCTTGGTATAAATGTCAATACATTCAGTTAAGCCTTGTGATTTAAATATAATTAAAGATAAACTTTAAGTCAATGTTGCCTTTTTCGTTTTGGGTATGGTGAGTGATTTACTAAAATCTCAGAAAGCCACAGGGAAAAAGGATTTGATCAAGAAGTTTGCTTTTCTCATACAATCAGTTAGGCATGTTTGTTATCAGTTTCATGTGAAGGAAACAGAATGAACTGCATCTTCTTTTATCTCAGGCTTCAAACATCCATCTATTAACCTTAACAGTTCATGTCACTCACGAAGAGTTTTTAGTGTGGAAAGTCATTTGTTCATCATGAACACTCTCCAGATAAGATAGCAGAATAAGCAGTGAAATGTAGTGGTTGAGTAAATGGACTTTAGAGTGAATTACACTTGGAATAGAATCCCGATATGGTATTAGTTGTGTTATACAATACTTAACTCCTTGAGCCTCAGGTTTTTAAACAATAAAATGGTCAATGATTGTAACTTTCTTTGAGTGATGGTCAGTCCTCTGGGAATAGTGTGCAGATGGTACACTGAACAATCTAGGTGGTATCATTCACGTAGTTAATGTGGTACATCTTTAAATTGTTCAGTGTACAACCTGTACAACTGTATGAGGCAGTCCTAGCACTCGCAGTGTTGATGAACTGAGATCATTTAAGCAAAGTATTTAGGACTATGCCTATGCAAAGCTTGTAGAGGGATTTGGGGAGACGTATAGTGTAATTTTGTAGTTGCAATCGGGAATCAAGCCTGAAATAAGTTTTGTTAGTGTTTATGGGGGCTAAGGTGATGTTAACTGCTATTCCCAGGAAAGTTAGTGCTTTTACCTCACTTTGTCTGGCATTGGATTCTGACATCTCCCCTCACCATGGGCCCTTATACAAAAATGGAAGGAGTAGACCTCTTACTCCTTGAAGAAGGTGCATTCATTCCAGGCATCATTATTGCAGGTGTTGTTCAAGCTGCTGGAATGACCACAATTGGAAAGGTCTCTGCACTCATGCAGACCACATTCCAGTGGATGTGAGAACTCTGATGGAAATACACTGAAGGGAAAAACAGTCTCACCTAGACTGGAGAGGGTAGCTTATGTTTATACAAACACTTTCACTTTCATTTGTCATGTCAGATGGGAGTTGAGAAAACCATTGTTAGATTTAGCAATGATCATCACTATCAATTAATAATTCTGTTTGCATTTTCAAATGAATGTACAGCATTTCCTTCTACTCAGGCAATTCAACTGCGTGCTTAAAGAGATCATGGCTAAAGAAAAATCACCTTTTCTTGTCATTTATTTCAGTATTGAGCTGATGGTGTTAGATTTTATGTGCTTCGGAGTCCACATGCAATTTAGTTGTCAGGTGTAGATGTTTGGGGACGCAAGCTCACTTGCTTGCTAGAGGCAGTCCAGCTGCCATCACAGGTCAGCTAAGGTATCTTATCTGACCTGTGAACACTAAAAACTCTCTGTGAGTGACATGAACTGTTAAGGTTAATAGATGGATGTTTGAAGCCTGAGATAAAAGAAGATGCAGTTCATTCTGTTTTCATTCTCTTAGGTGCCTAATCTTTCCCTAAGATTAGGCACCAAAAACCCTTATCAAGAGAGAATTTGTCTTAAGAGACTTGACTAGTCCTATCCAAAGCTAAGGCCTTAAGAACAAATTGGAGAATAATAAATGCCCGTCTTAGGAGGGTTTCTTGAAAGCAGTCACTGGGGTGGCATTTTGGATGCAAGGTGTTTGCTAGGGATAATCACATGTCAAAGGAAGAAAGAGGAACCAGGATGGAGCAGGGGGAGAAGAGACCCCTTCTGCACTGAGATGCAAGCCCAACCAAGCCCCTGTCACCCCGCAGGGAGCCTTGGAGCAAGAACTGCGTGTAAGAGGATCCCAGAGGGCGAGGAGGCAGGCAGGTCTTTCTACCTTACCTCAATGTGTCAATCACTGGGTGTGTGCTTCTCTGGAAAGGGCATGACCTTGGATGAGGCAGCTCCTGGCACTAGAGGTAGAACTGATGTCTGAGAGGAGCTGAATGGAGGCTGTCTGCTGAGCACACGTGCCGCAGGGGGGCAGCCCAGCCTTCCTGGACAGGGAATCCAGGCAGCGCATCTCCTTCCCCCTGCAATGTCCACCCAGCACTGTCCACCCGCCCCCCGCACCCACACCTACCGAGAGAGCAGTCCCTCAGAGGGAACTTCCCTAAACTTCAGTCACTCAGGACTTGATGTACTCATTCTATATTTTAAGAAATTCATATAAAAATAATTCTTAAAATAAAAACTTCTTAAAATTACTAAATAAATAAAATTATTAAAATTATTAAAAGAAAAAAAACACTCACCCGGATATTATCATATCATCTTGTATATTTTGTTTTAGTAAACACAGTCTTAGGGAAAAGCCCTGTGTTATTGTTTGGTCTGTGTCCCCGCCCAAATCTCCTGTTGAATTGTAATCTTCAATGTTGGAGGTGGGTCTGGTGAGAGGTGATTGGATCATAGGGGTGGATTTCTCATGAATTCTTTAGAACCATCCCCTTGGCACTGTCCTTGCAAATATGAGTGAGCTCTCACAAGATCTGGTTGTTTAAAAGCGTGTGGCACCTCCCTGCTCCCTCTCTCTTGCTCCTGCTCTGGCCATGTGACATGCCTGCTTCCCTTTCACCTTCTGCCGTGATTGAAAGCTTCCCGAGACCTCCCCAGAAGCTGAGCAGACTCCAGCGTTGTGCTTCCTGCACAGCCTGCAGAACCACGAGCAAATTAAACCTCTTTTCTGTATAAATTGCCCAGTTTCAGGTCTTTCTTTATAGGAATACAAGAATGGACTAATACGCCGTGTGAGCTCTAGGACCAGGCGTCGCTGGGATGCTCCTGTCATAAGACGTGATTTGACAGGCATTAACTGAGGTCTTCCGGTGTGAAAGGAGCCACAAGTACGCAAAGACAGGGCCAGCATGGCTTTGAGTGAGAGGCAGGGCAGGGTTCAACAGGAGGGGGCCGAGAATCCCTGTGCAGAGAACAAATGACCCTCTTTCTCAGGGAACCACACACACAGAGAGATGGGCTGTCAACAGATGGGATGAATCTCTAGGAAGATGCTGTGGTTTTGGGGATTTAGGGTGGAATTCGCACTATGCCCAGTGGGAACGGTTGCCTGCTCACAAAAGAGCTGCAGTCCCGGAGGAAGCACGCAGTGAGAAGACAAGGATCTTCAGCCTCTGAGACAATGAATGGACTGTGCCACAGCATGCTGACAGGCACTGAAAACCAACTGCATGGAGGACACCGGCTGAGCACAGGTGGCACATCTGACGGATGCGACTAGCAAGACCTGCACAAGACGACCCTCAGCCAAGGACGAAACATGGTGCTGAAGCCTCAGAACAATTGACGCCTCCATTTGCTGGTGTATAGAAGAAAGTGCTTATTGTTTGTGGGATTTATTTACTTATTTATTTGCACATTATCTGTCTGTCTGTCTATCCATCTATCTGTGTACTTACCACTTTCAGGTGGCTAGTGGCGGACAGGAAGGTATGAGTGAGAGAGGTGGCAAGAGAATAAACACTACACACATTTCCTTTCTTGTGTGTCCATGGATCCTTTCCTTTAGGGAACTTCCCCTCCCTGATGCATGTGCCTCAAATGCAGCAGCCAATTGCATTACAGGTGTGGGCATGGACCCAGGTTGTCCCAAAGACCCTGCCCCGCCAGTCTTCAGAGTCCCATGGGGAATACGGCACTGGTGTGGGTGCCGGGGGAGCAAGGGTCTTCTTCAGGTGTGACGGGCTGCAAGGTCAAATGGATGGAGTTGCTTGTGGCCATCTCTGCGGCCAAGAGGATGAGTGGTAGCCAGAGGCAGAGAGAAAGGCCTGGGGACATAATTTGAATACTTGGATCCAGCCAGCACTGATGCCAGTCCCAGCCCTGGATGTTTTTAGTTAGACAGATAGGTTAAGGAAGCTCTTTCTTTTTCCATTTCTTTTCTTTTTTTTTTTTTTTTCGTTTTTTTGAGACAGAGTCTTGCTCTGTCACCCAGGCTGGAGTGCAGCAGTGCAATCTTGGCTCACTGCAACCACCACCTTCCCGGTTCAAGTAATTCTCCTGCCTCAGCCTTCTGAGTAGCTGGAATCACATGCACTTGCCACCAGGCCTGGCTAATATTTGTATTTTTAGCAGAGATGGGGTTTGACTATGTTGGCCAGGCTGGTCTTGAACTCCTGACCTCAAGTGATTCACCTACCTCAGCCTATCAATGTGTTAGGATTACAGGAATGAGCCACAGAGCCTGGTCTCTTTTTCCATTTCTTTAAAATTTGGGTTGCTGTTGTTTATAATTAAAATACCGAGTGACACTCCTGTTATCTGTCTGGTGGCTCAAAGCTAAAGAAGTGTAATGTCTGTCATATGCAGTTAAAACTCCAACTGAAGATCTACATATGCAAAATGTGTGTGTGTGTGTGTGTGTACACATACACAAATACATATGTATATATGCACACATCATGTATAAATACACCTTACACATATGTCTGTACATCTGTGTGAAATATTCCTTAACCCCTTCCACATTCTCCATCCTTGTTTGAGCTTATAAACTGTGTCCTATAACCACGTCTTTTGCATTACCATTCTGTTCATTTGTTTAATTTAAATACCTATTTGCATATTGGCTTCTTTTAGCAGCGAGTGAATGCTTTGAGGATAGGGAGTCTCTCTCCCCCTCTCCCTCCCCGCCTTCCCTTCTTCATTCCTCTCCTTCCTTTCATCTGAACTGTTACTTATTATTATTATTTTTTTTACACTCCACCATACAGACCCCATAAGTTCTGGGTCCTCCATTGACGAGCATTCAGTGACTACCTGATTCGATGACTGTGGGCAGTGTTGCAAACTGTTGACTCAAAATCAGTTCCCTCTTTCCTCCTTACCAACAGAGACCAATTCATTCAAGTTGTCAACCTTTCCACCAAAAAAAAAAAAAACCCCAAAAGGCTCTGACATGAGGTCATGTGTATATTTCTGGCCAATCAGCTGTAAGCAGAAATCTACTTCACATAATTTTCAGAAAACAAGTTCTTTGCCTGATAAAGAGGTGCAGTTTTAGAGGACATGTATGCCTCTTATCCTCCCTCTTTCCTCGTTCCCACCTGGAATACTGATGTGATGCAGGAGGCTCAGCTGCCATCCTGTGACAGTGAGGTGGCACAGCAGAAAGATAGGAGGTTGAGACCCTGTGGTATCAATCAGCTGTGATACCAGCCAAGGAGTAGCTACCTTCATCTTCTTGTCTGAGATAAACAAATCCCAAAGTTTAAAGGCTATTCGACTTCGACCTTTGTTCTATGCAGCTGACTGACATCCAAACAGCATAGAGGGCACATGCCTTTCTCTGTATCTGGGCATATCTGTGGTGTCTGTGTGCAGACCTGCCAAAATACAGGAAACAAAGATGGGAAAATAACGTGTGTCTTCCACGACAGAAGGTGACAAAGAGCTCACTGCCCACCTCCCTAATCGATGATCCACCTCTTTAAAATTTCACTTGATTAAATTTATCTGTTCCTCATGCTGCTTTTTTTTAAATTAATTCAGATATCAGTCCTGCTGTATTCACAGTCGGACACCTCAGTCTTGTCAAGTGGATTAGGTAGGAATCATGGCACTCATCCTATGAAACACTACATTCATCTTTGCTGGAATGCTTGGGGATATGATGATAGGAATTGACCATCAGGTCTAAAATGCTCACAGGAAGCTGGGTCTCATCGCGGAAGCTGGCTGCCCCTCTGTCTTTTATTCTTGAAACATCCCACCTAGCCATTGAGAGGCTGTTTGGGGCAAATTTAAATAGTGGGGCTCTGTCTGCCAGAGGGCTAATTTGCAAAGATAGCTGCGTGGTGAAAGTGACATGAGACATGACAATTGGATCTTTCAGCAGCAAAGAGAACAACTGAAGTACAAACTGTCATCTGAAGCTACAAACAGGAAAAGGGAGGGGAGAGGCTTCTCTTAAAAAAGAGATTAAAGCCAGGTGAGATCAAGCAATTTTCGCATGCTTGTAAGCTCTCTGTGTCTTGTCACACATATAAGGATATGGTACCGGGGAAGGGATCTCAAATTCAAATGCTGCGGAAGCCAGGTGGGTCACACAGTGGGAGCACAGCCAGCGTGGGACAGTGGCAGGGGTGGGGGCTGTGGCCAACTGTGGCCCTGATTCATGGGGCTCCCCTACCCAGATCCACCTGTCATTCTTGGATAGAATATAGGGTCAGTGTCTTCTGGTGTTTTTTTTCCAGGAGAAAGTCACAAATCTAGTTCTCAAACATTGAAAGCCTTGATTTTTAAACACTGTTCACAAATTCAAATTTTCTTAAAAACACCATGCAGGCCAAACAAACAAGCCTTCATACAGGAATTGACACAAAGTCCTCTGGTGTGCAATGTCTTCAGAGAGACATTGAGGAACATTTCATCCTTTGTTGCCCTGGAGCCATGACAGTTAACGATTTTTAAAGAATTATCCTTATTCTCACAAATCCATGGTTCCCAAATGAGGCCAGCCTGTTTGGTCTTTCGTGTGAATGAATGAATTGCTACTTCACTCTATAGTGGCAGTTCTGCCAGCTGTGAGGCTTGGTGGGAGGCGGGAGGCTGGGATTCAGAGCCCCTTGCACACAGAACAACTTGTATAGTCAGGTTCATTTATGAAGGGTCTCCATTAGGTTCCAGCCTTAGTGTTGAAGGTATATTCTTTCCCCTCCAGATTTTATATGAGTTCACTTTTCTTCGTAAAGACTTCTATTCACAATAGCGAAAATATGGAATCAACCTAAGTGTTCATTAATGGATAAATGGATAAACAGATGTGGTTTATAGACACAGTGGAATATTACCCATAAAAAAAGAATAAAATTCTGTCATTTTCAGCAACATAAATGGAACTGGAAGTCATTATGTTAAGTAAAATAAGCCAGGCAGAGAAAGACAAATATTGTGTGTTCTCACTCATGTGGGAGCAGACATAGTGTCTCTCATAAAGGTAGAAAGTAGAATAATAGTCACATGGGGCTGGAAAGGGAAGATGGGAGGGGAAATAAAGAGAAGTTGGTTAATGAATACAAAAATACAGTTAGATAGAAGAACTATGTTTTAGTATTTGATAGTACAATAGAAAAATTATAGTTAACAATAATTAATTATATGTTACAAAATAGCCATAGGAGAAGAATTGTAACATTCTCAACACAAAAAACAGATAAATGTTTGATGTGATAGACCCAATTACCTTGATTCGATCATTATATTGTTGTAGGTACCTCCAAAATATGTACAACTATGACAAATCAATAAAAAAGTACAAAAGACTTCCTAAAACAAAGTCACACTGACTAAGTTTTCAAAAATATTACATTTTAAATTATTGTTGTTACTATGGTGATGATGGTGGCGGTGATGATGATGATGAAGGTGGTGTTGGTGACGATGATGATGATGATGGAGATAATGATGATGGTGGTGGTGATAACGATGGTGATGATTATAATGATGGTGACAATAATGATGTGATGATGGTGATGATGATGTGATGGTGGTGGTGATTATGATGATGATGATGGTGATAATGGAGATGATGATGATATGATATTGATGATGGTGGTAATGATGATGATGATGTGATAATAGTGATAAAGATGACAGTGGCAATGATAATGGTGGTGATTATGATGATTATGATGGTGATGATGATGATGGCGATGATGGTGACAATGATGTGATGATAGTAACAATGATCATGGCAGATGGTGGTGATGATGATGATGATGGTGGTGATGGTGATGGTGGTGGTGATGGTGATGGTTATGATGGTGTTGATGATGATGATGGTGACAATGATGATGTGATGATGGTGATGGTAATGATGATGGGGTGTTTAGAACTGGAAAACATGGAAGTCTATACATAGCTTTACATATCTGCTGAACCTAGTTCAGTGTGTGGTGATATCAAGAGACTTTCCAAGTCTTGTCTGTCCCCATGTTTCTTGCTGTGTCACATCCACGAGTTGTGAGGCATGTTCTGGGGAATAAGATACATGCTACAGCCCAGATCCTGAGATGCCAGCATTCTTGTTGTTGTGATAGTTAGCATGTGGACCAGTGTGATGGTAATTTTATATGTCAACTTAAGTTAGCTAAGGGATGTCCAGGTAGCTGATAAATGTTGTTTCTGGGTGTGTCTGTGAAGATATTTCTGGAAGAGATTAGCATTTGAGTTAGCAGACTGAGTAAAGAAGATGGACCCTTACCAGGGTGGGTGGGCAACCTCCAATCCAAAGCTGGAAATGCCAAGGAAACAGATTCTTCCTCAGAGCCTCTACGAGGAAGTAGCTCTGCCAACAGCTTTCCTTTACCCCAATGAGACTGACTTCAGATTTCTGACTCTAGAACTGCAGGAGAGCAAATTTGTATTGTTTTAAGCCAGGGGTCCCCAGTCTGTGCACCATGGGCCAGAACCAGTCCATGGCCTGTTAGGAACTGGGCCACAAGGTAGGAGGTGAGTGGTGGGCTAGCAAGTGAAGCTTCATCTGTATTTACAGCTGCTCCTCATCGTTGATGTTACCACCTGCATTCCATCTCCTGTCAGGTCAGGATCAGCAGTGGCATTAGAGGCCACATGGTAGGAGGTGAGTAGTGGGCTAGCAAGTGAAGCTTCATCTGTATTTGCAGCCGCTCCCCATAGTTTATGTTACCACCCGCATTCCACCTCCTGTCAGATCAGGATCAGCAGTGGCATTAGATTTTCATAGGAGTGCAAACCCTGTTGTTTGCACTACAGGGATACTATGCTGTAGTGCAAACTATGCATGTGAGGGATCTAGGTTGTGTGCTCCTTAAGAGAATCTAATGCCTGATGATCTGTCACTGTCTCCTGTCTCCCCCAGATGGGACCATCTAGTTGCAGGAAAACAAGCTCAGGGCTCCCACAGATTCTATATTATGGTGAGTTGTATAATTATTTCGTTATATGTTACAATGTAAGAATAATAAAAATAAAGTGCACAATAAAGGTAATGTGCTTGAATTATCCCAGAATCATCCCCAAACTCCACTGGTCTGTGGAAAAATTGTCTTCCACGAAACTGGTTCCTGGTGCGGTTCCTGGGGACTGCTGCTTTGAGCCCCTAAGTTTGTGGTAGTTACAAAGGTCATAGGAAAAAAACCAGGAACCCACTTGTTGTTAGAGAGACCGACTTCCTAGTTCAAAGCCTGGGATAACACACTATTGCAAATACTTAGAAAGTCAGGTGCCAAGCTCCTGTGCAGGTGTGTGTACTTGAACAAGAACATTTGAAACAGACCTTTGGAATATGACAGCACTTCATCCTTTATGTGAACAAATCCTTCTAATGGACTTGACTCACCCCCACCCCACCTTCCAACCCTCATTCCAATAATAACTGCATTTAAGTGATAAAAGTTTGGGCCTCATAAACAGTTAGAAACAGACTAGGACCTTGCTCTGAGAATCATAATTTTGTTTTAAAAAATTTAAGCCAGGCGCGGTGACTCACGCCTGTAGTCCCAACACTTTGGGAGGACGAGGTGGGCGGATCACGAGGTCAGGAGATCAAGACCATCCTGGCTAACACAGTGAAACCCCGTCTCTACTAAAAATACAAAAAATTAGCCAGGCTCGGTGGCGGGCGCCTGTAGTCCCAGCTACTTGGGAGGATGAGGAAGGAGAATGACGTGAACCCGGGAGGCGGAGCTTGCAGTGAGCTGAGATTGCGCCACTGCACTCCAGCCTGGGCAACAGAGCGAGACTTGTCTCAAACAAACAAAACAAAACAAAACAAAACAAAACAAAACCAAAACAACAAAAAAAAACATTTAAAAGCGGCAGGAAGCATGTTTAAAGCAGGCATACACATTTCCTTCTTATGTTCAGTGGTTCATCTGTACTGCATTTAGGCTAAGTCTGGAGAGAAAAGACCACGTGCATCCTTAAAAACTCCAAGATATAAAATAAAGCCAAACGGCCTAAGAATTTGGTGAAGTAACATTTTGGAAAAACTGATTATCATTCGATTTGCCATTCTTTCCTTTGCTGCATTGGGGCAGAAAAGCTACGTGGTGCTTAGTGCTTCTGGGAAGGCAAGGAAAAAATGAGTCAATTCCTGGCTTCTAAAGCCTAAGGCCTTAGGGAAATATCAACATAATACATAAATGAAAGAAATAAAGAATAAAAAGGAATGTGTAAGAATGAGTTTCCCTCATTCCCCAAAGAGTAAAGATGCTGTCTTAGTCAGTTAGAGTAGCTAATGAAATACCATAGACTAGTGGCTTATAAACAACGGACATTTATTTCTCAGCATTCTGGAAGATGGAAGGTCTGAGATCAGGGTGCTAGCATGGTCAGGTGAGGATTAGGGCTCTCCTGGCTTGAAGGCAGTGCCTTCTCACTGTAACCTCACACGTCAGAGAGAGACAGAGAGAGAGAGAGAGAGAGAGAGATTGCCCCTTCTAGTAATGATTCTAATCCTATCATAATACGGTCCACCATCATTACTTCATTTAACCTCAATTACCTTAAAACAGCTCTATATTCAAATACAGTCACATTGAGGGTTAGGGCTTCAACAGATGAATTTGGGGATGGACACATTCAGTGCATAACAGATGCCTTGGGCTGGGAGTGGAAGGGGATTCAAAGGTGAATTTAGAGGGGATTCGGAGGTCTCTGTGGTGAGAAGTGAGAGGCTGGAGCTGAAGGGAGCAGGTGGAGGAACAGAACCACGGCACAGATGTTCAGCCTTGTTTTCAGGAAACAAGGTGCCACCCAAGGGCTGTGCTAGACATTTTCTAGAGGCTGCCCGTGAGTACTTCCCTTGACAGCCACAGCATGAGGCCTTCCACGTGGCCAGCAAGGACACCAAATTTTGCTCCGAGACTGTTAGACACAGCTTGCCTTACTCAACATATATAACCTGCGGACCCGACAATATGTCAAGAAGCCTCAGAGAAAGAGGATGGAGGCTGGTATGGTGGCAGTGACTTGGAACACACTGGTGCAAAAACTGTACTTGGGTGGGGCCTTAAGGTCACTCCTTGGAGAACAGCCCACCCAGAAGCCATGAGAGGTGAAATATTTCTAGCTACAGGACATCAGAGCCGTCCCTACCTGGCACCCTCCCTACCAGGGCACATTTCTCAGGGACCTGACCTAGTCTAAGCACTTAGGTTAACCATGTCCCTGCATGGCGGACCAGAGGAATTTTCAAAGCGGGGTAAATCTCAGCCACAACACTCTGCTCCAGGAACTTGGGCTGCAGTACAGCTTTCTTTATTTCACATCATTTCTTCCACACAAATTCAACAGGAATGTGCCACTTTATGCAAGGGAGATGATAAATCAACATCAAATATGTTATGCTCAGCCTTATAATAATTCAATAAATTATTCAGTACAGCAGTTAGTAAACACAGAACAATTTACAAACAGCCCATTCATGAGATTTTATGGTTCAGGTTAAACATCTGTGGTTGTGTCTACACTGCAGACAAAACTCGTGTTTAGAACAGTGGTTTATGATGTTGGGTGCATATTGGGAATCATCTGGGTCATAAGGTGATACTGATGCTTGGAGTCCCACCCTGAATAGAGTTTGACTTAATTGGTCTGGGGTATGCATTGGGTGTGCCTTGGTATTTTAAAAAAATTCCTCCTACGATTCAAATGTAAAGCAGTTGAGAACTACTGGGGTTGTGTTTTAGCTGTAAAAGAAATCAAACTGTATGGAGGAGTTAATCTTACGAGATTTGTGGAGGAAGTATGGAGAGCATGCCCTTTAAATCAGTTGTCCTCAACCTGGACGGTCCAGTAGAATCATACACCAGGACATCAGAACATACAGCAAATATATACCATGACTCAGCCTGGGTCTCCATCCCAGAAGTATTGATTTCATTGGTCTGAGATGTTACCTAGCATCAGGATTTCAAAAGGATCTGAGTGACTGCAACATGGAGCTACTGATTTAAACTGTGGTTCTCAGCTCACTCAGTATGTTAAAATAAGCTGAGAGTTTTACAAACTCATGTTTGAGCCCCAGCCCCAGAAGTTCTTATTTTAAATCGATCTGGACTATAGCCTTGACAATAATTATTTTTAAAGCTTCCCAAGGAATCTTACAAGCACCCAGAGTTGGAAACAAGTGGTGTTAAACATTTTTGGGCAGAAACAGTGATGCTTGGTTGGAACTAGGGTGAGAATGTGATGTTAACATTTCAGAGATAAATGTAGGCATCAGGGCTCTGGTTCCTGGAGAAAAAAGACAGCTATAACTTTTCAGGGGGAAATACAACAATCCCATTTTTAATAGGGTGGCCAGGAAAGGTGCCATGGGCTCTGTATTAGTCCATTCTCATGCTGCTAATAAAGACATACCTGAGACTGGGTGATGCATAAAGGAAAGATGGTTAATGGACTCACAGTTCAGCATGGTTGGGGAGGCTGCAGAAAACTTAAAATCATGGCAGAAGGGGAAGCAAACACATCCTTTATTCTTCCCATGGTGGTAGCAAGGAGAAGTAGAATGAGTAAAAGGAGCAAAGCCCCTTCTAAAGCCACCAGATCTCATGAGAACTCACTATCATGAGAACAGCAGGGAGGTAGCTGCTCCCATGATTCAATTACCTCCAACCAGGTACCTCTCACGACACACGGGGATTATGGGAGACACAATTCAAGATGAGATTTGGGTGGGGACACAGCCAAACCATAACAGGCTGAATTTGTAAGTTTAAGCCCTAACCCCCAGTACCTCAGTATGTGATGACTTAGAGACAGGGCTTTTAAATAAATAAGGGCAAAGGAGGTCATTAGGGTAGGGTCTGTTAAAAGTAAATTAAAATGGAGACTAGTCCTGAATAATCCCTGAGCAGACAGAAGTGGTTAGGCTTCATAAGTGACCTTAATCTTGCTTGGTTTGCAAACATAAGTGAAACTTAATGAGTTATTTCTTGTAAATGTGTGTTAAAGAAAAACAGAACTTAAGTTCAACCAGTCAGAAGCAACCAATAGATATACAACTAGGGGCTTTCCAATGGAATGGAACAAATAAGACAAGTATACAAATATAACCCATTAAATGTTTCCTTTGCTTTACTTCCTTGTGTGTCCCATAAGTCTCCACCTTGTGTTTGCTCAGTGGAATTCCTGAACCACTTCTGGTTTGAAGCTGCCCAATTGATGAATTCCTGTTTTATCAAACAAACTCTTTAAACATTGTATTGTGTCTCAGTTTACCTTTTTAACAAGTCCTGACCTAATATGACTGGTGACCTTAAAAGAAGAGGAGATTAAGAGACAGATGCACACAGAGGAAAGAACATATGAAGGCATCGGGAGAAGGCAGCATCTACAAGCTTCAGAGAGAGGCCTCAGAAGGATCCAAACCTGCCTGTACCTTGATTTTGGCCTTCCAGCCTCCAGAACTGTGAGAAAATAAACTCCTGTTGGTGAAGCACTCCCAGTGTGTGGTGCTTTGTTTTGGCAGCCCAAGCAGACTCATACAGAAGGCTTCTTTGGGGTTTGGGCATTTCCAAGGTGTCATAATTCAAGATGGGGTGTGAGTCAAGGGGAGGTCTTAGAGAAGAGCATTCCAGGCTTTGAAAAAAGCATATGCAATAATTTCTCCATCTCCATCGAGAAATGCTGTTAAAACAAACAGCAGAATAAAATTAACTGTTCTTCTTACTTGCTGAGATGTTGCCCAGGGGACGGTCGACAATATTCCAGTGTCCCTTTTGTGAGAATCCATAAAAGGAATCTTGTTCTGGTCCTGATATTAAGAGGAACTGTGTATCTCTCCAGGAACCACTTTGGTTTCATTTTGTGGTGAGTGTAAATCTTTGACTCAATTGCCTTCTTTTGTCTGTTGAGTATTTACAAAGAAATACGTGGTCCACCTTCCATGACTGTGCAGACCCACATGCTGTGATTTCTGTTATGCATCCTGACTTAGTTTTCCTTTTTCCCATCCATATTTTCCTTCCATGTGGACACCCTTAAGTAATTATTTTACTTTTCTATGGTTAAATATGGTAACCTAGTCACTTTAAATCATTTGTGGAATGAAGTCAGGTATAAGCGATAAAAGATTATCTTAGTATTTTTGACCTGGGATCACCATCTTCACAGAAAGTCAACACATCATGTTATCTTGTCATCTTGACAGCTTCTGCTATTGATGAACAAAGTCCTGAAATTTGCACATACCCCTTTCAAAGACATTTAATCACTACAGCCTCTTTTCTCTTTTAAGGCCATATTGAAATAATCATTTCCTCAAAGTGAAACTTCAAAATACACTGGAGAACAATTAGGTGCCCTGCACCTGAAAGGGGATTGTAATTAAAAGATGAGAAGATGTTTCACTGGTGAGAACATGCACGTGGTCAGCTCAGTTTTGTAGAGGCAGGCGAGGCCAGCCTTTGAGGCATCTTCCACGTCTAACGTGGATATTCCAACGTTGATCAAAGCAACGCTACTTTCAGCTAGGCAGCTCTCTGGGAGCAGTTTCACCACCCAGCACTCTTGAAACTAATTGAAAGCTGTGGTCAGGCTGTGTTCTGAAATGCAGACACTTTTAAAGTTCTCAATAGCTAGGAGTAGATTTCTCAGGAGCTAATCAAAGGTTTTAGGGGGAAACTGAGACGAATAATTTCAAAGTAGTTGAAAGCTAGAGAGCTTTGGCTGAAACAGAAAATTAAATAATGGGGTCTCTCCATGCTTTGC
The DNA here is from genome assembly GCF_029289425.2 of Pan paniscus. NCBI lineage: Eukaryota > Metazoa > Chordata > Mammalia > Primates > Hominidae > Pan > Pan paniscus. The sequence goes on from NC_073259.2 coordinate 137,448,018, forward strand.
TAGTTCCTTCTCAGGGCTGTCTGCCCTGAAGCACATATGGTCACAGCTCCTGGCTGGTTCTCAATGGAAGAGTGACGCTCCATTTTTCCATTCAGCCACCTGCAGGAATCCATTTACTTGCTATAGAAGCTCGGTGAACTGTGGCAGAGCTGAGTGATTTTAAAATGTAGCCATCAGCACCATTATTGCTTCTTGTACTTTTTCAATGGGGACTTAGATTCCATTGGAAAGTTCAATCAACAGGAATGGCGGCCGTTGACGGTGTAAATTTTGAAATGTCTTAAGCAGCTTCAGAGAGGAAAATAACAAATGCAATGTCTCGGCGTTCTTTTCAACCACAATGTGCCTGCGGATATTGTCAGGAGGTTATCACTCAGGAAGGGGGGACACTGAATCAGAGAGGCCTCCTGAGAATATGCTTTTAATTCATCAATGGATTAACTTTAATGAACCTGATTATGGCTAATAAATCATGTTAAATATGTTATCCTGGGGAAAGCTGTCATTCTAATATGTGATTTAATGTCATGGAAATACTAGTTAGTCCTGTCTTTCAGTACTGTTTATTTGAGATCTGAATTTGGCCACGACTCTGCTGTCAGTGATAAACACATGTACACACACAGAGTCAGGAATATATGGGTGGTTAAATTACAGGCTTAATCACTGTACTTCATAAGAACAGAAGAAGGAAAGAGACTGCACAGTGTTTACAGCGGTGCCTGTCTCCTAGGAGACAGCAACCACTAATGAACTATGAATAAATGAATGAATGAATGAAACTGTGATAAAGATGTCTCTGTCCACAGCAAGACATCTGGACTGATAATAACTGGGAAACACAACTGTTGAGCTATTTGAGAATTAAGCGTAAAACCTACATTACCTGACACGTCTGTAGCGGTAATGACCTATGTCCAGATTTCAGTATATCCTGGCCTGTCCTACCCTGGCATAGTTGAGTCTTTAACATCTGAACCTGGCACGATGACGTCTTTGTGCCTGTGTGAGTCTGAATGTTTTTACTGGTGCTGTCACTGGGCAACTATGACCCTTTGACAATGTAATCATCAACCCACTGCAAGGAAACTTTCAGGGAGGAGTACAAGTCCTGGTATGCTCTGAAATCTGTCTACTCACATCTCCTGTTAATACCAATAAAGTGCCAACATCTGACCTGCAGGAGTGGGAATTTCTGGGAAAGAAATTCTGAAGACAAGAGTCGAGAATCCTTTTCACAAAATGTTGCCTGTTGAGGTAAGAGGGCCACACTTTGGGAAATGGGTCATGATAATTTACATTTGTGATTCAGAAAAGTTATACTCAACGTGGAGAGGTTGGAAATGCCATAAGCAATTAACTTTGCTTTTTATTTTACTTTTATGTATTTATAAGAGTGACATATGTTTTAAGAAGTTGATTCTAAATGAGTCTAAAAGAGACCTTTTATTAAGTATAAAAATAAAACATGGTGTCATAGTTGAAATGACATAACTTTTGTCTTATTGGTGATCAAAGTAACAATGCATTTTATTATTGATGGCATTTTAGATTCAATAGAATATGGTAATAACAACATCCATTTACATGAAACTGCAATTAATAAACACAGCCTTAAAAACTTATACAAATGCATACTAAACTGCTCATTAGCCTCAGAATTCACTTAGCAGGCAAACGTCTAGAAAAAAAACTTCCATTTATTATAGGAAGTGATTTTAAAATGATCGATACTCAAAGTCTCCACTTTCATCATATTGATAATTAAGTTTTTAATTGTAACTTATACTGATATAATTGTAGTTTCGCATGATCATGTAAGAAATATTAGAAAAAGATCCGTTTGCCCTTTGCCCAGCTTCTCTCAATTGTAACATCTTCTAGAATTCTAGTGCAATATCACAGTCAGCATATGGACACTAAGATAATCCACAGATCTTAGATTTCTCACTTTTACTTGCAGACGTTGTGTGTGCGTGTGTGTGTGTGTGCATCTCTATTTAGTTCTATACCATCTCATCACGTGTGTTGGTTTGTGTCTCCATCACCACAGTCGAGACACTTGGCAGTTCTATCCCCACAAGACTCCTTCCTGTGGCCTTTCCATAGTCACCTCGCCCTCTCCTGTCCCCCATCCTCATCCCTAATCCCTGGCAACCACTATTGTGTTCTCCTTCTCTAAAACTTCACCCCATTTCAAAAATGTTACATAAGTGGAATTATACAGTATGTAACCTTTTAGAACTAGAATTTTTTTTCACTCAGCATAACTTTCTGAAGATTCTTCCAAGCTGTTGCATACATCATTAGTTCAATCCTTTTTTTGTTGCTAGATGAAATCTTTTTAAATAAATAAATGGATATTGAATCCTATGAGAATTGTGTCAGATGGCTGTTTGGATAAGTGTGTAAAGAATGTGATTTGTGTGGCCTAAATAATCAAAGACCTCCTTCAAGCCTGGTAGTAGCAACTTTGATACAAATCATTCCAGTCATTTGATCACTCCAGTGAAATGAGAAAAGGAGTAAAGGATAGGGATAAAAATCCAGGTAATTCCAGAAGCCCACTGTATTCAAAGCCATCGTTGCTGGCTCTGCATTTTCTGTTTAAGCCAAAGTTGATATTAAGAGAAACTATGCCAATTAGTATTTTATTTCTTCTTTTCTCCTATGAGCTCTTATAGCTATACAAATAAGCAGTGATAAAGTTGCCAAATAAAACCTAGAAAAAGAGGGAGATTAGGCTCTGAATGACTGATGAAAGGATTATCTACCTTTGAGAATACTGGAAAACACTTCTTTTCACATTTCCAAGCAACTTGAAATTGCAGCTTTTCACTGTAATCAGGTTTGGGACATCCTTTTTGTTTTTAAGACTTTCCTAAAGAAACACTTCCAGAGAGCCTACTGCCATCTCATAGGTAAATTTTTATTGATTCCCATTTTGCATGAAATGTAAACTCAAACACAACCAGGTTGCGAGATTTTCCCCAACGTTCTGCGGCTTTGAAGTGGAAAACCAGGATGGGATTCCACGCAGTCTGACTCAGAGTTCTCTGCACACTCCTTTGTATTTCTGACTTTTTTCTTTTCTTTTTCCTTTCCTTTCCTTTCTCTTTCTTTCTTTTTTTTCCTGAGGTATATTAAACCTACAGGAAGGCACATGTGGTACAGATATGGAGCTTGACAAATTTGCACCAAATGAATTTCTCTTGTAATCAGCATCTGCACCAAATCACAGGAAATTACCAGGGTTCCAGAGGCTCGTCTCCACTCACTACCTGCTGCCCAGCATAACCACTTCCTCGGCCTCTGAAAGCATCCATTGGTTCTGCCTGTTTTGGTACTTTATGTAAATGATTACACAGACCGTATGCTCCTGTGATTGGCTTCTTTCACTGTACATGAGCTATTGCTGCGTGCAATTGTAGATCATCAATTCTCACTCTACCGTGTCCTTTAAAAAACTGTTGTTGGTGGTACAAGTCTGAAAACCTATTAAATTTCAGCAGCAAGTGAAATTTCCATTCTACTACCAAAAAATAATTTAAATTCAGCAGTCCATTTAAATATCAAATCCTCTCACTTCTATCTGGTAACCAAACAAATTCAGAGACTGGTTTACAAGGCTCTGTCTTTGAAACTTACCACCTTTCAAGCTGCTCCCATTTTAATCAAGATTAGAAGATGTGATCACAGTTAGCACTTAAATTCCTTCCCGTCCATTAAGTTGACAAGGAGTATTCAATTACCAAGTATTACTATAATCGTCACTGGAAAAGCATCTCTAGGCAATACTTACAGCTTAGAGACTTGCTCCAGCAAAATAATAATTGTTAGTTGTCCATCATATTGAAAGACGGTGCCAGATCTGAGGATCCTCCAGCAAGATGGCTTTTAGGTAGGTGGTTTGTGAAAGCTGCAGCCCATCTACTGCAGAAATCCTGACCATTTGATAACAGACACCATACAGTCCTAAATCTCAAGTGTAAAAGAAAATATTGATTCAAGTGAACCGGCCAAAGAGGGAAGAGGGAGGCCCTAATTCTGAGCACCAAAAGTCCATTTTTATACCATAGCATCTCATTTGTCTACCTCGCAAGGGATTTAGAAAGCTGGGCTCTTTTTTACGAATACACAGGCTTTTGAAAAAGTCAAAAGTGAGATTTGAGGTGAACACACGTTTAGACCCCAATCTATTGCACTGAGAGCCATATACCCGAAGACAGGGGGAGAAGTCCTAGTTTGATTTCACGGCTGGTGGTGCTGTTGCGGTCCGTGTTTCCGCTCAGTCTTTTGGTAGAATTGTTATTCAATCTGTACCTTCCTGTTTGTGTTTTCTGTTGGTCTGGGCTTAGTGGCAGAGGACATAACCCACTCTGTTTGTGGAAAAATATTAATGACACACAGGATCACTGGGTCGCTAGGCTGCTTCTAGCTTCTAGGAGTAAGTCCCAAAGCACACTGAGGAGTTTGCTACTCTGCTTCTGACCCCATTACAGAGCTGTGGAGTCCAGCAGGCTACCCACCAAATCAGGAGCTGCCCATCTGAGCCGCCCACTGTCGTGTGCACCATCAACGGAAGATGTGCTGCCTCTCTCCACATGCAACCTATGTTCGAAATGTAAATTTGTATGTGTGCATCTGGTTGGGGAAATCTAAATCACACCCAGACTGCCTCACTGCAAGGGACCCTGGGAAATGCAGTTCTTAGATGCTCACTAGAAAGGCTGAAGAACCCTAAGCCCACCAGCCCTCAGTGTGCAGGATTTAGACATAATCAACAGAAATACAGAAATGCCCGTTTTAGCACCTCCTGTAAACCCTACACTTTTACATTTCAAGTCAATCCTCTAGATAATCTTTTTGTTGTTGTTGAGGCGGAGTCTTGCTCTGTTGCCCAGGCTGGCATGCAGTGGTGTGATCTTGGCTCACTGCACCCTCTGCCTCCCGGGTTCTGGTGATTCTCCTGACTCAGCCTGGGATTACAGGTGCATGCCACTACACCTGGCTAATTTTTGTATTTTTAGTAGAGACAGGGTTTCAACATATTGGCCAGGCTGGTCTCGAACTCCTGACCTCAAGAGATCCATCTGCCTTGGCCTCTTAAAGTGCTGGGATTATAGGTGTGAGCCACCATGCCTGGCCTCTAGGTAACCTTTTATTTGAAGTTGAGATTTGCCTTGATTAGTACAATGGCTCTTGCCCTCACTGGGCGTCAGATTCACATGGATAACTTAAGAAGTACAGAAGACCGGGTCCCAAATCCCAGAGAGCCTGATTCACTCAGTCTGGGCAGGCCCAGGTCATCCCTGGATAATTCCCATAAGGACCCGGAATGAGGAACACTGGGTTAGACAACACTGCAGTCACCCAGTATCCTCTGCCTCCCGAAAGCTGTAGAACCTCGTAGACTTTGTAGAAGACTCTCATTGAGCTCAGGACTGAATTGCCGAAAATACATAACACATCGTAAAAAAAGATCTGAGAAATGCTCCGAAGGCTTGCACAACACATGCTCATCACGAGCAAAGAGAAGTTGCACCAACAGTGGAGGACATTTTAATTAGCCAAACCTTATGTATAAAAATGAAAATGCAGCACTCAGCTGCCAAGTCAACTACTGAACATTTAAAAGAGCTTATTGAAACTTTAACAGTGACTTAAACAAAACAAAACAAACAAGTGAAAATAAACAAACGGCGGCTGGCAACACATTGTGTCACGGATGGATGGGCTCCACCACGCTGTCTGAGGTAAATCACAAAAGACAAAATAAATAAATAAATAAATAAATAAATAAATAAATAAATAACAACATTAGGCAGAACTCCCAGGGCTGTAGACCACTTTTTAAAGTCTTCAGACAAAAATTAAAAAAAGTCTCAGAACTCAAGGTACTCCATGGCTCCTGGAAAACAAATGAAATAACACTGCTCTGTGCTTTTTTTTTTTGGCTCCGCAGATTGATGATGAAGTGGCCCAGGAGGGACTTTAACCACGTTCGCATTATTTTAGAAGGGAAAGGAGACCCATTTCACTTCTTCCCAAGCTAAGCCCCTGGCTACTCCAAGTGTGGTCCATGGGCCAGCATCCCTAGACCTGGTTAGAAAGGCAGACTTTGGTCCACTGCAGACCTCCTGAGTTAGGATCTGCATTCAAACACAGTCTCCAGGTGATGCGTTCACACGTACGCGACAGTCTGTGAAGCACAGGGCAACACTCTCCCGTATTCCCATCTGTTTAGAGCACATGCTTCCATGTCAAAATCCTAGTTAAGAATTTGTAGTTTAAGAATTTCTAGTTAAGAATTTCTGAGTTTCTATAAAAGGAAGCACCTTTCCCATTTACTAGATTTGAGCCCATCAGCCCTCCTGCAACAGAAATGTGTGTTTACTCACGCAGGCTGACACAGTCCCATTCACCTCAAATTGTCTATTATAACAAAACATCCCTGAATCCACAGTTTTGTCCATCCTGCCACCCAAATGAGCATTTTACACTGTTAAAGTGCTTCTTTTTTTTTTTTTTTTTTTTGAGATGTCGTTTTGCTCTTGTCACCCAGGCTGGAGTGCAGTGGTGCGATCTTGGCTCACTGCAACTTCCGCCTCCCGGGTTCAAGCCATTCTCCTGCCTTAGCCTCCCGAGTAGTGGGGATTACAGGTACGTGCCACCATGCCCAGCTAATTTTTGTATTTTTAGTAGAGGTGGGGTTTTGTCATATTGGCCAAGCTGCTCTCAAACTCCTGACCCCAGGTGATCCGCCCGCCTCGGCCTCCCAAAGTGCTGGGATTACAAGCATGAGCCACCGTGCTTGGCCCTAAAGTGCTTCTTAAACATACTGGATTGTACATTTACTAGGACACTTAGAGGAAAAGAGTTTTACATCTTGGTTATTCCCAGTGACCTGAAAATAAACAGACTGTTCATTTACCTCCTGGCCACCAACCAGCCTAGTAAGTGCTATATAACTGGTTGATTTGCAAGAGAATAAAATTGGAATTTCCTTCTTCCTTTAAATATGCAGCAAGAATTAGTTGAAAACACATATCAGATCTTCTGTGTTCTGACAAGAGAGTAAGGAGATAAGATTAACTGCTAAAAATGTCTCTCCACTTTATCTTTAGGTTTAATAATTTAGAGTTTGAACTGTTTGCTCAGAAGGCAAACAATATCTTCTGCTGCATATTTTATGACTGTGAATTTCAGAGAGCAACAAGCCAGCAGCCAAACCCCTGGTGCATACTTAACTTACTCTCCAGAGAAAAGATCTACTGGGGAAGAGGCTGGGGATCAATTCTGACATCGCACACAGAGGCCCCAGAAAGATCAAAACCTTAGAGTGAGTGCTGGGACCTCTTAGCTAACATCCACTGCAGACGGGGCACCTTGTGCTGCACACAGTTCCCCACCTGCTCCTGCTAGCTCCTGTCTCTGATTTGTCTTTACAAATCGCTTATTGGGACAGTCACTTTCCTGCTGGCTCACAGTGGTACTAGCCTGAGTGACCAGCTAGCTTATGGCAGCATACACCCTTGATCTCATGTTAACATCAGGATATGTGACACTCTTTAATGGAACTGAGAACATTCTCTTGCCCAATTAATGGAAACTGTTATCAGTTACTAAAGTACCATGGAATAAGAACAACATAATTGTCTACTTCTCAACCCTAGGAGGGTACTAACACCAACACCAAAACCAATGCTAACACTAATGCTAATGCCAGCACTAACACTAAAACCAATGCTAAAACTAATGCCAACACTACTGACACCAACAATAACACCAGCTCCAATGCTAACACTATCACTAATCATAATACAAACACAAATACTATATGCCAACACCAACACCAATACTAACACTAACACCAACGCCAATGCCAACACTATCACTAACACCAACACCGACACCACCAATGCTAACAGTATCACTAATCATAATACAAACACAAATACTATATGCCAACACCAACCAATACTAACACTAACACCAATGCCAATGCCGACATTATCACTAACACCAACACCGACACCACCAATGCTAACAGTATCACTAATCATAATACAAACACAAATACTATATGCCAACACCAACACCAACACTAATACCAATGCCAATGCCAACACTAACACCAACACCACCACCACCAATGCTAACACTATCACTAATCATAATACAAACACAAATACTATATGCCAACACCAACCAATACTAACACTAACACCAACGCCAATGCCAACACTATCACTAACACCAACACCGACACCACCAATGCTAACAGTATCACTAATCATAATACAAACACAAATACTATATGCCAACACCAACACCAACACTAACACCAACGCCGATGCCAACACTATCACTAACACCAACACCAACGCCACCAATGCTAACACTATCACTAATCATAATACAAACACAAATACTATATGCCAACACCAACACCAACACCAACACTAACACCAATGCCGATGCCAACACTATCACTAACACCAACACCAAAACCACCAATGCTAACACTATCACTAACACCAACACTAACAATATACTCACACTAACACTAACAGTAGTACTATGTGCCAACACTAAGACAAACACCAAACACCAACACGAACACTAACACCAACACCAATGTAATACTAACACTAAAATGAACGCCAACACCAACACTAATACTAACACCAACACCAGTGGTATGTGCCAACACTGACACTAACTCCAACACCAACACTAACAATAATACCAACACTAACACTAATATAACACTAACACTAATGCTAACACTAATAATAATACTAACACTAGTGCTCATAGTATGTGCCAACACCAACACCAGTACCAACACTAACACCAATGCCAGTGCTGACACTAACGCTACTACTAACATAAACACCAACATTAATACCAACACTAACAAACACTAACATCAACATCAACCATATCACTAACACTAATGCCAACACTAACAGCAATACTAACACTAACAGTAATACTATGTGCCAACACTAACACCACTCTAACACTAATGTTCATGCCAACACTAACAATAACACTAACACCAACACTAATACTATGTGCCAACACTAACACCAATGCCAACACTAACACTAATACTAACATCCATGGCAATATAACACTAACACTAATGCCACCACTAACAATAATACTAACGTTAATGCTAATGCCATGTGCCAACACTAACACCAACACCAATCCAGCACTGATAATAATATGAACACCAACACGAATCCTAATATAAACACTAACACCAACACCAATCCAGCAGTGATGATAATATGAACACTAACACGAATCCTAATATAAACACTAACACCAACACCAATACTAACACCAACACCAATCCAGCACTGATGATAATATGAACACTAACACGAATCCTAATATAAACACTAACAGCAACACCAATACTAACACCAACACCAATCCAGCACTGATGATAATATGAACAGCAACACGAATCCTAATATAAACACTAACACCAACACTAACACTAATATTAGTACAAGCACTATCACCAAGACTAATACATGAACAGTAAAACCAGTACTAAGACCAACACTAATACTAACACCAACACTGACACTATATTAATACAAACCTTAAGGCTAATACTAACACCAACACTGACAAACACTAATATTAACACAAGTACCAATACTAATACTAACACTAACACCAGAACTACTAACAGTAATACTATGTGCCAACACTAAGTGGAACACCCACACCAATACTAACAACAATACCAACACTAACACCAATCTAATACTAACACTAATGTCACTGCCAACACCAACACTAACACCAACACAAATGCTATGTGCCAACACTAACACTAACTCCAACACCAACACTAATACTAACACCAACACTAATATAAACACCAATACCAACATTAACACTTAAACTAAAACTAATATTAATATGAACACTAACACCAACAATGCTGACACCATGCCAGCACTAATGCAAATGCAAATACTAACAGTCATGCCATGTTATAAATAATAACAGCTAACAGAGATGGACCCTTTCCTGTATGTAGTCTAGGGCTAAGTGAGTATTTACTCACTTCATTCATAAACAGCTCTTTGAAGTAAGGACTATTACTTCTTCCACTAAGAGTTGAAGAGATGGAGGCAGAGAGTGGCTAGGTTTTTGTCCAAGGCCAAATAGCTGACCAGGAAAGGAGTAAAGATTGAAAAACAGTCCATTCGATTCCATGGTGAGGCTTTTAGTTGCTCTTCTACCACGGGCAGTTTGAGCTGTGCCTGCATCGCACTGGCTCGTTTCTAGGAGAGCTGTGATATGGCCGCTCCTGTCGGCACACACTGGCGTTTTGTTGTCATCCTGTCACAGGAGCAGCTGGGGAGGGAGAAGACTGTGTGACAGGGATTGTCGCTGTTGTGTGCGGCACTTTCAAGTGCTCCTGGAAGCTCCTTATCTTTCCAGTTGCCAATAGCTTTTCTGTAGATCATGGTCTACACCAGTGGCTGACTGACCTTGGCCCACGGGCCAGTTCGGGTACTCCGTCTGTTTTTGTGCCTGAAGTTCTATTGGAACACCGCTCCACCCTTCCATTTACAGATCATCTATGGCTCCTTATTACAATGGCCCAGTTGAGTAGCTGAGGCAGGAACCACGTGCCCCACAAAGCCCCAGATATTTACTCTGTGACCATTTCTTGTCTACAATAACCTGGCTGAATGTCCATCCCCTCACCTCCCACCTTTCCTTCCATGGCAAGCTGGAGTCCACACTCCTTACCAGAAACAGCTTTCTGATCTTTCTGAATTTGCTAGAAAGCATATGGATAAAAGGCCCATCAACTCGACTTAAACTGGCTTCAACCATAAAGAAGAACTGAGTGCTTTGTGTTCCTGAGAAGTTCAGGGTTATGCTGATTTTGGATATAGAAGGAGCCAGAAGGTCCCCTGGTCACCACAAGCCTGCGATTACCTCCTATATGCTGCTTCCAAAGGCCTCTCTCCTTGGTCCTCCTTCTTCTTGCTGGTGACTCTGGGACCACTCGCTCTGCCCTGTCCATGTCACCTGACCCTACCTTGATTAACCCCCTCCATCCCAGGGCGCTGTATGGAGAGGAGGCCTCAGGAGTGAGGACATGAACTCAAGGGCCTTACTGCATTCTCACCCTGGCTCTATACTATTGGTTGGATGTAGGCTTCATAACTTTCATTATATCCATCTTAGTTTATTTGTAAAATATTGAGCTTAATATTCCCTCCCTCACAGGATTTGTGAGATTTAAATGATTTAAAAGGCACTAGTACTCGTACACACACAAGCATATCTAGCACACAGTACAGTATGTACTCTATAACTGTTCATTCTTATAACTATTGAATCATTAGCTCCTTATTCTCTTCACAGCTGCTTCCTCCCTTGTTCTAAGTCATTCCCAATCTTTTGTCATTAATGCACTTCTTGCAATTTCATTGTTTTCCTTAAGTGAGCTCGTTCATTCCCCAGCCCTCACTTTTCCTCACACGATGATAACGATAAGGAAATAATAATAAAATGATCAACAGATCACATTTATTGTGTGCTTGCAATATACCTGTTTCAACTTGAGTGCATTAACTGATTTGATTCCCACAACAAACTTCGGGAGATGAGGGAAGGCAGAGAAAGAGACACATGGAATAGGAGAAGGTCCACTGTGCCTCTAACTGGAGTTCTAGAAGGGGAGAAGGCATGTGAAGAGGGACTGAGAGTTTTTAGAAAGTAAAGAAATGGCAATCTGCAGATTTAGGCCAGAGCAATGACAGACAGAGAACCTCACCCTCGAAAGGTTCTCCTGCACGGGCGGTGCCTGGACAAGCCCAGTGAGGTCTCAGAATTCAGAATTCTCCCCCTGCCCTGTGGACTAAGATCTCATCATTTGTTATACCCCAGTCTCGTAGTTCTCAACACTGGTTACACATTAAAATCATCAGCAGTGCTTTAAAAACAAAAACAAAAACTCAACATATCCTTTTGGGCCCTACTCCAAGAGATTTTGATTAAATTGTTCTGGGGGTAGAGCCCTGGCATCAGTATATCTTTTTTTATTTTTTTTAGATAGAGTCTCGTTCTGTTGTCCAGGCTGGAGTGCAGTGGTGCTATCTTGGCTCACTGCAATCTCTGCCTCCCGGGTTCAAGTGATTCTCCTGTCTCAGCCTCCCGAGTAGCTGGGATTACAGGCGCCCACCACCATGCCCAGCTAATTTTTGTAGTTTTAGTAGAGACAGGGTTTCGCCATGTTGGCCAGGCTGGTCTCGAACTCCTGACCTCAGGTGATCTGCCTGCCTCAGCCTCCCAAAGTGTTGGGATTACAGCTGTGAGCCACCATGCCTGGCCTCAGTATTTCTTTTTCTTGAGATGGAGTTTCACTCTTGTTGCCCAGGCTGGAGGGCAATGGCACAATCTCGGCTCACCACAACCTCTGCCTTCCGGGTTCAAGTGATTCTCCAGCCTCAGCCTCCTGAGTAGCTGGAATTACAGGCATGTGCCACCACACTCAGTTAATTTTATATTTTTAGTAGAGACAAGGTTTCTCCATGTTGGTCAGGCTGGTCTCAAACTCCTGACCTCAGGGTGATCCGCCCACCTCAGCCTCCCAAAGTGCTGGGATTACAGGCATGAGCCACCTCCCCCTGCCTGGCCTCAGTATTTCTTAAAAGTTCCCAGCTGACTGAACAACAAGACTGGGGGAATCAGAGTTCCCTGGAGGCATTTCCAGAACCTGCACACTGGAGACCTTTCCTCTGATCCTTCCTCCTCAAAGAGATTCTGGTCTCATGGGCCTGCACATCCACATGCAGCATGCGCTTGTTGACAACACCCTCCCTGTAAAAAAGCTGAGAGGTCAGTGGTTCACAAAGTGTGGTCCCCAGGCCAGTGGCGGCTGTGTTGCTAGGGACCTCGTTAGAAATGCTGACTCATGGTGCCCTACCATATATACAAAATCAGGGACCCTAGGCCAGGGCCCACCACCCTTGATGGAACAAGCCCTCCCCCAACCCTCACCCCAGTGATTTTGATGCATATATACTCTGGGACCATTGTGATGTGATATTCCCATTTGTAAACATCTGCACTACACCCAATATGGCAAACTCGAATGTCTACAAAAACTACCAGGTAATTCAAGTGAACAGACAGGGCCAGATACAAGGAAAATAACAGACAAGACCCATCGAGGATGCACGGCCCTCTTGTTGTCAATGTCAATTATGATAAACTTGGAGGGTATGCATCCCACCTGGAGAGAGCAACCTCTACTTGCCTCCAATCTACGTTACAGGTGCAAAGATAGTCCTAGAATGAACAGATTTTTTTTCCCTAAGGTGCTAGAAGCTCAGATATTTAGAGGGAAAGTTCCTGATTTTTCAAACAAGGCATGTAATTAATATTTCCAAATGGCTCAAACCACACTCTATAGGCCAGTCAAAGCTTTATCTGTGCAGCAAATTCAGCCCGTGGCTAGAAATTTCTGATTTGAAGGCAAGGGCCATGTCTTCCTTACCATGTTTGCCCAGTGTGTGTGCTTGTGAAGGTTTGCAATACACATTGGTTGAATGAGTGAGTGAATGAGTGAGGTGAGTGAATGAATGAGCCAACGCCTGCCCTATCCAGGATGTTGTTTAAAAGTGTCAATCATCTTTTTGGGGGGGCAACCGGTTTAATGGATCAAAATTTAGATGCAGTGGCTTCTTGGGGATGCTTTCCTGTTTCTTTCCAGAATCACAGGGGCTGAAGGTGGTGGCTGAGAGTGCGTTAAGGGGTTTGCTGAAGGCACACTTAACCCTCTTCAGTTTAGATAGCAACAGGCCAGTCTGTGACTTTCCTGTTTTCTTTTTGAGGAGAGCCAAATTCACATAATTGCCTTAGGCTGCTGCTCAGAAACTTGGCTCAATAAGAACCACTCTCTTTCACCTCCCCTAAGGAACTTTTCAAAAAACTCGTCCTGAAAAGTCCTGAGTGGCTTCCCCTCATGAAGATGAATAAATAAACTCCAGCAAGCTTAAACACTTGAGCAAGCAACCCACGCCAAACTGAGGTTGTTTTCCTCTTGCAGGTAATATTCATCACTCAGAAATGCCCATCAAAACTTGCAGTGACAGGTGTACAACAGAAAGAGCCAAGAAATGTTATTGAAGTTACTGTGGCTGAGACATTCCCTGGGAAACATAAACATCCCCCCAGAAACTCCGCCACTCATCTGTCAGGCTTCTCAGAAAAGACAACCACCCCACTGTCAAGTAGAAACATTTTTCCTGACAGGATCATCATTTTAAAATTAATATTTAAAAAAGCAACGATGTTTTCATTGTCACCATTTCCCCCTTAACAAGGCAAAATTAGAAACGGAATTAAACAGTTTCATTCTCAAAGTGGTTTTGTGGCACTGCACGTTTTTCAGCAACAGGCGGAGGATGCTGTGCCATTGATCAAACTGTACAATCCTCAGTGATGGGTGGGAAAAAAACCTGGCCTCTGAGCGGGAGTTGCAGCTTTTACTGTCAATTACAGTTTCTGCTCAGATACATGAAGAGATTTTATCCTCTGCTGTCCACTGTTCCCCTCAATACATTTTTGTAAGAGCTGGGAATACAAACCCTGAACATGAAGGGAGCCCGTGAGGACTGCCTGCTTGGGCGGAAACACTACCCTGAAGCCCAAGTCCTTGACCCAGTTGGTCAATACAATTATTGAGATCAGTTGGCTCGAAAATGACAATAAGTGTTTTTCTCCCTAATCTCTACTAAGGAAACAGCTACACCTCTCCGGGCCTGCATGAGTTCTTAGAAACGATTGTGAGGTTCCTGTGAGAGGTAGAATAAAGAACTCCCAAATATAGGCCATCCTGGAGAAGGGGGAGACAGAGGGACACCCGTGAGGAGGACTGTGAGAAGCAAGGTCTAGCTGCGTAGACGCTGGGTGGCGTGCAAGGCTCAGCGGTGCTGGACTGTGCACATACAATGCCCACAAATGAAATTAATGACATGTGACACCACGCCAGCTCAAACACATCACATTAAAAAGACCACATACTGTATGATTTCATTGACAGAAAACATCCAGAAGTGGCAAATCTATCACAGAAACTTTAGTGGTTGCCTGGGGATAGAGGTGACAGATTGGCTGCAAAAGCTCACGGGAATCTGTTGGGGGTGATAGAAAGGTTCTGAAACGGAATTGTGGCAATAGGTACACTCCTCTGTAAATACACGAACAGTCTTTGACTTGTATACTCAGAAGGGGTGAATTTTATGGAATGTAAATTATGCTTTGATAAAGCTCTTAAAAAGAATCACATGGAGGCTATACGTAGTCCTTCCACCATGCCTCTATAAGTGTTCCTCCAAAAATGTGAGTACCCCCAAATTACCTCAAAAATTCCATCAGCAAATATAATGGGAGACACAAAATAGAAATTAATTTTCATTATGGAAAACTAGAGGTAGCAATTTTTACCCATTAGATGGGCGCAAATGGAAATGTTTGACAGTATTAAGGATAGCGAGAATGAGGAATGGTGCTTGATATGAGGCTGATGGGTTTTGGAATTGGTAAAGCCACTTTGGAGAGGAATTTGTCGGTATTTGATAAAACAGAAAATACTCATAACCTGAAGTCTAGTAACTAAGTATATACCCATTTCTTATGGGCATCCACAATTAAACTAGATTTAATTGTGGTCTTGATGCCCAATCTGAATTATTTCTTATGGGTATATATTTGGTTACTGGACTTCAGGTTATGAATATTTTTGTAATGTTCTTATGGAGATTTGCACAAGGACGTTCACTGCAACGTTTTATCCTAGTGAAAAAGGGATAACAACAAAAATGTCCAGACAGGCAAACGTGCAATAAAAGAATGGGTATTCTTTTCTGTGGATTGCAAATGAATATATATATTTACATATAAAAAGGATATGAGATGTACTTATAAGATAAAATACTATTATGTCTGTATATGTATATCTACATAGATATATCTGTATATCTACATCTACATACATGTACATAGATATCTATATATCTATAGATAAAATATATATCTATATACTAATCTATATATCTGGATATATTTCTATATAGATATATCTATAACATACTGCTATAGATATATCTATATTGATACATTGATATGTACATATGGCTATAAATATATATTTATATAACATTTATAATATACTATTATAATACATTATATTATACACATACTATATATAATGTATTATAAAATAATATATAATATATATCATATAAATATATATTATATAAAGTATATAATATACAGTATATAAGATATATATAATTATATAGCTATACACTATATAGATATTATATGTCTATATATTATATATCTATTATATCTAGATACAGATATAGGTATGTCTTGGTATGAATAAATCTCAAAACCAAATTCAATAAAAAATAGTGGAATGATATGTTCACTATTTATGTAAAATTAGCATAAACACATTTACGTAAAAGACACACATTAAACATACTGGCAGAAGTGCCCAATGGAACAGCGGGTAGAGGCATGGGATTGGAGATGATGGTTGTGGCGGACACTCTTAATTATCTCCCCCATTTTATTTCCCATCCTCTCTTTTACTACTAAAGCCCCCACATTGTAGACTGGACACACATGCACTACAGTCACGTGGTTAGGGGTGGACCCGTGACCAAGTTCAATGGAAGATGAGAACAAACATTTGTGCAATTTCAAAGTCACATCCATAAGAGAAATTGGCTTGTGTGCTACTTCCTCTTTTCCTTTCCTACTGGCTGGAAGGAAGACTCAACGCTGCTGGGCCATTGTTGTCTACGTGGACAAGGTCACTAAGAGACTGGAGGAGACCCGCAGGATGCAGGGAACTGGGGCTTTGGAAGTGCATGGAGAATAGACATGCTTTCCTTTGGTGGGGGCTTAGCAGCCTGGTTTCCCTAAGAGACAGAAGTAAACCTGTGATTTTCCTCACTCATTGCTAATGATTCTTTCTTAAAGCACCTAAACTCAACACTCTACATAAAGGCATGGCATGTTTAAAGATGACTTTATACCCCCAATTTTTTATTTCTTAAAAATATCCAAAAGCAAATACAAAAAAGCCATATTCTTGTTAATTTTTATGGAGGCAATCTATGCCTATATTGCCTATATGTTTGCTATGTCTTTAGGTTTTTGTAACCTGACAATGTATCCAAGAAGTATGAAGGCAGTCACATTGCTTGTACACCTGAGATTGTGACTTAAAATTTGTTTTCACTAGGAATATATCACCTAAACATACTTACTGGTTTATGGGTGAATCTATTTAATATCTCATATCTTCTCCTAAGTCCCGAGCAGAAAAATAACCCCATTCTTAATCTCATAGGCATATCGACAATATTCTCCTGTTTTTCTGGTTCAAAGATGTACATAGAGCCCATTTTCTACCTTCAACAGCTCACCTCTCTCAGAACATCTCAACATAGAGAACTTAATAGATGTTTATTAATCTCTTCAAATGGTCTTTTGTAAATTCTTCTTTGCCCTGTGAGCTTTCAGAAGAGAGTATTGCTTGTCTGGGAGACCGAGTTTGCCATACCCATCACTCACCAAGTGTGCGTTTGTCACTTGGGTTCAGAAATTAGATTTAATTGTGGTCTTGATGAACAAGAGTCTTTAAAACATGCCCAGTCTAAATTATTTTATGCATGTAGACTTTCTGACGAACACCGTAAAACTACATGAAATCTAGCTCTGGAAAGCGATCACACTGGAATCCATGAGAAACTTCACATTTTCTCTTTTGGGTCCAGATGATTGCATTAAGCCCATCTTTGGATGGAAGACAAGCAGAGAAAGGAAACTGGGAACTTAGAATTCAGGAAAACTATAAGAATGGTATCTTTCTATTTCTTCTCCGATGCCCAGAAATGTGTCTGACATAATCAGTGATTGTGATTGGTTGATTGAATGATTTTCACAAATAATTTTACTGTCCTTTATCTGTCAAAGCTTTTCTTTCCAAAATTTTCCTAGGATAGAACTGAAAGGAAAGTTCCACAGTAGTATCCAGTTTTGAGCATTCACACCTGCACTGGCTGCACTGAACTCTACTTTGATTCATCTCAGGCTGTAGAGCCAGAAAGCATTCAAGATACCAAAAACTCACAGGCAGAGGCAGAACCGACGGCCTTTGCAACTAGGGACTTTTATTTGGGGCCAAAGCCTCTCTATATGGGAAAATCCTAGAAAAACAGGTGTATGTAGCATCTGAAAGTTAGGTGCTTCAGTTCTCTCAGCCAGACCCAACACCCCATGTTGCTTTTATGCCACAAACACTAATTGCATTCCTATTGTTTGCTAAGCACTGTGCTGAGGACAGGAGACACATTTGTGGGCAAACTGATATAAACTCTGCCCACCTCTGACACTTTTGGCTGCAAGTAAGAGAAAGCACAACATATGGTGGCTTAAATCATAGAGAAATTTTTTGTTTAAAAGAAGTCTGGAGATAAATGGTCTCAGCTCAGTGATACCATCATCTTTCCCTTCCTCTGAACTACTATCTTTAGTGCCTGTTTTCTTCCCCGTGAAGCTTCTCACTTCATGGTTGCAAGATGGCTGCCTAAGCGCCAGACATCACTTCTCACTTGACTGTGTCTAAAACTGTAGGGAGCAGAGCAAGAGAGAGCTCTTCCCTGGGGCTCACTTCTCGTATGTGGGAAGCACAATCTTTCCAAGAAGACAATCAGCAGACATGCCTTTATATCTCCTTGGGCAGTACCAGGAAACTTGTTCATTCTATCATAAGGGATGATGGAAAAGTTCTGGGTTGGCCCGAATAATGTGGACAGGCAAAGGAGGAGGGGGTTGGCTATGCGTGATGAGGATCACATCTTCACCTTAGGGAAAGACACACGATATATAAATTGTAATTGTAGTAAATATTATAGCTGGGGAAGATTGGATGTCCAAATAAAGATCTTCTGTTACATCCTAGCCACCAAGCAATTCATTCCATGGGGAAGCTTTAATTATGAAAAAATTTAATCTGAGAGTTTACTCCTCTCTCCCTAAGGAGAACACCTCTTAGATAATGCATATCTATTTATGTATTCATCCATCCATCCGTCCATCCATCCATCCACCGATTGTCTTAGTCTGTTTTGTGCTGCTATAAGAGAATACTTGAGAATAGTAATTCGTAATAAATAGAAATCTATTTGGCTCATGGTTCCAGAGGCTGGGACATCCAAGATCAAGGGGCCACATGTGGCAGGGACCTTCTTGCTGCATCATCCCATGGCAGGATGTGGAAGGGCAAAGGAGCACACACATGGGACAAGAGCATGGGGACTGAACTTATCCTTGTATCAGGAACCCATTCCAGTGATAACCAACCTACTTCTGCAGTAGCTAACCCATTCCCATGACAATCAACTCAATTCTGCAATAGCTAACCCACTCCAGTGATAACCAACCCACTTCTGCAGTAGCTAACCCATTCCCACAACAACCAACCCATTCCCACAACAACCAACCCACTCCTGCAATAGCTAACCCACTCCCACGATAACCAACCCATTCCTGCAATAGGTAACTCACTCCTGAAATAACTGCATTAATCCACTTGTGATGGCAGAGCCCTCATGATCTTCTCACCTCTCAAAGGTCCCACCTTTCTACACTGGTGCACTGGGGATTAAGTTTCCAAGACATGAGCTTTGGGTAACACATTCACACCACAGAACGTATTTACCTGTCTAGTAAAGAATGAGGACGTCTCAAAAAAAAAAATTCCAGTAAGATTTTACAAGGAATTTGAGAAAAAGTGGTTATAACAATTATATGCCTGAATAAGATATGCAGTTCTACTAAGAATTACACGAATTTTGAAAATAGAAAGCAAAGAGAGAGGAATTAACACATATTGCAAAGCCATAATAGGTAAAACTGTGTGGCTCAAAGGGACAAATATACACTGATGAACAGGGAAAACAGTTTGGAAAGAGTTGTGTGTGTGCGTGTGTGTGTGTGTGGGGGGGGTATATACATTTTTCATATAATGACTATTTATATTATAGAAGGTGATATCAAAATTAGTAGGAAAACATTATTTCATAAATATTTGGTAAAGTGTGATTGCGACGATAGATCATTATGCAAAAAGAAAAATTACAATTTTCTCAGATTGCATACAACAATACATTCTAGACAGAGAAATATGGTTTCATCTAGTATTTTCCAAGAATAGGTTCCAAGGAATGAGGAGAGCCCTGACAGCTTACCTTGTGTCCCAGAAATAAGTGAGGCCCCAAATTCAGAATGGGGAAAAGGCCAAGTAGAGGGTGAGGTGGGAAGAAACACAAAAGGTCAAAACTCCAAAAACAGTATCCAGTCGCAGACACATTAGTCAAGAGCATCTCCTCTGAATTTTAGAACCTGCTGGTATCTGCTAGGCCTGGCAAACCTGTAGCCTGCCAGTGGGTTTACAGTGCCAAGCTTGTCAAACCCAGCTAATTTTGTTCTTGTTGTTCTGTTTTGTTTTGTTTTAGGCTTTTAGCAGCCTGAAGCCATGGTTTTTAGTTTCTGTCTCCAGTGATAAGTGGAAAAGAGGGATGAGGAAAGGGCTTCACTGGTCCAACCAGAAACAGAAACTAAGAACCCATGACTGTATTCTCTCCTCTGGACATCCCTGCCAGACACGGTCCTCCATCCTCTTCACATGGAGAGCTGCCTGGACTATTTTGACGACAAAAACTACTGGTTCTGCCCCTCAAAAATCCAATTAATGAACCTCAGCATCCAATTTACTCAACACCACCATTTTCCAATCAGTATGATAAAAAGAGAGTTGTAAAATTTATACTTTCTTAAAGAAAAATTCTTGGGGAAAATATATAATCTTTGTGCCAAGCTAAATATATAATATTTTTCAAATTAACTATAAGTTGTTCCATTTGAGTGGGAAAGCAACCAATATCTTGGTGTGAAAAATGTGAGTCATATCACGTTGGTCATTTAGAAAGTATTCAATGAAGAAAAATATAGCAAAATGTATTCAGGTGTGATTTTGCAAAGGTGGAAAAAGTTTAGCACACATGATTAAGTGTGTGTCCATTTGTGGCCCTGGAGTGAGGGGCTGTGAGACTCTCCTCTTCCATTAAACCACTGAAATGCACCCTGAATCTCACCATTCATTTCCCTTTCCCACACTGAGCCTGGCCGTCACAAAGCTGCATGGTTTTTGGCTGCAGAATTAAAGCATGTCATTCTCAAACTGCCATGTGTGACCACTACAGTCTACTGGGGAGGCTACAGTGAAAGGCTTGAGATTCTGCAGATACCCTCAGAGCAGGTGTTTACATAAACGCAACAGTTACAGGACCACCCCATATGCCAGCCTTGGCATAAGATGTGGTTTATAAGGACAGGGCATGGTGGCTCATGCCTGTAATCCCAACACATGAAGAGGCCAAGGCAGAAAGATTGCTTGAGGCCAGGAGTTTGAGACCAGCCTGGACAATATAGTGAGACTTCATCCCTACAAAAGGTTTTAAAAAATTAGCCGAGCATGGTGGCATGAGCCTGTAGTCCCAGCTACTTGGGAGGCCGAGATGGGAGGATGGTTTGAGCCTGGGAGGTGGAGGCTGCAGTGAGCTGAGATCACGCCACTGCACTCCAGCCTGGGTGACAGAGCGAGACGCTGCCTTAAAAAAAAAAGAAAAGAAAAAGAAAAAGGTGTGGTTTAGGTACATCAACTCATTTAATCCTCACCCTAACCGTATGAGACAGGTTGGCTATTCTCCACTTTGCAAATAAGGAAGTGAAAGCACAGAGAGATGAAGCTGCTCCTCCAAGGTCACAGAGATAATAAGCTGGGATGGGAGCCCAGCCCTCTCGCTCCAGTCTGTGTGCCCTTCTCTCCACTCGTCAACCCCCACCTCTGTTCTCCTGCCTCCTCACTCTCAGCATCTAGCACAGGGCCCTGTACTCTGGAGGTGTTCGATAACGTGTAAAGATTTGAATTGATCCAGCCAGGGCAGCCTGAGGAATGACATGCTTCCTCTCCTCTCCACAGGTCCCCTGGCTCTGTGACAATGAGTGGCTGCAATTCAATACAACCAGGTACATGAGGGAGGGTGGCACGTTCTCAGTGAAGCCTGGCTACGAGGGCTGCATTTTCTTCCATTTCCACAACCCAAGCTCTCCAAAGGCAAGAAGCGACTCCTTTAGGCTGCCAGGGTGAAATGTGCTGTTGAAGCCTCAGGTTTCCTATGCATACCTCGATAATCTGCTGTCGGAACTTGATGTTGCTGCATGGCTAGAGAATGGCAGAGAGAAAGATGGGGAACTCTTCTGAGAGTCTTGGTTATGAACTTCAGCAGCTTTCCCAGAAGCATGTCCCTGAGGTCTGCACAAAAGAAATCAAATCCAGGTGTTGTCTAGAAACAAACCTTTGTTTGAGCCTGTACAGCTCTCGCTCGACGGCATTTTCACAGGAAAGTAGGAAGATTGGCTGTAATCATCCGTCCCAGTAGGAAGATCGGCTACAATCATCCCTCAGAATCCCTCTGAAGAGGTGTCCAGTGAGGGATGGGTCACTGCATTGTACACGGGTCTGTGAGACTTACTTACTTCAGCACTCAGCTGGAAATGTTACATCTCAGCTCATCAGCACGCCCTAACCCTTTGGTACAAGGACAGGCACCATTTCTTTTTCTTTCTTGTCTTGAGACAGGGTCCCGCTCTGTCACCCAGGCTGGAGTGCAGTGGCGCAATCAGAGCTCACTGCAGCCTCAACCCTCTGGACTCAAGCGATCCTCCCATCTCAGCCTCCTAAGTCAGTTTTTTAAATTGAAGGGTAGAGAAATTCTTTCTTTCTCACTGATGGTGATGTCAAGAGGATGGGTGAGGGGTCTGGTGGGACAGCCACCATCTGCAGCAATGGAAGAGCTTGTGTGAGATTGAGGACAGGGTCCTGGGGTGGGACAGACACCATCTGCAGCAATGGCTTGTGTGAGACTGAGGACTGGGTCCTGCAGGGTGTTTCTCACAGCACCCACAATCACCTTTATTTCTGAACTTTGACTTATGTAAAACAGTAAATTCTGCTTTGTTTTGCTTGTTTGGGCTGTGTTTTCAGCCACGGGCCACTGAAGAAGACTCCACTGACAGAAAAGTTTTCCAGGATTGTGGCAGGAACTTTGCAAATTCAAACTCAGTACTACATACAAATAATTAGAGGAATTAGTTATAACCAAACAATATTCTTCATCTGGAACTTTCCTTCCAAACCAACTCAGTGTCCAGAGGAAAGAGGTCCCATGACTTGAGTAATTCCTCTCCATTGATATCAAAGACTTGTCAGCGAAGGTGATTGCTCCAGCCCACGGAGGTTAGAACATTCATCTAGAATGCCGGAAAACAACTGGCTTTCGAAAATACTCCCAGGCATGTCTCACTTAGGAGAATTTAGACACATACTTTAGAATACACACATAACTCACTGAAAGAAGAGAGTACAGCAAGGACTAAACTTGCAACACAGATGTTAGGGGTGACTGCAAAGCATTCATGTGGAGTGAGTAGGAAACTGCATTAATGCATTTAAAACAGATTTTAACCTGGGAAAATTCAGCTCACACACAATTTTGGAAGAACACATCTGTTGCGGAAATGCAATGAACTTGAAATGGCAAAAGCAGATCTGACAAAAGCAAGGACCCTTCCTGAGCAATCTGCTAATATTCATGAAATTACCATTCATTGACCCTCTACTTTGTGCCAGGGAAGAACACGGGGAAAACGAGAGCAACAAGGCCCCTGCTACAGACATTCTGTTGACTCGCATGGAGTTAGAAAATTAATTTTAAAAAACTAGTAAATGATAGCAGTACATGTATGAAGAAGAAAGAGAATAATGAGGGTGCTTACTAGGAAGGTAGGCAGAGGAGACTCTGCAGAGGTGACATTTAAGCAAAGACCTAAATGAGGTGAGGGGTAGCCAAGGGATATCAAGAAGAGCTGGTTCCAGGCAGGAGGAGTGGCGAGAGCTAAGGCCTTGAGGTTGGCATGTGCTTTGCATGTTGGAGGGTCAGCAAGGATGCCCGTGTGCATGGAGAGAAATGAGAAAATAAGAGATGGATAGGTGATGGGGTCAGAGAGAAAATGAGCCAGAAATTGTACAGCCTCGGGAAAGACTTAAGGTTTTACTTGAGTAACACAGGATGGGGATGCAGTTGGAGGTTTTTCTTTCTTTTTTAAAAAGAAAATTAGTAGGGAAGGGTATTAGGCCATTTTGCATCGTTGTAAATACCTGAGACTGGGTTATTTAGTTATTTATTTATTTATTTTGAGACAGAGTCTTACTCTGTTGCCCAGGCTGGAGTGCAGTGGTACGATCTCGGCTCACTGCAACCTCCACCTCCCAGGTTCAAGTGATTCTCCTGCCTCAGCCTCCCAAGTAGCAGGGACTACAGGCACCCACCACCATTTGGCTAATTTTTGTATTACTGGTATAGATGGGGTTTCGCCATAATGGCCAGGCTGGTCTCAAACTCCTGACCTAAAGTGATTCACCCGCCTCAGCCTCCCAAAGTGCTGGGATTACAGGCGTGAGCCACCATGCCCAGCCAAGACTGGGTAATTTATAAAGAAAAGAAAAAGGTTTAATCGGTTTGTTTCTGCAGGCTGTACAAACAGCATAGCACCAGCATCTGCTCCTGTGGAGGACTCGGGAAGCTCCCAATCATGGCAGCAGGAGAAGGAGGCATCACACGGTGAGAGTGGGAACAAGGGAGAGATGGCGGGGAGCAGGGGGGTGTAGGGGAGATGCCATACTCTTTTAAACAACCAGATCTCCTGTGAGCTACCTGAGCAAAAACTCATTCATCACCAACGGGATGGTGCTAAGCCATTCGTGAGAGATCTGTCCCCATGATCTGATCACCTCCCACCAGGCCCCACCCCCAACACTAGGGATCACATTTCAACATGAGGTTTGCAGGGACACAGATCCAAACCCCATCAGGAAGCTGCCTGACTTGCATGCTAAAAAGATCATTTTTTTTTTTAATATGAACATGGATGTCAGATAAGCATAGGGCTATAAGATAAACTGACTGGGGGACCACAGGGTGGATGTGAATGAAATGAGGATAGGACTCCTCCATGTATATCTTTCAATATCATTTTAATTTTTGAAAATTTAAATGTATTTGTGTTCTTGTCAGCTCAGGCTGCTATAACAAAATACCAGAGGCTCGGTGGCTTAAGCAACAGAAATTTGTTCCTTAACACCTCTGAAGGCTAGAAGCCCGAGATCAAGGTTCTGCTGATTCGGCTCCTGGTGAGGGCTCTCTTACTGGCCTGCGGACAGGTGGCTTCTCATTGTGTGCTTTCACTGGGGAGACAGACAGAAAGCTTTCGGGTGTCTCTCCTTATAAGGGTGCTAATCTCATCATGGGGCTCTACCCTCATGACCTTACCTAAATCTAATCACCCCAAAGGCCCTCATCTCCAAAAACCCCACACTGGAGTTAGGGCATCAACATGTAAATCTTGGGGAGACACAAACATTCAGCCCATAACTATTAGGGATTGAACAAATACATAAATATGAGGATCCCCTGGCTGCTGTGGGGCAAGCAGGCTGTGGGTCCCCGACAGAGGCATGGAGGTGGGTCAGGGGGTCCTGAGTGGCCCCACTGCAGGTGCTGTAGTGTGGACTAGGGGTGCTATTGGGAGGAGATGATGAATAGCAGACTTGGGGTATCTTTTTGGGAGCAGAAGCAGCAGGATTTTCTGTGGGCTTGGGTACATGGAGTAGTCAGGATGACTCCTTCAAAGACCTCCAGATTTCTTTCTGGTGCCCTTATGAGAAGAGATGGAGGATTTCATAAGGAAGACTAGTCCTGCTTCCATTGCAACCCCTCCCATCGTTCATTACTATAATATTTAGGTGACTGTCCTTGAATCTTAAAAAAACTGGGGGGCAAGATTTCATGAAAGATACCAGGTCTTTTTCTTTGGTAAGCTTCCTTTTGCCTGAAGGGAAAATCTCATCAGATTCTCACTCATTTTTTAGATAATAGCATGTTAGACAAATCAATTAAATCCCTCAAACATCTATAAAACCCAATTCATTAATTCACTCCGAAACCTTATAAAAATAGAAGTATTCTTTCCTCATAAACACACATTCATTTCATGATGATTCGATTAAAATAAAATATTGTACATGTTAAGACATAAGTCAGATATTTGCATCTTAGAACAACTCAACTTCAGCTTTACAACATACACGTTTTGAAAACAGCACGTTTGTATACATTCACCAAGTGAATGAGACACAAAGAAAGTTTTGTAAGTAGTCTTCAAGACGTATTTTTTACAAAAATATATCCATATATAAACACACATACATGAGCATATACATGTGTACACATATGTATATGCAATGTAGATAGGAACACACGTGGGCTGGGCGTGGTGGCTTACGCCTGTAATCCCACCACTTTGGGAGGTCGAGGCGCGTGGATCACAAGGTCAGGAGATTGAGAGCATCCTGACTAACATGGTGAAACCCCGTCTCTACTAAAAATACAAAAAATTAGCCAGGTGTGGTGGCATGTGCCTGTAATCCCAGCTACTCCGGAGGCTAAGGCAGGAGAATGGCGTGAACCCGGGAGGCGGAGGTTGCAGTGAGCCAAGATGGCACCACTGCACTCCAGCCTGGGCAACAGAGCGAGACTCCACCTCAAAAAAAAAAAAAAAAAAGATACGTACACATGGGTACACACATACACACCATGTACTGGGCAAGCACACGGACTTCCACTAAAGAGATAACAGAAAATGGGCTACTTCGTATGCCTCATAGGCTATGCCTTGTGTAATTAAATTAGACTCCAGTGTGGATGGCAGCCCTGCGCCTCCACTCACTCTGAACTGTGCAAGTGCACGGCTATCCTACAGCCTGTTCGCCCAGCAGAAGTATCCCTGGTTATGCACGAAACTTAAAGATTTTGTCTGCAGCCTCTTAATTTTCCTCCCTGTCTCGTGTCTGCCTGCTTCCAATCCACCGTGCATATTAATGACAGATTTATTTTCCTTTGACAATGGTCTCTGTTAGATAAAGCAGAAGGTACTTGATCAAAGAATAACCGCTACAGGAAAAGGCTACTCTGAATGTATTTTAAACCAGGTTCCAACATTTCAAAGTCAAAAATGAAAAGAAATTTTTAAAGCTTTGATTAAGACTTGGACAATGAAGCTAAAATTATTAAATTAGTTTGCTTCATAGCACTTCAGCAACATTAGCTTATAATTACAACCGCAGGCTAATTCTTAGGAAAAACACAAAGACTGCAGCCCAACTCCATATCGAATTAATACAATGAATACAGAGGAGAAAAATGTTAATCTGTGAAGTATAAACCTTTAAAATACAACACAACACTTGTAACACTCTTTGTCACTTCTTCGTCTGTCAGAATTCTGGGATCCTTGGAAATGGGAAGTGGTCCTATCCTCTCTCCGTCTCTGGGAAGCCTAGAGGAAGTCACCAGGTGGAGCTTTAATTTCCATTATTTATTTTATCAGAACTAAGTATAAAAATTTCTAAATAACCTTAGTGGAATGACCTTCAATATCACCACTAATAGATACTAAATTATTAAAATACATGAATCTGT
This sequence comes from Pan paniscus, assembly GCF_029289425.2. Lineage (NCBI taxonomy): Eukaryota > Metazoa > Chordata > Mammalia > Primates > Hominidae > Pan > Pan paniscus. Next base: position 137,475,761 of record NC_073259.2, read on the forward strand.
TTCTGGATTTTGAAAATCTAAGCCAGGGACCCATTTTTCTTAATCTTTAAGTTAAAAATCAGCTAATTTTGGCCGGGCATGGTGGCTCACACCTGTAATCCCAGCACTTTGGGAGACCGAGGCGGGCGGATCATGAGGTCAGGAGATCGAGACCATCCTGGCTAACACGGTGAAACCCTGTCTCTACTAAAAAAAAAATTAGCCGGGTGTGGTGGCTTGCGCCTGTAGTCCCAGCTACTCGGGAGGCTGAGGCAGGAGAATGGTGTGAACCCGGGAGGCGAGCCAGGATCGCGCCCCTGCACTCCAGCCTGGAAGACAGAGCAAGACTCCGACTCAAAAAAAAAAAAAAAAAAAAAGCTAATTTTAAGGTAAATGACCACAGATGGACAGTGGTTTCCATACTGGAAAAGACTGGAGAGCTTTCACCTGTAGCCTAACTTCACCCCGCCTCCTTCTTACCCTGGGGCTTCACGATACTCTCACAGTCTTTCTGCTGCCTGCGTCCCTCCATCTGCCTGTATTAGAATCTAAGTGATCTCGCCCCTCTGGTTTAATGTTAGGACCCAGGATAGCACCTGACATGCATTAGCCTTTAACACACATCCACCAAACAGGAGTTTTTCTATCGCTGTATCAATGGCATGAAAGCATGTAGTTTTATAATTTATTTGGAGAAAATGCTTTTTCTTCATTATGTCTATTCTATAACTAATTGTGGCTATTTTAAGCATCTGTTTTTCTAGAGGAATTTTAGAATTATTTTGTTATTTTTCTGAAAACCCTGCTAGAATTTTTTAAAATTATAGTAAGAACACTGAACTGCTAGCATTTGAATGAGTGTCATATTGCATTTATAGATTACTTTGTGGTGAGTCAATCACTTTTTGATAGCAGCTTTTTTTTTTTTTTATCATTTCAGAATAGGAAATGCCAATACTGATGTCTTAATCCTTATCCCCTTTAGCAAAGTTGGGGAGTGCTTTTTTTCTACTGTTTTCAAAAAGTTTTTCTTGAGGTTATTCTTTGGTAGTTTAAATTTTTCCACAAGGCAATTTTTATATACCATTGAGAGCTATTCAGAAAAAAAAAATGCTCCAATCCATGGGTCCCAAAATTTCTGGGTCACGAACCTATTTGAGAATAAGAGGGTTTACGATATTTATGAACTCTCTGTAATAACAAAGGTATGTATATATCTATCTGTGTTTGTATATACACTCATGTGCACAAATGTGTGTTTGTGTGTCATATTTTGTCAGAGTTTCATGGATTCCAAGCCTATTTATCTACCACACTTAGGTAAATCTGCTGCAATACTTTTTAAGGAGAGAGACTGGGACACATACAAAGAGAGAAGTTCTCTCTGTTTTTGTTTTTGCTTTTCGTTTTTTGTTTTTTTGAGATGGAGTCTTGCTCTTTCGCCCAGGCTGGAGTGCAATGGTGTGATCTCGGCTCACTGCAACCTCTGCCTCCAGGGTTCCAGCGATTCTCTTGCCTCAGCCTCCCAAGTAGCTGGGATTACACGCACCCACCACCATGCCTGGCTAATTTTTGTATTTTCAGTAGACACGGGGTTTCACCATGTTGGCCAGGCTGGGCTTGAACTCCTGACCTCAGGTGATCCACCCGCCTCAGCCTCCCAAAGTGCTGGGATTACAGGCATGAGCCACCGCACCCGGCCAGAGAAATTCTCTTTTATTTGAAGTGTTCATTACATAGGTCTGTCTGTATTCCAGCCTACTCAGGTCTCTCTTGGGACAAAAGAAAGGCATAAAGCTAAGGTAAAAATCTGTGTGTCGGACCCTCACACAACACTACATTCCCTTATACACACACACACGTGCACGCACGCGCCTAGAAGAGGACAAGCCTCTGACGCACTTCTGGAGAAAATGTTCAAAGAATGTGTAAAAGCTTTCTACGTTTTTTAATCATTTCCGTTCTAGCAGCTAAACACACCATGTGAGAGAAATTTTCATCCTGTGGGAGCTGAGAACCGGTGGGTGAATCACTCGTGTAAATGATGAATTACCACTTTCAGCAATTTGAGAGGCTGATTTGTCACCAACATTATGAGATGCTCCTATATTGTTCTAACTCCTATAAAATAAATAAAAGCATTTCTTTGCATATAGAGTGTGAAAACAAGAGGTACCTATAAATAGTAAAGAGTAAATACACATATTTGAACTCAATATTACTTCATATTGTTATGTTACCGAGCTTCCCCATTGCCTATTCCAGGGAGCGTAAATACCTCTGATCTGCAAAATCTTGCATGAGGAAGCTGCACCATGCTTGCATGAGAAAGCTGTTCCATGTCTGCACACGTGCAGACATAGCAGAGACTCTGCTTGATGGGGACTATGAGTTAACGTAGACTTCTGAATCTTAGTATGCGTATGCCTAGGAACGTCACTTAAAGGTTCTAAATGCTTCATTAGAACATAGACCCTCCTGTAAAGAGAAACATGGATTCCTCTGCCTTGTTCCTTCTGGAGCACTGCTACCCAGTGGAGCTTTGTCCCATGATGGGTGTGTCCCAAGTGTGCCCATCCACTATGGCGGCCATGAGTTCCATGTGGATCCTGAGCACTTGAGAGGTGGCCAGAGCCACCGAGGATCTGAGCTTTTCATTCTAGTTAATTCTAACTTAAATGACCACAGAGGGACAGGGGTTTCCACACAGGAAAACACAGTACAGAGTTTACCGGCATGCAACATTAGTGTATTCGTCCATTCTCACACTGATGATAAAGACATACCCGTGACCGGGTAATTTAAAAAGAAAAAAAGGTTTTTTTTGTTTGTTTGTTTGTTTTCAGATGGAATCTCACTCTGTCTCTCAGGCTGGAGTGCAGTGGCACGATCTCAGCTCACTGCAATCTTTGCCACCCGGGTTCAAGTGATTCTCCTGCCTCAGCCTCCCAAATAGCTGGGATTACAGGCACGCACCACCAAACCCAGCTAATTTTTGTATTTTTAGTAGAGACGGGGTTTCTCCATGTTGGCCAGGCTGGTCTCAATCTCCTGACCTTGTGATCCACCCGCCTCGGCCTCCCAAAGTGCTGGGATTACAGGCGTGAGCCACCGCCGTGCCTGGCCTTCTCAATGAACTTCTAATGTACTTGTCTGACTCCAGAAAAAAAATTTGACGTTAATTTTATTGGAAGTGAATTGAATTTATATGTTATATTTTTTTAACTTTTAAGTTCAGGAGTACATGTGCATATGTTACATGTGCATACTTTACATACATAAACTTGTGTCATGGGGTTTCTGGTATCTTAAGAATTGACACCTTCATGATATTAAGACTCCTAATTCAAGGACATGAATATCATCTCATTTCTAGCAGTTTTGTTGGACATTTAAGGGTATTTTATTAGTTTCTTATATTTAGACGTTGAATTTTTTTAAGTTTATGACTAAGAACTTGATTTTAAATTTTTTATCATTTTAAGTGGGGTCTTGTTAACTGTTGTGTTGTTTATAAATACGAATGCTGTTAATTTCATGCTGATCTTTATCAACTCATTATTTTATTAATGTTTCTGTCTGCTTTTTAATGTTTCCCATTGATTCCCGGCAATTTTCTGGGTACATAATTATGTCACCTATAAGAGAGATAGCTTTACATTTCCCTTACCCATTCTTATGCCTATAATTGCTTTTAATTATCTGATTGATGAATTCGTTATCACCAACCCAGTGTTAAATGATGGTGGAGAGAGCAGATACCTTTGTTATGTTCCTGAGTTTAGTAAACTACTCTGCTTTAGTTAGTTATCGGTTTAGCTTTGTTTGGTTTGGGTTTGTTTTGTTTTGTTTTGAGACAGGATCTCCCTCTGTTGCCCAGGCTGGAGTGCAGTGGTGTGATCTTGACTCACTGCAACCTCCACCTTCCAGGTTCAAGGGATCTTCCTGCCTCAGTCTTCCAAGTAGCTGGGACCATGCCCAGCTAATTTTTAATTTTTTTTTATAGGGACGGGGTCTTGCTATGTTGCTCAGGCTGCTCTTGAACTCTTGGACTCAAGCAATCCTCCCACCTGGGCCTCCCAAAATATTGGGATTACAGGTGTAAGCCCCCATGCCCAGCCTAATTATTGCTATTCTAAACAGCAGATTTCAGCTAGAGTTGATATTTCTGAGCCATAACCTTCTCTGAGGCTCTCAGGGGACAAAACATCTCTCAGCTCTTGTCTCCCCTCATTCTGTGACATCATCATCTCGCTTTCATCGGCAGTCCGTCTTCCACAAATATTTCGAGATCACTTCTTCCCTAATGTTCTCACTCCCATTGTTTTCATAGTGTTATCTTCATTGCTTTCTTCCTTTCTTTCCTATATTGCATATGGTACCTTGGCCGGGTAGGATGTGAATAGGGTTGTTTAATCCTCCTCCTTCAACTAGAATTACCAAATGAAATTCTGACTGTAATGCAATACTCTAATAATCCACATATTTTATTTTTTTTGAAAATTACTCTGTTACCAGTAATCTACGTTAGAATGTTAGAACAATTAGCCAAGATATCAGAAAATCCTATTTCAAAGCCACTCTAAAAAAAATACAAAATATTTCTCTGTCATTCAAATTTATTTAAAAAAGAAAAAACACCCATTGCTTGTGCAGAGTCCAGATTCCTAACCTGAAGACAATATGACGGGATATGATGGGGTTGTCTCCTGAAGCATAAACAGCTTAAATAAATTGATTTGTTTATTCAGGAACCTTCTGTAGAAGGCATCGCTAGCTGTCTATGCAAAATCCATTTTCTTATTTCCCCCTTACTAAATGAACATTAATTTTGTTTGGGTTGGCAATGAACCTAGCCTTAAGAAAAGCAAACAACAAGTGCCCTCTTTATGATGGGGGGTGGGTGTGGCTTTGCCTAATATTTTAAAATTCAGAAGTCTACTGGGAATTTTGAAAACATTTTGCTTTCCTGCTATAAGTGCCACCCCCTCCTCCTCATTCTTCCTACAGAGAAGGAAGAAGACGGAGACATCTCAAAACCATGAGGGGCCAGGTGCGGTGGCTCACGCCTGTAATCTCAGCACTTCAGGAGGCCAAGGTGGGCAGATCACTTGATCAGGAGTTTGAGACCAGCCTGGTCAACATGGTGAAACCCCATCTCTACTAAAATACAAAATTAGCTGGGTGTGGTGGTGGGCACCTGTAATCCCAGCTACTCGGGAGGCTGAGGCAGGAGAATCACTCGAACCCTGGAGGCAGAGGTTGCCGTGAGCCAAGATCATGTGATTGCACTCCAGCCTGGGCAACAAGAACAAAACTCCATCTCAACAGCAACAACAACAACACATGAGGAAGAAAGCCACACTTTCAGGATGGAAGAATGGAAAGGCAGAGCCAACCTCCAATGATATTGAGGAACTCATGTGCCCGTTCTGAGCAGTCCTCACATGGACTCATTTCCGTGAGAAAAATAATCTTCTCTTAGGATAGACCACAGTAGTCCAGTTTCTGCCACTGAGAGTCAAATAGTATCTAATTAACACATTCTCTAGTAATTATTCAATATTCAATAGCTTCAGATTTAACATTTCTAAGGAACATAAGTGATATGGTCTGGCTGTGTCCCCACCCAAATCTCACCTTGAATTGTAACTCCCATAATTCCCTCATGTTGTGGGAGGGGCCTGGTGGGAGATAATTGAATCATGGAGGCAGTTTCCCCCATACTATTCTTGTGGTAGTGAACAAGTCTCACAAGATCTGATAGTTTTATAAGGGGAAATCCTTTTCACTTGGCTCTCATTTTCTCTCTGGCCTGCCACCATGTAAGACATGCCTTTTGCCTTCTGCCCTGATTGTGAGGCCTCCCCAGCCATGTGGAACAGTGAATCCATTAAATCTATTTTTCTTTATAAATTACCCAGACTTGGGTATGTCTTTGTCAGCAGTATGAAAACAGACTAATATAATAAGTGACGTCATTTCCAACAATTTGGGCATAAAATGGATTTGGGAGGATGGTGTGATTTTCTCACCCTAGAGAAATATAGGTGATATTGGAGAGAATTAGATACATCCCTTTCTTTTTTTGGCAAGCACCCTCCTAGTAACATTAGTCTTTTGAAAATGATAATACATTTCCTAAAGTTTTGAGTTCCACAAATATTTACTGTGTGCCAGGTACTTTGCAAAATGAGTAAGAAACTCTTATCTTGATCTTGGGGAGCTTACACTCAATTCTAGGGGACAATCAAACCATATGGTAAATTTTATAATAGAGATTTGCACAGTGCACTATTGAAATATCCAGAAATAAGTAATATTCCTTTCATGAAAAGTCATACAAAATATTAGAAACATCTTAGCTGGGCATGAATGAACAATAACTCATACTCAGTGTGTGCTCACACAATTAAATGAAATTAAAATATTTGACCCTACTTCCAGCCAGAACACAACCTACACAAATCTATGAATGCAAGGGCACTGTGGTGCTTTCTTATGCAGAAACAAAATCAGGTCACCAAAATTAAACTTCTTTGCCGTGCTAACTTCAACTCAGTTACCATGTGAGCACCCTGCTGAATCTCTCCGCATAAAGTGGGTGGCTGTGTTATTCTTTCTCTCAACACCATACGCTTTCTTCTTCTTAGCACTTACTGGCAATTTTAAATTATACATTTGTTTTTGTGATGATTACCCTAATTAAACTGAAACCTTTATGAGAGAGAGAATGAATCTTCCGGCTCATTATGGTTTCCTAGCAGCAAACACATAAGATGCATTCAATAACTATACGGTGGATAAAATGAATTAATTTCAAAGTTGTGAATATGTGATAGTCATTTTTTAACTTATTCAGAAGTCACTCCTTCCTTTGCAACTAGAAGGTCTTGTTTGACACAGAGGCCATTTCCCCCAGCTTTACTAAAGAATGATTGACAAATAAAAATTGTATATATTTGGGTTGGCAATGAACCTAGCCTTAAGAAAAACAAACAAGTGCCCTCCTTATGACGGGGGGATGCAGCATGATGTGCTGATAGACACATATGTTGTGAAATGATGACCACAATCAGGATAACTGACATATTCATCACTTCACCTAGTTACCATTTTTCTTTTGGTCTGGTAAGAACACTTGAGATGTCCTCTCTTAGCATATTTTAATTTTACAATACATGACTATTAACTATCATTACCATGCCACACATTACATCTCCAGAACTTACTCATTTTATAACCGAAAATTTGCTGGACACTTTGACGAGCATCTCCTTGTATCTGTTCCCCCACCCACCCCGCCCAGTCTCTGGTAACCACCGTTCTACTATTCTACTCTCTGTTTCTGTGAATTCAACTCTTTTAGATTCCACATATAGGTGAGATCATGCCGTATCTGTCTTTCTGTGCCTGGCTTATTTCCCTTAGCACAATGCGCTCTAGGTTCATCCATGCTGTCGCAAATGACATTTCATTCTCACTTCATGCTGAATAAAATTCCATCACGTGTGCACACTCCATTCCTTTATGCATCATCCACTGATGGGCACCTAAGTTGTTTCCGTATCTTGACTATTGTGAATTATGCTGTGATGAACAATGAGTGTGGGAGTGGAGGTGTCCCTTCAGCATGCTGATTTTATCTCCTGTGGAAGTCCACCCAGAAGTCAAATTGTTGGATCGTATGGTTGTTCTAGTTTTAATTTTGGAGGTAACCTACCTACCATTTTCTGTAATGCCTGTACCAATTTATATTCCCAGCACCAGTGTACAAGCCTTCCCTTTCCCCACATTGTCACCAACACTTGTTTCCTCTGTCTTTTTGGTAACGGCCATTCTAACAGGTATGTGAGGGGCTATCTCATAGTGGATTGGTATACGGGCCATTTTTGATAGAAAAATTGTCCAGGCCGAAAAGAAGTTCTGTTCCTACCATTTGAAAAATACATAAGAAACACAAGTGAACGGACATAGATATCTAATATTTTCTGCCAGAGATGAGATTCGCTTCTCAAACCACATCTGACCCACGGGAACTGTGACTCACAAGATGCCTGCTGTGATCAGGCCAAAGTGGAAGTGCTTTTCTTTCTCAGCAGAGTCTACCTATGCACATCCCATCTGCTCAGGTCAGGGCTTAGGTGGTACCACAGAAACACCTCCTCTGCAATGATGTTCTCTATCTCGGTTTCCAGTCAGGTCAAAAAGCTCACTGAGGATGGCAGGGAGGGCGAACAATGCCCGTCTTTAAGGACCATCCACACAGGGAAATCCATGGATCAGACTGGCATGGTGGCTGACACCAGCACCCAACCCTCTCTTTCCTTTTCAACCAGAGCCTGGTTCTCCTTTGGGGAGTTCAGATCTTTGCTCTTCTCTGCTAATCATTGGCCATTCTCAGTTTAGAGGCACATTCTGCTTGGCTTAACACTGCTATTCTTCCCACTTCTGTACTGAGGTGCATGGTGTCTTCCAAATACTCATGCCTACTCAGGACCTGAGAATGAGGCCTTATTTGAAAATAGAGCCTCGTGAAATTTAAAGTACATTTTTCTAATTCTGTGGAGAAAGTCAATGGTAGCTTGATGGGAATAGCATTGAATCTATAAATTACTTTGGGCAGTATGGCCATTTTCACAATACTGATTGTTCTTATCCATGAGCATGGAATGTTCTTCCATTTGTTTGTGTCCTCTCTTATTTCCTTGAGCAGTGGTTTGTAGTTCTCCTTGAAGAGGTCCTTCATGTCCCTTGTAAGTTGTATTCCTAGGTATTTAATTCTCTTTGTAGCAATTGTGAATGGGAGTTCACTCATGATTTGGCTCTCTGTTTGTCTATTATTGGTATATAGGAATGCTTGTGATTTTTGCACATGGATTTTGTATCCTGAGACTTTGCCGAAGTTGCTCATCAGCTTAAGGAGTTTTTGGGCTGAGATGATGGGGTTTTCTAAACATACAATCATGTCATCTGCAAACAGAGACAATTTGACCTCCTCTCTTTCTATTTGAATACGCTTTATTTCTTTCTCTTGCCTGACTGCCCTGGCCAGCACTTCCAATACTATGTTGAGTAGAAGTAGTTAGAGAGGGCATCCTTGTCTTGTGCTGGTTTTCAAAGGGAATGCCTCCAGTTTTTGCCCATTCAATATGTTATTGGCTATGGGTTTTTCATAAATATTTTGAGATATGTTCCATCAATATCTAGTTTATTGAGTATTTTTAGCATGAAGGGATGTTGAATTTTATTGAAGGCCTTTTCTGCATCCATTGAGATAAACATGTGGTTTTTGTCATTGGTTCTGTTTATGCAATGGATTATGTTTACTGATTTGTATATATTGAACCAGCCTTGCATCCCAGGGGTGAAGCCAACTTGGTCATGGTGGATAAGCTGTTTGATGTGCTGCTGGATTCAGTTTGCCAGTATGTTATTGAGGATTTTCACATTGATGATTATCAGGAATATTGGCCTGAAATTTTCTTTTTTGTTGTTGGCGTGTCTCTGCCAGGTTTTGGTATCAGAATGATGCTGGCTTCATAAAATGAGTTAGGGAGGAGTCCCTCTTTTTCTATTGTTTGGAATCGTTTCAGAAGGAATGGTACCAGTTCCTCTTTGTACCTCTGGTAGAATTCGGCTGTGAATCCATCTGGTCCTGGGCTTTTTTTGTTGGTAGGCTATTAATTACTGCCTCGATTTCAGAGGAGCCCCTATAGCCAAGACAATCCTAAGCAAAAAGAACAAAGCTGGAGGCATCACACTACCTGACTTCAAACTATACTACAAGGCTGCAGTAACCAAAACAGCATGGTACCGGTACCAAAACAGATACATAGACCAATGGAACAGAACAGAGGCCTCAGAAATAACACCACACATCTACAACCATCTGATCTTTGACAAATCTGACAAAAACAAGCAATGGGGGAAAGGATTCCCTATTTAATAAATGGTTCTGGGAAAACTGGCCAGCCATATGCAGAAAACTAACACTGTACCCCTTCCTTACACCTTATACAAAAATTAATTCAAGATGGATTAAAGACTTAAACAAAAGACCTAAAACCATAAAAACCCTAGAAGAAAACCTAGGCAATACCATTCAGGACATAGGCATGGGCAAAGACTTCACTACTAAAACACCAAAAGCAATGGCAAAAGAGCACCAAAATTGACAAATGGGATCCAATCAAACTAAAGAGCTTCTGCACAGCAAAAGAAACTATCATCAGAGTGAACAGGCAACCTACAGAATGGGAGAAAAGTTTTGCAATCTATCCATCTGACAAAGGGCTAATATCCAGAATCTACGAGGAACCTAAACAAATTTACGAGAAAAAAACAAACCCCATCAAAAAGTAGGCAAAGGATATGAACAGACACTTCTCAAAAGAAGACATTTATGTGGCCAAGAAACATATGAAAAAAAGCTCATCATCACTGGTCATTAGAGAAATGCAAATCAAAACCACAATGAGCTACCATCTCATGCCAGTTAGAAAGGCGATCATTAAAAGTCAGGAAACAACAGATGCTGGAGAGGATGTGGAGAAATAGGAACACTTTTACACCGTTGGTGGGACTGTAAATTAGTTCAACCATTGTGGAAGTCAGTGTGGTGATTCCTTAAGGATCTAGAACCAGAGATACCATTTGACCCAGCAATCCCATTACTGGGTATACACCCAAAGGATGATAAATCATTCTACTATAAAGACACATGCACATGTATGTTATTTGCAGCACCATTTACAATAGCAAAGACTTGGAACCAACCCAAATGCCCGTCAATGATAGACCGGATAAAAAAAAGTGACACATATACACCATGGAATACTATGCAGCCATAAAAAAGGATGAGTTCATGTCCTTTGCAGGGACATGGATGAAGCTGGAAACTATCATCCTCAGCAAACTAACACAGGAACAGAAAACCAAACACCACATGTTCTCACTCATAAGCGGGAGTTGAACAATGAGAACACATGGACACAGGGAGGGGAACATTACACACCGGGGCCTGTTGGTGGGTGGGGGACAAGGGGAGGGAGAGCATTAGGAGAAATACCTAATGCATGTGGGGCTTAAAACCTAGGTGATGGGTTGATGGGTGCAGCAAACCACCATGGCACATGTATACCTATGTAACAAACCTGCATGTTCTGCACATGTATCCCAGAACTTAAAGTATAATAATAATAATTAATAATAATAAAAGAAAGTGGGGCCTCTACAGTTGTAATTAGCTAAGTTAAGATGAGGCCATGCTGTATACGGGTGGGTTCCAAATCAACAGTCAGTGTTCCTATACGAAGGCCAGGTAAAGATGCAGAGATACAGATAGAGACACAGGGCAGAGGGCAATGTGATAGCAGAGTCATGCCGAGTGACAATCAAGTGAAGCAACGGCAGCCAGGACAGGCCAAGGGCTGCCCCACTGCAGCCTGAGGACGCAGGGAAGGAACCTCCCAAGAGCCTACCATGGGAGCAGGGCCCTGCTGACACCTTGATTTCAGACTTCTAGTTTTCAGAACAGTGAGGCACTAAACTTCTCTTGCTTTTTCCCACCCAGTTTGTGGGACTTTGTTATGTAAAAAATGGGTGGAGAAAACTAATACACCCTATTTCTTCTACTTCCTTGAGAGTCCCCAACTCCAAGCTACACCTTCAAGTTTGGGTGGGACTCAGGCTGTCCCCATGTTCTTGGGGGTGGGGTCACCGAACCTCTGCCTGGCCAATCAGTAATGACTGTGATGGGTTCAGAAACGGGAATGTGACCAGTTTCAGCCAGCAAGAGTAAATCCTAGCAATTCCATGGGACCTCCTGCATGAGGCTCTTTTCCCTGTGTATTGGGGGATGAAGATGAGCGTGCAGGAACAGCAGCAAATATTTTGCCACCATGAGGGAGACAGGTACTAGGAGGGGCACTGTGCACAGTGTAAGGATGAAAACTTTAGCAGAAGGAGGATGGTAAGGGACAGAGGGAGAGAGAGAGAGAGAGAGACTGTTCCTGATAACATCCTTTAAATTATTCATTAAAGTTTTGCTGGAAACCAGAAATACCACTTAACTTTTCAGTTGCATAAGCTAATAATATAATTTTTTATGACTAATCTGCCTCCGGTTGCATTTTCTGCTACTTACAATGAAGAGAATACTAAATATAATGTCTTTTGAATAAGTCTATATTGTGATGTCTTTACTGCATCTATAATTGAATCCTGCCCCATTGGAAGCAGTTGTCTGCTACATGAATATAAAATGCCAAGTCTATGGCCTTTTGTTTTAGATGTGGCAAGTTATGTTTAGAGATTTCATATAATTGTGTCTCAACTGATTTTAAGGTAAACTAATTTATGTGGGAGGGGGTGGGTCACTTGAGGCTAATTTATTTTCTAGGGAAGTTTTAAAAATTTTCCCAGTTGACCGTAGCTCATCACCTGCCCAAAATGAACTCAGAAAATTAACATTATTGTAAATATACATTTAAGGCACATTGGGTGAATCGGTTTCATCTTAAAAGGCCACACTTGGAGCTTGGTACTGAGGTCCCAGGGGGCTGTGTTGAGGAGGACCTGAGCCCACACCAGCTCAGAGGAAAGGTGTGCTGTGGGCAGTTGCTGGTGTCTGTGATAGCATCAGCAGGAAGAATGCTCCCACCGATGGTGTCCCGGCTATAGAAAACACACAGCCAAGACTGTACCGTGTTTCATATTCTCTAAGTATCCCAAACAACATTATGAAGTTAATTTCAAATTATTACATGTTTTTTTTTTTTGCAATATCTGGACCACTGCCATTTGTAAGGATAACTGTCAATCATCTTTCCTACAAAACCTGCTTCTGACAGGTTTACAGATGAGTGCTGTCCGGTCCCAAACCATCTCAAATACCGTGAAGCACAGTTTCCAGCCAGAGTATCATCGAAGGCTGTCAAATAAATGAAGAAATCAGCAGGGGAAAAATTCTACCCAACAGAACAGCCGCAACAGGCAAAAGGAAAGCAATTTCTTGTGCTGGGTTGGTTGTGTGCGTCTCAAGAATCTGAAGTCCTGCAGGAAGTTACAAAGGCAAATAATTAACCCCACTGCCAAGGATGTGTGGAGCCCAACCAGTGCTCAGCAAGCTGGCAAGCGATAAAGACCCCTGGTGAACACCCTCATTTTTTTGCTTCACTCTGAAATCTGTCTCCAACTAAAATCACACAAAGTTAACTGTAACCTCTAATACCTTTTGACATTGAACACTCCGTAGGAATGTATTTGCTGGTGAGACAACCCAGGAATGTTTTTGTGTTTCCAATATAATCGTTAGGTATGGAGTTTGATGTGGGTTTTTTATATAATCTCTAACTGGCTAATTCCCCTCTACTCTTATTTATCTAACAGTCCGAGCTGTTAGTAGATCTACTTTTTTTTTTTTTTTTTGAGACAGAATCTCGCTCTGTTACCCAGGCTGGAGTGCAGTGGCGCAATCTCAGCTCATTGCAACCTCTGCCTCCCGGTTTCAAGAGATTCTCCTGCCTCAGCCTCCTGAGTAGCTGGGATTACAGGCTCCTGCCATCACACCCAGCGAATTTTCATATTTTTTGGTAGAGATGGGGTTTCACCATGTTGTTCGGGCTGGTCTCGAACTCCCGGCCTCAAATGATCCGCCTGCCTCAGCCTCCCAAAGTGCTGGGATTACAGGCGTGAGCCACCATGCCTGGCCTAGTGGATCTATTTTTAAAGTGAGGAGATCATAGTATGTATTACCAGACAATTGTATTCAGCATCCATTAAAATAACCAAAGGTTTCTTCATTTACCTCACAAATCAGCTACACTAATCCAGTGGTTCTCATGTGAGGGAGATTTTTGCTCTCCCTAGAGACATGTCTGGATACATTTGTGCTTGTCACACCCCATGGGGGAGCATGCTATGACATTGCTTGGGTGGAGACCAGAGATGTTCCTAAACATGTTTCAGTTTCCAGAACAACTATCCTCCCAACCCTTAGAAACAAGAACTACCTATTTCAAAAGGTCCACAGTGCTGAGATTAAGAAACCTGAATCAATTGATTTTCTACCAGTAGCCCTGATGTCCTAATGTTGACTTCCTAATGGGCTACATTCTAAAATAAACTTTACTTGGCTATATTTTTGATACACTGCTGGATTTGTTTGTTCATGTTTTATGTATGGCTTTTGTACTCGTGTTTATAAATGACATAGCAAACATTTTTCTTCATTTTTGAATGACTGCCAAGTTTTGTCATCATGGTAAAGATAGACTCATACAGGAATGGAAAATCTTTCCTCATCTCAAATTTGTTTAAAGCAAATTTTAATTAGCATGCAATAAAATTCAGTCTGAGTTGTGGCAAATGCACAGGTGTGTGTCTACCAAAGTGAAGGTACAGAACAATGCCATCGTTCCCCCAGATTCTTTCCTTCTCCTGTGCCTTCGCGGTCAAATCCTTCCCCATCTTCCCTTTTTAAAACTATAGTTTCAATTATAAAATTCACTCATGCTCATTGCAATTAAACCATACAGCAATGTTAAAAAAAAAAAAAAAGCTTTTCTACTTTTCTTCTCATCTCCTACTGACACTAATGTTAATATTTAAGGGAACATTTACATATTTGGGTTTGACAAAACATTCTAAGCAAGGGACAAAAAAAGAATATCCATACAATTTTTTAAATTTTATTGGCAAAAATCACCATAAACAAAACAGAAAGAGGGGTATATTATTGCAGTATCAATGTCACAAATATTGCTTCTCACATAATAAGAAGAGAACACCTCCAAAGTGATAAAGATAAATAACTTGATAGAACAAAAAATTAGCACACGATGTCAATGGGCAAGTCACAGAGGAGGAGTTGCTAAAGGCCAGTAAACATCTGAAGAACGCTCTTTCTCATTAGTGGTCAAATAAATGCAAAATAAAACCACAAAGATAACAGTTCCCTCATCAGATTAGCAAGAATTAGATTAACATCTAGGTCTGAAAAGTTGCAAATAAATTAGTGTCTTGCCAACAATGTCAGGCAAATAAATTGCATTAACTTTCTGGAAATTAATCTCGCCATGTCTATCAACGTCAACAATTTACATATTCTTTGAGCCATAAATCTCACTTGTGAATTTATCTACACAAAGAAAATCACCAGTAAGTAAGGATAAGTGCAGAATTATTTATACTGATAAAAATATCAGGAAAAGACTACTGTCAACAGGTAAATGATTGAATACATTATGATAAAATAATTCTGTTGATTATTATGCAGGTATTTCAAAGAGAAAGAATTCAATCTTTCTCTATACATACATATATGTATATATATGTATACATATACGTATTATGTATACATACATACATACAGAATAAAACCAAGGAAAACTAGAATCAAACTAAGGAAAGTAAGCCACAGTGGAACAACATGGCTGTCTACAACCAGTGACAACTGTGTCTTCACTCCCTCATCAGAGAAAGCACATATACATGTATATACATATATATATGTACATATTTATATAAATATAGATATTTCTATATATTTACCTGGAAGAGTACACAGAACAATTTCTAAATTAAAAAACTAAATCTCAATTCATATGCACACACATACACACATATACAAACCCTCATTTAGAGTCACACGTCTGACATTTTAAGTCTGAAATCTATCACGTGAGGATTTCCTTTGTTTTCCTTTTCCTACACATAAACAGGAAACAGTGCTCTGCAAACTAGAATAAAACTAAGGAAAATCAGCCAAGGTGGAATAACTTGGCTGAGTGCCTATAGCCACTGATAACTGTGTCTGCACTGCCTTGTCAGAGGAAGCCACTCTCTTCTGCAACATCCGGCAACACGCTCACTGGGGATCTGGTTCTTCTAGGGTTGGGTTAGCAAATGGATTCCAAGAGCCAAATCTGGATGATTTGTAGGGGATGTAGGGGTTGTAGGGCTCTATGGAAAAGGACACCATGATTAATTATCAATGTCTTCCACAGGAGGGGAAGGGGACTGGTGAATGAGAGTCTGTGTCACTCACCTAGCCCAAGATGCTGTTCAGGTAGGCATTCTATGATGGGAAAGGGAAGCGCTTGTACTCATGAGTAGAAGAGCTAGTATGCTAATACGGACAGACCCTTAGAAAATGCCTTCCTCAACACAAACTTTCAATATTATTTATGGTAATACCCATTGACTCGGACTAGAAATATGTCACAGCTTTTGACAAGGAAAGCTACCACCCACTGCTTCCTAATTTTTAAAAAGCAATGTTTTCCAATCAGAGCAATTTAGAGCATGAAATAAATTTCATTAATGACAAAGAAATTATAAGTCCTAAATTCCTTCAGTTCGTAACAGCCTCATAGGTTAGGCCGCCCAGGTAGCTTTGGCTGAGAAAATATTTGACATTTTTAGAAAATTACATAAAAATTTTCCAGCCTTTTGTTACCCGTTCAGCAAAGAAGCCTTTATTGTCTTCTATAAGTACTACATTTTTTGATACTAATGACGGTTGACTATTATTAATTAACATATATCATTATAACTATAATTCATACTAATAATTCTAATGAAATGTAGGAGCATCTCTCTGTATGGATGATTTACTTTCAAAGAAGCGATCTGTGAATTTTTTTGTAAAAAAAAAAAATCTATGACAAATATTGCATGAGCGGGAAGCATAGTTTTTAAACACTGTTTCTCAATAAAGTATTAGTTTCTCCTTAGTTCACACCAAGAATGTAGGTGGTCATATTCTCTAGTCACGCACTCAAAATTTTCCCCATACATCCTCTTTTCCTTCTCCATGATTTTTGCTTAGGAAGGCATTTTCCACCCATTGGATGATACTCTCTACCTTGCAGGATGCTTTCTGTTTTCAAAGACATCTCGGGAGGCCGAGACGGGCAGATCATGAGGTCAGGAGATTGAGATCATCCTGGCTAACATGGTGAAACCCCGTCTCTACTCTCTACTAAAAATACAAAAAAATTAGCCGGGCGTGGTGGTGGGCACCTGTAGTCCCAGCTACTTGGGAGGCTGAGGCAGGAGAATGGCGTGAACCTGGGAGGTGGAGCTTGCAGTGAGCCGAGATTGCGCCACTGCACTCCAGCCTGGGAAACACAGCGAGACTCCATCTCAAAAAAAAAAAAAAGACATCTCAACACACATAATGAACTCCTCACTTTGAATCTGTTTGAGGATTATAAAACAAGTGTATTGAGACATATTTAGAACATTATTTAATTATTTAAAGCATATAAAAAGACTTTAAACTCGTCAACTTGTAAAACCATCATCCTAAGTGAATTTTAGGACGTTTTCATCACCCTAGAAAGATTCCTAATGCCAATTTACAGTCCATCCCGCTCCCCACCTGCAGCCTCAGGCAACCACTAATCAATCTACTTTCTGTCTCTATAGATGTGTCTGTTCTGGACATGTGGTCTCTGGTGTCTGCTTCTTTCCCTTAGGGTAATGAGTTTGAGGTCACCCATGTCAAAGGATGTATAAATAATCCATTATTTTGTATTGCTGAATAGTATTCCATTTTATGGATATAACATACATCAACTGAAAAATGTCTGTGTTCGTTCCAGTTTTCAGCTATTATGAATAATGATGCTAAGGACGTTCATACGCAGGTTTTTAGGTAGATCTGTAATTTCATCTGTTGTGCAGATATCTAGCACTTGAAACTGCTGGCCCATATGGGAAATTTTTGTATTTAATGTTTTAAGAAACTGAGGAAGCTTCCCAAAGTTGCTGCACTATTTTCCATTCCCACCAGCAACATACATGGGCTCCTGTTTCCCCAGATGCTTGCACTTTTTTTTTTTTTTTTCTAATCCCTGCTTTTGCTTCCATCATAGTAGAAACATTTACAGTCTTCCTGACTTTACATTAATTGACATGACTGGCTTAATGTTCTTTGCAAAATATTTTGGAAACACAATAAACACGCATATGACTAATGAACAACCTGGCAGTCAAGAACAAAGTGGCCACACAACCCCCTAATACATCCTAAAATGCCTTCTGTTTCTGGAGTGGAATGTTGCTCCTATCTGACACAGCCAATCAATAGAGGTAACACTGGAACTCTGATGTTGGGGAGAGTATGTGGTATTTGCAGCTGACATTTATTGAACATTTTCTAAGAGCAGGTTTCTACTGAGGTCATTACCTGCTTCATTGTGTGTAATCAATAAAGATCCATGTGAAGTAGTGATAATCGTCTCTAGTCTACAGACTTGGAGACCAATGTTTGGAAAAGTTGAGTCGACTTCCCAACACCACATAGGCAATGGAGCAACGAGCCAACATGGAAAGAAAAGCTGTTCTATCATGAAAGCTTTGGCAGGACAATATGACAAATGGCAGATGCTTTGAGAATAGGATGTTGCTATGTGTAGTGCCCAGTATCTGCAGGACCCAAAACACTGGCAGCAGAAAGATAACCACTTCTCCAGCCAGCTGCACTGAAGATCGCTATTTGTATTAGATGGAGATTGTGTTCAGCTGCCTGTAACTCATATCAGAGGAAGAACTCATTTTTCTCGAAGGGTCTGCATGGCAGCTCCTTCTGTCTTCATGTCCTGCTGTCTTCCCTGCATGGTTTTCATTCCATGACTGCCTCATGGTTATGAGATGGCTACATCATCTCCCTCCCCCTGCCAATATTTAGGAAGGGAGATTATGAGGAAGAAAACAGCAGGAGAAAGGAGGTTCCCTAATCAGACAAGCAAAACCTCTCCAGAAACCGCTGGGGAACTGTTTCCTATGACCACACCTAGGAGCAAGGAGGCTCAGAAATAAATCAGTTTAAATGCCTGTTATTCTCCTGCACACAATCAGGATTCTGTAAGTAAGAAGAAGGATAGCAGGGTTTGGGGAAAGCAATTGGCAGTGGTTACCACACTGATGTCTCAGTCAGGTCATCTTCAGGCTCCAAAGGTCCTAGAACTATCTCAGGAATCTCCATCACTGTGCCAAGAGGCTGAGCACACTCCCTCTCCATCATGTCTCAGACGGTTAAGACACTGGAGCAAGCGCTTATTGAGCATAAGGTTTGAAATAATAATAATACCAACAATGGCAGCTGACACATGTGCTTACTGTAAGCCAAACTCTTTATATATATTAACTACATTTAAATCCCACAACAATCACAGGAGGGAAGGATTATTATCACCGTTTTTCAAAGAGGAAAACCGAGGCACAGAGAAGTAATTCCCCCAAAGTCACACAGCTAGGAGGTGGCAGAAGCGGGAGCTGTGGCACTGTGCATGCAGCACGCCTTCAAAGCGCATGTGTTACTCATTCTCACCCGTGGCCTCTCATAAGTGGAATGTGCAGGCTAGCTTAACGATACACAGCTAGAGAGCTATAGGGCCTTGGGAAAGTCCCTTTCCTTTACTAAAGCTTAATTCGCTCCTATAAGACAGGGGCAGTGGAGCCAACCTCAAAGGATGTTTGCAAGAAATAAATACGATCCCATATGGGAAGCACACATGCTGGATGATCCTTGCCTTGTCAGTGCTCAAATATACTCTTGTTTTCACGTTTACCATCTATATGTATAGATTTGAATCCTAGTTAGAGTTAAAACAAAACTATATGGATGGTAAAAGACAGGAAAACAAATAACATAGGGAGTGAAGCCTCAGGTGGGGCATCATAATCACGCAGCATCATTCCTTCTCTTTTTCAGATGAAGTCCAATGTTAAGGATGCATCAAGAAAGGAAGCCTCCTTCTCACTCATAGGTGGGAACTGAACAATGAGAACACATGGACACAGGAAGGGGAACATCACACACCGGGGCCTGTTGTGGGGTGGCGGGAGGGGGCAGGGATAGCATTAGGAGATATACCTAATGTTAAATGACGAGTTAATGGGTGCAGCACACCAACATGGCACATGTATACATATGTAACTAACCTGCACGTTGTGCACATGTACCCTAAAACTTAAAGTATAATAAAAATAAATAAATTAATTTAAAAAAGAAAGGAAGCCTCTGTGTTGAGACTGGTCCTAGTCATTCGGATGCACTATGCATCCCAGTTTTTGTTAGTAAAAGGTAAAACTAAAGTGCACTTTAAAAAATCACATTCCTAGAAGACAGAAAATCTTGTAAATTTTCTAGAGGAGGAAAATTAAAAAAAAACAAAAAACAAAATCAAAACCAAGACCAAACCCAAACAAAACAAAACCAGGTCTTAGGGTACCGCAATGCAATAGATATTAAGACTGATTCTACTTTAAGGGAAAATTTTACTTTAATTGCTGTATTAACAGATCTTTCAGGTATTAAGTCCCGCTGAGTTGATCCGAAACAACTTCTCATCTTATCTCTCCTGCAGTTGCTCTGTGTTTTCAATCCTCTCTCGGATAAACAGAAATTTCTCCATGGGAAATTTACACTTCTATAAAAATTCATATATAATAATGAATTATTCCACCTACCCAATAAACAAAAACACAAAATCCATAAAGAGAAGAGAGGAAACAGGGATCACAAGCAAACAAAAACAAAAGAGAAAACCAGGAAGATGAAAGGTCAGAGGTGATGTCCTAGAAAATGAGAAATCTGTTCTTTCTTACAAATATGGAAATCCATTTTAAAATTGGATACTTTAAAAGTTATTGTTTAAATGGGATAATTCAGCATCCAGGTGTGCTTTACATAAAGATGTTACAGCACAACAGCATCTTTTTACTTTTATGAATATTCAGAAAAATCTGTTTGTTGTGTAAAACACCAACAACAGTAGTAACAACAAGAAACAAAAACCATCAAGGCTGGAGTGTGAAATTGAAAGGCTGAATGCCAAGGCACTGAAGGATTCCAATTTGCATTTTTCTATTTTGCAACTTTGTGTCTAATGTGACACATGTTAAAGAATTCTTAACCTGTGTTATTACTTGGAGGAGGAATTTCACCACTACGTACGCTGGAGAGATTTCAGAGACTTTGATTTTTT
The DNA here is from genome assembly GCF_029289425.2 of Pan paniscus. Classification (NCBI taxonomy): domain Eukaryota; kingdom Metazoa; phylum Chordata; class Mammalia; order Primates; family Hominidae; genus Pan; species Pan paniscus. The sequence continues at coordinate 137,496,742 of NC_073259.2, forward strand.
ATTTATTTGTTTATTTGTAGCCCTGGGACAAAATTCTTATTTTCCTTAGCTGAGAAATATATTAGCAAGCATCAGCTCTCAATTTTACATATTCATGGTAGCTGATATAAAACGGTATTTGGCTTCCAGAGGCATTATGTGTTTTATGTAAATGTGTGTCTTGGGCATTTTCTCAAGGGAAAAGCTGTTTCATCACTTAGTCCTTACTCCCTAAGAAAGCACTTGATGAGAACCATGAATTAATATCACGACTGAGCGAGAGGGGACCAGGGAAAATTGCTTCAGCAATTGCTTGGAAGGCTCCCAGAATTTGGCCTGGGCATAGCTGCAGAAATCTTTGGAAACAGAAGACTCCTTGAAAGTAAATGAGGAAGTGTGAATTTTGCCACTTAGTTGCACTAAGCAGTTTATACTCACTGTAGTCCACAATCCTTCAAGTTACTCACAGTAGTCCAAAGTCCTTCAAGTTACTCACTGTAGTCCAAAGTCCTTCAAGTTACTCACTGTAGTCCAAAGTCCTTCAAGTTACTCACTGTAGTCCAAAATCCTTCAAGTTACTCACTGTAGTCCAAAATCCTTCAAGTTACTCACTGTAGTCCAAAATCCTTCAAGTTACTCACTGTAGTCCAAAGTCCTTCAAGTTACTCACTGTAGTCCAAAATCCTTCAAGTTACTCACTGTAGTCCAAAGTCCTTCAAGTTACTCACTGTAGTCCAAAGTCCTTCAAGTTACTCACTGTAGTCCAAAGTCCTTCAAGTTACTCACAGTAGTCCAAAGTCCTTCAAGTTACTCACAGTAGTCCAAAGTCCTTCAAGTTACTCACTGTAGTCCAAAGTCCTTCAAGTTACTCACTGTAGTCCAAAGTCCTTCAAGTTACTCACTGTAGTCCAAAGTCCTTCAAGTTACTCACTGTAGTCCAAAGTCCTTCAAGTTACTCACTGTAGTCCGAAGTCCTTCATGTTACTCACTGTAGTCCGAAGTCCTTCAAGTTACTCACTGTAGTCCGAAGTCCTTCAAGTTACTCACTGTAGTCCGAAGTCCTTCAAGTTACTCACTGTAGTCCGAAGTCCTTCAAGTTACTCACTGTAGTCCGAAGTCCTTCAAGTTACTCACTGTAGTCCGAAGTCCTTCAAGTTACTCACTGTAGTCCGAAGTCCTTCAAGTTACTCACTGTAGTCCGAAGTCCTTCAAGTTACTCACTGTAGTCCGAAGTCCTTCAAGTTACTCACTGTAGTCCGAAGTCCTTCAAGTTACTCACTGTAGTCCAAAGTCCTTCAAGTTGGCCTGACCAAGTAGTTGTGGATTCTGCTCTGCACTTGATGGGAAGAGCCTGGATTCAGAGTTAGACGAGCTGAATCTGTCAGTCAGGGGACAGCTGCCATTCACAGAAACCACTCTAGTAGTGTAAGCAGAAAGGGATTTAATAGAGGAAATTGCTTTATAGTTTTTTTGTTTGTTTGTTTGTTTGTTTGTCATTGGTGTTGAAGAAACAGGCTATGGGTTGGGATTTAGGGATGACTTCTAGACAAACCCCAAAGAAGAGGCCCCCCCAGGGAGCTGGTGCCTTGGCTTCCAGAAGGAAACAGGAAAACTGGGAAACCTTTGTCTCACCTCAGCCTCCCGAGTAGCTGAGACACAGGTGTGTGCACACCCGGCTAATTCTTTCTTTTTTTTTTTTATTATACTTTAAGTTTTAGGGTACATGGGCACAACGTGCAGGTTTGTTACATATGTATACATGTGCCATGTTGGTGTGCTGCACCCATTAACTCGCCATTTAGCGTTAGGTATATCTCCTAATCCTATCCCTCCCCCCTCCCCCCACCCCACAACAGGCCCCGGTGTGTGATGTTCCCCTTCCTGTGTCCATGTGTTCTCATTGTTCAGTTCTCACCTGAGTGAGAACATGCGGTGTTTGGTTTTTTGTCCTTGCGATAGTTTGCTGAGAATGATGGTTTCCAGCTTCATCCATGTCCCTACAAAGGACATGAACTCATCCTTTTTTATGGCTGCATAGTATTCCATGGTGTATATGTGCCACATTTTCTTAATCCAGTCTATCGTTGTTGGATATTTGGGTTAGTTCCAAGTCTCTGCTATTGTGAATAGTGCCACTATAAACATATGTGTGCATGTGTCTTTATAGCAGCATGATTTATAATCCTTTGGATATATACCCAGTAATGGGATGGCTGGGTCAAATGGTATTTCTAGTTCTAGATCCCTGATGAATCACCACACTGACTTCCACAATGGTTGAACTAGTTTACAGTCCCACCAAGAGTGTAAAAGTATTCCTATTTCTCCACAAGCTCTCCAGCACCTGTCGTTTCCTGACTTTTTAATGATCGCCATTCTAACTGGTGTGAGATGGTATCTCGTTGTGGTTTTGATTTGCTTTTCTCTGATGGCCAGTGATGATGAGCATTTTTTCACGTGTCTTTTGGCTGCATAAATGTCTTCTTTTGAGAAGTGTCTGTTCATGTCCTTCGCCCACTTTTTGATGGGTTTTTTTCTTGTAAATTTGTTTGAGTTCATTGTAGATTCTGCATATCAGCCCTTTGTTTTTCTTATTTTTTGTAGCGATGGGGCCCCACCAGTCTCAGACTCCTGGGCTTAAGCGATACTCCTGCCTGGAACTCCCAAACAGCTAGATTACAGGATTGAGCCACCACACCCAGCCCAGTTCTACTCTTTAACTAGTATGTAACATCCCTAAATCCCACTCAGCCTCAGTTTTCTCATCTGTGAAATGGTGACATTAGAGGGTTGATTATGAGAATTCAGTAGTCCCTGACATCAGGCAGATGCATAATAAACGCTGGTGAACTTGGCCTTCCCTGCGCCTCAGACTTACCCAGTTGCCAATAATTGCAGTCGATGAGATGGAGGCTTACAGAAAGAAAAAGGTGTTCTTTTATTCACTCCTTAAAATGGGGGAGGTAGATAGGGAAAGAGCTCAGGAGAGTGGGGGAGACAGGTACACTTTTAAACCAAATTAGTTGGATACCGGCATCATCCTCTGTCTGGGCTTCCAGGCACATGCCTGGTGGAGGGAATCTGCTCTATGATTAAATATCAATCACAGTCAGCTGAGGCCCATTGGGTGCAATCCCAGAAATGCAGACTTGTGTTCTCTGTCTTGTGCAGGGGGCTTCCAGGAATGGAGATGAGAGCGGCTGCTACGCATTGTTATAACAGCACCTGGGATGGTTCCCTTCCAGCCTCTACCTTATTTAGTCCTCACAAGTAGCCCTTGAGGTAGCTCCTGCCATTATTCCCTGTTTACCGATAAGGACACGGAGCTTCAGTAACTTACTCGACAGTTCCAGCAGCTAAGCCTGGAGTCTGTGTTGTTCCCACTGCCATGTGCTACATCTCTGGATTTCCCAAATCGTTCTCCCTCTCTGCTTCAGATTTTCCAGAAGCCAAATTTCTTCCCTGTTTATCTCTCACAGGGGATTTATGGCAAAGACACATCTGTCGTATCTAGGCTGAGAGCCTGCACATCCAGATGCTCGAAGTGTCTCTTGGCTTCTCCAGAACTATGCACATGGGATGCCTTTTGGGGACTGAGTTTCATACTGTGGGCTCTACTTCACAAAAGTAGATCCAGGTTCTAACCACATCGCACCAGCGTTATCACTCCTGCCCTGGTGCAAGCCAAGGTCACCTCCCTCCTGCATTTTACAACAGCCGCCTGTTCATGCTGCTTCTACCTTTGAGCCCAGCAATTTACCGTTCACGCAGCATCCATATATGAATTCTGATTATGCCACTCTCCTGCTGGAAACCTCCATGGGTTTCCCATCTCACTCTGGGTAAAAACTTAAACCTGCACAACCTGCTCAAGTCCCTATAAGGTCTAGTCTTTGCCTATGTCTTTGGTCCACCTCCCCTCACACCCTGTTGCTCTTCTGCACCCTCCCACTGGCTTTCTTGCTTTCCTTGAACACACCAAGCACATACCTGCCCCAGGACCTTTGCACTTGCAGTTTCCTCTGTCTTTAGTGTTCCTCTCCCACATATATGCAAATCTTTTAGATCTCTGCTCAGATGTTGCAACATCAGAGAGAACTTCCCCTATCACTTGATACAACATTTCACCCTGACCACAATTCTATATCATCACCTTGCTGTACCCATCTCTAGACTCTTATCACTACAATTATGTTGCATATGGATGGATGAATGGATGGATAGGTGGATGGATGGATGGATGGATGCTTGGATGGATGGATGGATGGATGGTTGCATGGATGGATGGATGCTTGGATGGATGGATGGATGGTTGCTTGGATGGATGGAAGGATGAATGGATCAATGGATGGATGGATGGATGGATGGATGGATGGATGGATGGATGGATGGGTGGATGGATTTTATTTCCATTTACTATAATGTGAGCTCCACGAGAGAAGAGTGGGTTTTTGTTTGTGTTTGTTGAATGCTGCATCTACAAGTGCCTTAAATCATGTCTGAGACATAGCAGTCATTTGCCAAATACTGGTGTATAAGTAAGACAACTTTTCTTCATTGGCATGGGCCATAAAGGAATGAGAGTGGTCTCAGCATTCCCTTATGTGACTCTGTAGTGTGAGACATCTTTGGCATGAAATTCAAGTAATATATACCAAGAGTAGACATTTGCAGTAACCATTTCTGGGCCACCTCCTTTTAATTAATTTAAAAAATACTCAAGTCTCAATTACCCCTAGCCCAGGTAAAAGAAATGTGTATTAATTCTATGTGGGCAAATTAAGGAGGATACATGTTTTCTATGGAAACTTTTCTTTTTGTATAATAAACATATAATGCATGAATCATTAGTGTGCAGATGGATGGGTCAGTGCAAGGTGAACAATGTTACAGACCAACACACATACCTCAAGCTGAACTCTGCCAGAAACCCATGGCCCATTGGGTCACCTTACAGGTAGAACCTACCCCCAGGGTAACCATTACCCTGACTTCTGGCAACATAGGGTAGTTTCGTCTGTTTGAAACTTTTATAGAAGTGGAATCACATGATGTGTACACTTTTGTATTTCGCTCCTTTGTACTCAACATGATGTCTCTGAGGCTCAACCATCTAGATTCCCATCACTTACACTTCATCTTTGCTGCATACTGTTCTATGCCACAAGTTACTTATTCATTCTACTGGTCATGGACTTTACGTTGTTTCCAGGTTTTAGCTATTACAAATAGTGATACCAGGGACATTCTTGCCCATGTCTTTGGTAAACAAACATACACATTTATCTTGGGTATACATATAGAAGTAAAATTGCTGAGTAATTGAGACTGCCTCTGTTTAACCTTAGTAATTATTACCAAACACTTTTCCAATGTTTAATACCAATTTAAACTCCTAGAAGCAGTGTATGAAGGTTCCAGTAATTCCGCACTCTCAATGAATTGGTAATATTTGATATAAAATTGCTTATTTCCCCTCATTGCTTCCTTTTCCTTCACCTGGTTCAAGCATTTCAAGTTGATCCTCCTTGTGTCAGGAGAGCTTGACACATGGGCAAAAAATAACCCAAATATAATTACAATTTTTCCCTTGCTGGTACTTCTTTCATCCAGTTTGGGCTTTTGTGGAGATTATACTTGTTGCCACTAAAAGAAACATTTAGAGAAGCAAGAGTATCCCCCAGAAATTAAAAATACATTCCCCAGAACTGGGGAAGCAGAGAGAAGACCCTGGGTCTCCAAGAGCAAGGCCAGAGCGTGGCTGCCAGGAGGTGCTAAGGGAGGTGGTGAAACCCCACGAAGGGATGCCCATCAGCAGGAGGGGACACACGGAGATGGAGTTCCCTAGTCTTGGATAACAGCTGCTCATGGCAGGAGTGCATCTGAGAGTTACTGGGCCTGAAGAGACCATATGCCAAACCAAACTGACAGTCAGAGTCTGGAGGCAGAAATTAATTTGAGTTGCAGAAAACAGAGAAATTGATATTTCTCACACTGTTAAATTTGTGACTTGAGATTCAGAGCTTGTAACTAAGGAAGAAGAGAAGTGTCACTAGGGATGCTTTCGCAGGGAAACAGGCTGGAACGCCATTCCTCATATTATTTCTAGGATTATGCAAACATGATCAACATTCTAGATCTCGTTTATAACAGAGGTGAGCGACCTGTAGGAGGAAAAATGTTCTACTTAGGTTGGAAGAGGAGGTCCAGCGACAGAAGAAGACGGAAGAGACAAACTCCCTCCCTTCTGGGATTTCTCCCCCTAATGAATGAGAATGTTAAATAGACCAACCTGCTTTAATGGTGTACAAGAGATAACATCAGGTAACGGATGAGAACATGAAATTTGGAGTCAGGTAGCTTGAGCACAAATTGTGACTGAATGAACATGGCCGAATGAATATGGACGAGTTACTTAAAATCTCGGTGCCAGTTTCTTCATTTGTATTTGAGAGTGCCAATGGTGATACCCTCCTCATACCTTTGCTGTGACTACTACAAGTTGTTCTACATAAAATTCTTAAAACACAGCCTGACAACAGAAGGCATGCTAAGGGGGCGTGTCTCAGTACTGACCCAGGCCACCTAACCCAGGGCTGCAGAGGAGGCTCCCAGAGGAGGTAAGTCCTGAGACGAATCCAGGATTTAGCCATGTAAAAAGGAGACGCAGACATTTTTAACGTTGTAGTTTTTTTTTTTTTAACTGTCACATAATAATTGCACATATTTATGGGGTACAATGTGCTGTTTGGATACATGCATACTTTGCATAATGATCAAATCAGAGTAATTAGCATATCCATCACCCCAAATATTTGTCATTTCTTTGGTGAGAACATTCAAAACCTTCTCTTCTAGCTATTTTGAAATATACACTACACCATTGTTAACTATATCACCCTACAGTGCTATAGCACACCAGAACTTATTCCCCCATCTTACTGTAACTTTGTATTCATGGCCCAATATCTCACCATCCCCCAGCCCCAGTACCCTCCCTAGCCTCTGGTAACCTCTACTTTACTGTGTAATTCTATGAGATCAGCTTATTTAGATTCCACACAGGAGTGCGAATGTACAGTATTTGTCCTTCTGTTCCTGGCTTATTTCACTGACTATTGAGTGAATGTCTAGGTTTTTCCATGTTGCAAAAGATAGGATTTTATTCTTTTTTAATGGTGGACTAGCATTCCATTGTGTATAATATAGACCACATTTGTTAATCCGTTGATCTGTTGATGGACACTTAGGTTGTTTCCATATCTTGGCTATTGTGAATACTGCTGCAATAAAAACTGGAGTGCAGATAATCCTTTCAACATCCTGATTTCATTTCCTTTGCATATATACCCAGAAGTGGAATTGCTGGATCTTACGTGCATACCATTTTTTAATTTCTTAAGGTGCCTACATACTAATGTCCATAGCAGCTATACTAATTTACAGTCCCACCAACAGTGTATATGTGTCCTCATTTCTCCACATCTGTGCCAGTATTTGTTATTTTTTGTCTTTTTGATAATAACCATTCTGGGGTGAGACAATTTCTCATCGTGGTTTTGATTGGCATTGCCTTGATGATCAGCCAGGTAACCTCAGCATTTTCTGCTTGCCACCTCCAGCAAAGGAATCCTGCTTCTGCAGTACGATGTTTACTTCTGTTCCAGGATGATGAATCCCAAGCCTAGTTTTTCTCCCCTGAAGATTCTCCATGCTTCTTAACCTTCATTTTATGGTTAAGTCATTCAGTGCTGATATTTGTTGCTTGTACTTAAAATTCTGACCAATGCACTGCATAAAAAGGGAATGTCTATATTATTAGGAATGAGGACAGTGCAGAGACTACAGTATGATTATCAAATATCGTTTCTTCATGTATTTTCTACTAGGAGAATTCTGATTTTACTCTGATCAGCCAAAAACTACATTTTCCAGCGTCCCTTGTAGCTAGGAACAATTGTGATATCATTTTGGTCAATAAGATACAAGTGGGGAGACCACACTGGATGGATTTTAGGAACAGCTCTTTGAATATGGATGACTCAACTGACATGTGTAATTTACTCTTCAGTCTTCCCCTTTCTTCCTGTCTGAAGTGCAGCTGTGAGGGTCGGAGCCACAGCAGCTATCTTGAGGGGCACGTGGATGAGAATCTCAGCCTAAATCTGGCAGAGGAAAAAGCCACTATCTTCTCAGAATCTGGTATCCTGATGATTTAATGAAGACCATAAAACAGTCCTGGAATCCCTTGAAAGTTTGTATCCAGACTACTTTCCTACGAGAGAATAGTATTCCATCACTCCATTTTCTAAAAAATTGTTATTTGGGTTTTCTGATACATGGTGTCAAAACTAATCATAGCTACCGCATGCATCATCGAAAGGTATGACATTCTCATATATATAAAATTATATTTTATTTTATACTCAAGAGTTTTTAAAACAGGATAATATGGTCTTATTTGTATTTCAAAAGACCAAGCATAGCAGTGGTGTGAGGCAGCTGGGTGAGGATGAGCACTGATATGCAAGACTTTTAGTTGCAGCATTATTTGTGATAGTGACGATTCAACAACACTGTAAGTTTCCATCAAGAGGGGACTTCTGAGTGGTATTTAAACAATTTCTATAATGGAATACTCTTTTGCAGATGAAGGGAATGAATTAGATGCCTTTGTATCCACATGAATAGATCTCCAAAACATATTAGGAGGGATGAAAGCAAGTTTTAAAATATTTTAACACGTCACTTATAGAAAACCAAGTGTGTGCATTTGTGATTTTTCTATAATGGTACACATGCATGTATACTGATATAAAAATGAACTTGAAGTACATACATTCAACTTATCATAGTTACCGCCTCAGCTTGGGTCAGGTGAGGAAAAAGCAAGAATGAGATTTAAAAAGTCTTCGTTTTTCCTGTAATTTGATACATTTAAAAAATAGTAAATAATGTATTTACCACATTTATACACAGAACAATTACTGAAGATAAATGTCTATCATAGAGACTGCTCCATCACTAATCCCTTTGTTTCTTTTTCCTTTTCATCATAAAACCTCTTGGATTTAAGTTGGGGACATGTCTTCTAGCCAGAGTCCACATTTCCCAGACTTCTTTGCAGCCAGGTGTGGCTGTTGAGAGTTAGGGTCAATGGAATGTGAGAATTTGAATCATTTCATGGATGATGAGGTCCTTTGCCCAGGAAGTTGAGGAGGTAGATGCCCTCTTTCTGCCAGTTGGGAACGGAGCAACTATAATGACTTTGAAGCCACAGGTTAGGAATAACAGAGCCTCCCCACCATCCTGGAGCCCTGAATACTCCCAGGGAGCAGAGTCCTTGCACCTTCCCCCAAACAGCTCCATGACAGAGAAATACACTTTGTCTGCTTAGAGCCACTGTATTTTTAAGTATTTGGGGTATAACAGCCTATTTAAGCACAATGTCTAAATGTTAATAGAGGTTAAGTATGAATGAAGGGGCATGGCCAGTGGTTAATTCTACTTTGCACGTTTTCATACTTCTCAAATTTTAGAAATAAATTTTGGAAAATACCTTCTGACATGATGAAATGTTGGTAAGGATGTGAAGTGATGAGAATTCTCTTACACTGCTGGTGGGAATGTGAACTGGCATAACCACTTTGGAAAAGTGTTTGGCAGTACTAAAGCTAAACATCCCTATACCATAGGATACAGACATTCCATTCCTAAGTACATACCTTCAGGAGCTGAACGCTCATTTCTTTTTTTTTTCTTTTTTTAAATTATACCTTAAGTTCTGGGATACATGTGCAGAATGTGCAGGTTTGTTACATAGGTATACTTGTGCCATGGTGGTTTGCTGCACCCATCAACCCGTCATCTACATTAGGTATTTCTCCTAATACTATCCCTCCCCCAGCCCCCCTCCCCCCGACAGGCCCCAGTGTGTGATGTTCCCCTCCCTGTGTCCATGTGTTCTCACTGTCCAACTCCCACTTACGAGCAAGAATATGCAGTGTTTGGTTTTCTGTTTCTATGTTAATTTGCTGAGAATGATGGTTTCCCCTTCATCCATGTTCCTGCTAAGGACATGAACTTATCCTTTTTTATGGCTGCATAGTATTCCATGGTGAATATGTACCACATTTTTTTTAAATCCAGTCTATCATTGATGGGCATTTGGGTTGGTTCCAAGTCTTTGCTATTGTGAATAGTGCTGCAATAAACATACGTGTGCATGTGCCTTTAGAGTAAAATGATTTATCATCCTTTGTGTATATACCCAGTAATGGGATTGTTGGGTGAAATGGTATTTCTGGTTCTAGATCCTGAAGACACATGTGCAGAAAGGTGCAGAGACAAGTTATGCATAACAGTCCCACACTGGAAGCAACTCAAATATCCACCCATAGAATAGACAAATAATGTGTTGTATATTCCTATAATGGATACTATGCAGCAACAACAACAAAATGAAAATACTCATTTATACAAAACAGAGATACATCTCCCTGATGCTATTTTGATGAAAAGAAACCAGGCACAAAATAGTATGTACTATATGACTTCATTTGTATGAAGTCCAAAAACAGAGACACAAGTCCCTGGATTTAGAGGTCGGGATACTTCTTTTCCTGGGGTGGGTGTAGGTACTGGCTTGGAGGGGACATGAGGGCATCTGTTGGAAAGAAGGAGATGTTCTGTCCTTAGATCTGACACCTGTATAAGCGATTGCATCATATGTTCCATTTCATTGCACTGCATACTTACGGCTTTTGTGCTTGTGTTGTACATGGGATAACTCAGTGATAAGTAATTTTAAAAAATATCCCTACATCACCATTCAATTAAGTGTCAAAAAGAAATAAAGCTGCAAACAAAACATGAAAAGGATCACTGAGACATAATTTCACAGAGCAATAAATGTATTCATCAGTTCCATGTACAATAGGACACATGGAATCTGCTTTGAAGGTTTCTTATTGCAATTCTCTGCAGGATCACTTTGGCCATCTCTGCTGTCTGTGATCTTCTCATTCTAAGCCTCCAGGTTTTATGTCCAGCATAGGATTAAAAATAGTCCAGTAGCTACAAGATGTACACTTTCCTTGCAAGAGTTTCCTCGACAGTCAATGTTGCTGGGAGCCAGGTAGAAAACAGAGTGAAGGAGGATTTGGGACATTGGGAATTACTGAATAAATGAGAGTAGTCAGAGAGCTTCTGTCTAAACTAAATGCTCATATCTGGTAACAGACAAATCCCAGTAAGAATAGCTCAGCCGAAATATCTGATGGCCAATATTCTGTTTGTATTTTATTATGAGTCATTATTTTTAAACATTTAGTTTTTCCCTCCTTTTTTTCTCTTTACCCCCTTTCTCTCCTCCATTCAAGCATCAACTATTCTATTCTGTTCTCAATGTCCAGCATAAAGGTGAATGGACATAAACTGTTCTCCAAGCACTGGAGTTGCTTTTTGTTTTTTATTTTTGAGACGGAGACGGAATCTCACTCTATTGCCCAGGTTGGAGTGCAGTGGCATGATCTCAGCTTGCTACAACCTCCCCCTCCTGGGTTCAAGTGATTCTCCTGCCTCAGCCTTCTAAGTAGCTGAGAACAGGTGCCCGCCACCACAACTGGCTAATTTTTGTATTTTTTAGTAGAGACAGGGTTTCACCATGTTGACCAGGCTGGTCTGGAACTGCTGACCTCAAGTGATCCACCTGCCTCGGCCTCCCAAAGTGCTGGGATTACTACAGGCGTGAGCCACTGTGCCTGGCCTGGAGTTTTTTTTAAGTGTAGTAAAATTTACTAAATTTTATTTTCCAAATATGTGCTGACCTTTCTTTGGTAGGATTATCCTTTCCTGCCTTGTGGAAATCAGGCTTGGATGTGTGCTTTGCTTTAATCCATGACAGGTGAGCGAAAGTGACGTATGGCATCTGGGGCAGATGCTTGAAGGATTATGTCATGGTTCCAAGATCTCTGTTTTCCGTGTTCCCCAAGACAAACATGTCCCCAATGGGAGGAGCTATTTTGCTCTCATCCCAGAATGAAAAAGAGGTGTTATCTGGCGAAGCCTGACCAAGTACGGGTGTGCAATGAGAGGACAATGCCAACCTCTGTTGTCATGAGCCTCCGTGATTCCAGCACACTTCTTACCTAAACTCACTTTTACCAAAGCTAGTCCAAGAGGAAACAAAATGCTTCTGAGCACAGAAGAAGTAAAAGATTTTGGAGTATCCATGATAACATGAGAGTGGGACTTTCTGTTCTCAGGATGAAAAAACACCTCCTCAAAAGGGCCAAGGTGGATATTTGAGAGGAAAACAAGGGGGTAATGGAGATGGTGAGTGTCTGAGCCAAAAGGCCAGTTCTGTTTCTCTGTGTTCCAGAGACAGGATGCTACAAACTCTGAAGAGATCTGGAGAGTGAAAAGACGGCCATTCTGTGACTCACTTTTTACTTAGAAGTCAGAACTCAGACAGGAAATGATCACGTGGCGTGTGGAGGCAAATAAGATCTTAAACAACAGTGTGGGGTTTCTCTAGGCTCGGTGACCTAAGAGCAGAATACACTTCTCATATATCCCATAATAGCATGGGCATATCTAAGAGGTTATTGGGTTTGGAGGTGACTTGTGGATGGGAAATATCCATAGTGTAGATAAATCTGTACCAACCCACAGCTGAAGCCCAGGCAGACACAAGATGCCTGCTGATGTCTGCTGGCTACATGACGGATGCAGATACCCTTTTACTTCCCTCTTGAACGCTGACAATGGCAAGCTACGCAGGATGTAGAGAGAGTTCTACACACAGGCTTGAAGCCTGGGTTGGCAGGGGGAGTGCGTGGAAGAACCTGAGAGAATGGAGACTGATGTGCATCTGGGCAACAGAGTGGATGTTTGCAACAGAAATTAAAAATAACCACGGAAACATCATGTGAAGTCTTGTTCATGTGGGTTTTTAGATCGGATGTGCATCCATTATTATGGCATTTACCAATTATCGTTGAGGTCTTCACTTGTCCAGCTTTGATGAGTGCTTTGATGCATTGGGTGACATATAAGTCAGGGTCTAGTCGAGCTACCATCTAGAGTTCAAAAGAGCGAATTTAATCCAGGGCACTGGTTTAGAAGATGCTGGATGTTCACTAAGATTTGCAAGATTGCATGCACATACCTGTATATATGCAGCATTTCTGTAAAAACTTCCAAACAACCTCTCACCTGAGGTTTCAGCATCAGGAAAGGGTAGAGTCTCGTGACTCTTAAGTGCAGGATCATTTCTCCATTAACACATATGCAAGGAGCCTTCTCCCAAGAGCGAGTGCACTAGTTACCTGGGTAGATGTAGACCCAGGTGTTGCCCGCACGGTATGAGAAGAACTAGAAACCATAAGAGGAACCGTTAAGGCCACTTGTGAATGGCGCATCTCTAGCGATGAAGGCAACAGGCAGGAGGTGATCCCAAACCAGAAACTAGAGATGCCTGCGAGGAGCTGAAATCAAACCAGAGACTGTTTGCGGGAGCTGGAGGTACAGAGGAGATACAGCCACTGTGTGAGACACTGTCCAAAACACAGAGAAAGAGAAATAGCCTGACTTCTGCTTCCTCCTTGCCCTTTAAACTCCCACTCTTTGATCCAGCAATCCCACTACTGGGTGTATACTCAAAGGAAAATAAGTTGTTCTACCAAAAAGACCCCTGTGCCCATATGCTCACTGCAGTACTATTCATAATAGCAGCTATGGAACTGACCCAGGTACCCAGCAACAGTGGAGTAACTAAAGAAAATGTCACACATATACACTGTGGAATCTTACACAGCGATAAAAAATAATGAAATCATCGCCTTTGCAGCAACATGGATGCAGTGGGAGGCTGTTACCTTAAGCAAAGTGGCGCAGAAACAGAAAACTCAATAATGCATGTTCTCGCTTATGAGAGCGGTGCACTGGGTACTCATGGACATAAAGATGGCAACAGTAGGCCCGGAGGCTACTAGAAGCAAGAGATAAGGAGACAGGCAAGGCTTGAAAAACTACCCATTGGGTTCTATGCTCACTTCCTGGGTGACAGATTCAATTGCACCCCAACTCCCAGTGTTACCCAATATTCCCATGTAACAAACCTACACATGTACCCCCGGAATCTAAAACAAAAGTAAAGAAAAACAAAAGCCTGCAACGCTTGTCTTTCATTGGCCAAATCTTTCCAGCAGCCAGTGGGCGATGGATCCTGAGAATCAGAGTTTGCATTGACACATTCCGTTAGGTTCAGAGCAGAGAAGGGAAGGTGTGGAGAAGGGATATGTGAGCACCGTGCAGGCAACACCTGGTCCTACACCTACCCAGGTAATTAGTGCACTTGCTCTTGGGAGAAGGCTCCATGCGTATGTGTTAATGGAGAAACGATCCTGGACTTAAGAGTCCCAAGACTCTACCCTTTCCAGATGCTGAAACCTCAGGTAAGTCACTCAAGAGTCCCGACCTCCTGAGAGATGAAATATGCAAATTAAAGGGGGAAGCTAGGACTCTGAAAGTGGTTAGTGAGTGGTAGAGTCTTCTGAATATCTACTGCATATGCATCCCATTCTCCTTCCGTCTTGTCACAGAGTATCTTGAGTGGTATGACCAGCATGGAGTGGGATGTGCTAGAAGTGGTTATAGTCTCAAAGCTTAGCAAAATCTAGAAAGCCATTTATCTGATGAATAATACTGGAATCCATGCCCAGCCTCATGTAAGTCATACTTGGGTAAGATTGGATATAGCCTAAAACTGGACCAGAAAGGAGTCAAATACATCTCATGGATGACCCAGAGTCCTTCAAACGCCTTACGTGTATTCATCTTGGTGTCTGCAAGAGGTACTGTTTTGGACGCCATGGTGTGCTGCCGAGGTCACTCCTGTAGGAGGGAGGTGACGGTGGCTGTCAACCTCTGAAATCTCCCCCAGCTGAAGACAGCATACCTCGCCCAAGATCATGCTCCCTCCCAGGTGAACACATCCTCCAGTGACTCCTCAGGGTGGGGTGGAGAGGCCAGGCACCCTTGCTTCAGGGTGGGGCATCTTTGAAGGGCCAGCCCACTCCAGAGCTCCCCTTGGGGTCGGCTGAGGCTGTTGTTGAAACTACCTCAGAGTTCAGCTCCTGCCTCTTTCCAATCCGGCTTCCTCCTCTCCTCTTCAAGTTGCTTCCAAGGGTAAAACCCCCAAAGCACCCTGCACACAAATCTCCATCTCAGAGCCTGCTTCCTGCGCAACTCCTCTGAAGACAAGTGTGTCTTTTCAGCAGCGAGATTCTGAAGGTGAGCCGCCTCCCCGACCGTATCCCACACCTCAAGGTCTATGTCAATCTCTGGGTGTCGCAGGTCTCTAGTATTTGAACTGTTAAGTCCCATTCTGATATCATCAAAAACTGCTTTATACACACTCTGATCTGATGATAAATATGAGAAGATAAAAGCTGAGTTTGGTGAGCGATGGCCCACAGCCGAGGAACCGTGACGCAAGGCTGTCCTTGGATACCCTCTCCATCTCCCTCCCTCCCGCTCCTGGACTTGTCGTCCCTGGCTCCAGTTCTGGCTCTCCCCCTTCTCCCTTCCTCTTTCTCTATTCTTTCCATCTCCATTTCCTTTCACCCCTCACTCATCTCTCTCCCAAAGTTAATATATTTCTTAATTTCCTAAACAACATTATTCTCCCTTTCCCTGCTTTCAGCTCCCCCTTCTCTAGAGTACCATCTCTCCCTGCTTCTGTGCACGTAGTTCAGAGGATGTGTGTCCTTCTCAGATCTGAATATGAGTGTGCAAGCCAGGCCTGATCAATACATGTTTCACATTCTTTGTCGATAATGATTGTTTTTTGGTATGGCCACGTGGCCTAAATGACTGCGGCCATCAAAACTGCAAATTTTAGTTTTCTGAATTGACAAGGAAAAGATTTGCTTTCTTAAGAATAAGGGTACAATAAGGTCACACACCTACAACTATCTGATCTTCAAGAAAATTGCCAAGCAATGGGGAAAGGACTCCCCTTTCCCCAATAAATGATGCTGGGATAACCAGCTAGCCATATGCAGAAAATTGAAACTGGACCCTTTCCTTCCACTGCAGAGAAAAATTCACTCAAGATGGATGAAAGACTTAAATGTAAAACCCACAACTATAAAAACCCAGGAAGAAAACCTAGGCAGTACCATTCAGGACATAGGCACAGCAAAGATTTCATGATGAAGACATCAAAAGCAATTGTGACAAAAGCAAAAATTGACCAATGGGATCTATTAAACTAGTAGATCTTCTGCACAGCAAAAGAAACTACCAGCAGAGTAAACAGACAACCTACGGAATGGGAGAAAATTTTTGCAACTATACATTCGACAAAGGCCTAATATCCAGCATCCATAAGGAACTTAAACAAATTTAGAAGAAAAACAACAAGCAACCCCATTAAAAAAGTGGGCAAAGGACATGAACAGAGATTATTTTATTTTATTTAAGTTCTGGGATACATGTGCATGTTTGTTACATAGGTAAACGTGTGCCATGGTGGTTTGCTGCACCTATCAGCCCATTGCCTAGATATTAAGCTGGACATGCATTAGCTATTTTTCCTGATGCTCTCCCCCTCCCCGCCCTCCTCTGACAGGCCCCAGTTGTGTTGTTCCCCTCTCTTTGTCCATGTATTCTCATGAACAGACACTTTTCCAAAGAAGACATACATGCAGCCAACATGCATATGAAAAAAGCTCAACATCACTGATCACTAGAGAAATGCAAATCAAAACCACAATGAGAGGCCATCTCATACCAGTCAGAATGGCTACTATCAAAAAGTCAAAAATTAACAGATGCTGGAGAGATTGTGGAGAAATAGGAATGCTTACACACTGTTGGTGGAAATGTAAATTAGTTCAACCATTGTGGAAAACAGTGTGATGATTCCTCAAAGAACTAAAAACAAAACTACTATTTGACCCAGAAATCCCATTACTAGGTATATACACAGATAAATGTAAATTGTTCTATTATAATGACTCATGCACATGAATGTTCATTGCAGCACTATTCACAAAAGCGAAGACATGGAATCAACCTAAACAACCATCAGTGAAAGACTGGATAAAGAAAATGTGGTATATACACACCATGAAAGAACAATATCATGTCCTTTGCAGCAACATGGATAGAGCTGGAGGCCATTATCCTTAGCAAACTAATGCAGAAACAGAAAACCAAATGCCGCATATTCACACTTATAAGTGGGAGCTAAATGATGAGAATACATGGACACAAAGAGGGGAACAACACACACTGGGGCCTATGGGAGGGTGGAGTGTGGGTGGAAGGAGAGAATCAAGAAAAATAACTAATGAATACTAGGCTTAATACCCAAGTGACTGAATCATCTCCACAACAAACCCCCAAGATACAAGTTTACCTATCCTGCACATATACCCCTGAACTCAAAATCAAATTAAGTTAAATTTTATAAAAAGGTACTAGACTGTAAGCCTCTAGATTCTGGGGACTGTCTTTTCACTGCCTTGTATGTTTGTCTGAGACTGAAGCTAACCTAAAGGAAAGGGAGATGAAGGGGAGAGGTGAAATTATAATCTCATCCCATGAACCCCTGGATCCAGCTGTGCCTGAAGCCCCTCCCTCTGAATTTTCCAGGTCATGGGTCCATTAAGCCAGCATGGGTTGGACTTCTGTCACCTCCATCTTAAAGCCCTGGAGTTCACCCAAATAAACCACCCATAGTCACAGTTCACAGTATCACCTCCATTGGCAATTTGTATTCTTACTTGTTGCAGGTCAGGTTCCCAAGTAGCAGACGCTGAGATGCATTTATGTGCAGGAAGTTATTGGGATAAACCTCTGCAGGGGAATGAAGGACGCAGAACAAGGTAGAGGGAAAAATTAGACTGTGATGCCGGTGCAGCAAAGTCCTCAGTGTATCCCCGGGCAGGTGTAGACCTGAGGTGTCCCTGCAGGGTTACTCCAAATTGGTACCAGGGGCTGGGACTTTATACAGCTCTACCAGTCGCTGGCTCAGAAAAGGGAGAGAAGCTTGAGCAAGGTGGCTCCCTGCTGTTGAGGGCAAGTGCAAAAGAGGGGCTCAGGTGATAGGTGTTGGTTCTCAATGCTTCTAGCAGCTGGTGGATGTAGGGGGATTTGAGAACCAGAGTACTGAGCTGGTGGAACTGGGTGGTCACAAAGCCACTCACCCATGGTACGCTGAGTCCTTGAGGGCACACAGAAGGGGGCACTGTTAGAGAGAATGTGGTGTGACTTGGTTAGCCCTTCCATCCCTAATTCCTAGGAATATCAGGTATCCCTGCAGAATATTGATGTCAGGCTTTTTGCAACAGGTGTTGTGCACTGTACCCTCCAGAACTGTGCATCTCAGCCTCCCTGCTAATTCTTATGCAGAAACACTCTGGCGTATTCATTCAAAGATACTTATGGAGAATACGATGTCTCAGGAATTGGGTCATAGCAGGAATGAGAGAGACAAGATCTCTGTCCTTATGGGGAATAAAGGCATTAAATCCTTACACACATAACCCATGTTTATTAATTGATGTTTAATGTCCATTTTGTCCCATTAACACTTCTCAAATCTCTGCTCTTGAAGATCTCAGTCCTCCCTACCTCCTGAGCGGAGATGAATGATAAAAATATTCACACCATGCCATGGTGAGGACAGGTGCTGCGTAAAACTGATTAAAAGAGGGAAATTAAGAGCTGCTGTCAAAAATATATTCCAGGCTTTGATTTTTCACAATTTCCCCCTCTCTTACTTAAAGGAGGAAAAAATGCTGCGGTGGTGATTTCTTTATTAGAAACAGCAATTGTGCCTGCCAAGTTTTAATCAACTCGCCTGGCCGTGAGACCCGGCTGGCATTAACTGTCTTTAGGAAATAAATGCCTCGGATATGGAGCATAGTATTAGCAAGCACACAGCAAAGTCCCCAAGCGGACCACACAGAGCATTATCTAACCATCATTTCAAATCTAAAACAAGCTAATCTGCAGTGTAGAGAATCCTGCTACTCAAACCAGAGTCCCCAGAGCAGAACCTGCCCTTCAGCCCAAACCAACTATCTCTCTGTCTCTCTCCTCTCATCTTCCCTGACACTGGGAAAGTGACTTGGTGGAGTAGAAACAATTGCAGTCACACTCTCAATTTGCTTTTCCAACCACCGTCCAAAACCCAGCACTTTATCCAATTTTTTTTACTGAAGAGGCATTTCTATCTCAGGAAATTGTCTAGGTCAGTCTTCTCACTTCAGTCATTGTAACTGACACTATTATGCAAACATAACTCTTTCATTCAATTCACTTGCTTTCTTTACCAATACATTCATTTTGAAAGGAAGCATTATTACACTACTGTTAAATGAAAACTGGTATCGTTTGCAATAAATAGAAGGGAGCCCTAAACACAACCAATAAGAAAATAAAGCGATGTTATTAATCCTAACTACATACTGCCTGCCGAGGGCTCCGCGTCTGGACTCGTACCCTCCCATGAAGAATAACGTAAGCAAACATGAGGATTTAAAGACATCTTGTATGGAACAAGCGTTTCTCCTTGAGGAAACCAGAATGATGGGGAAAAAAGCTGAAAAGAGGTTAACTTTCTTACCAAAAGGTTCATTGCTATCTAAATGATGTCTGCGCACTGTAGAAATTAGCTCACTCTCTTTTGAAGAACACTGGGGTAGTAGTTAAGTTTTCTACATATGCAATAAAATAAATGCATGGTCCTTCCGCAAACCAGAGTGTGTGGTGATGTGGAAACAGCATCAGGTTCAGGAGACTTTGGTTCCTTGTCCACTCCACCACTAAGGAGCTGAGTGATGCCGGCTTAATCACTTGGCCCATCTGGGTACTATTTATCTGATTTGTTATAATCTGCAAGGTGTCTTTCAGCCTCCAGCAAACAGTGAGTGCTTGACAACAAGAATTATGTCTTATTTATCTATATCTTCAGGATAAGCATGAAATGAGATCGTCTGTGGCGTTTTCAGCGTAGTGCTTGGCTTCGTAGATGCTCAGGAAGTTTCTGCAGAATGAATGCATGAGGGAATATGGCCCACGGACTGTAGTCTATGTCAGACACTTCAGCAAGCACCTCACTCATTAATCTTTTTATTCTTTACAATCATACAGTGTGGTGCCCATTATGTTTGTTTGATGGATGCAGAAACTGAGGCTTAGGCTGGCTAAATGATTTTTTCTTTTCTTTTCTAAGTTATGGGGTATATGTGCAGGTTCGTCACACAGGTAAACTCATGTCACGGGGAGTTGTTGTGCAGATTATTTCATCATCCAGGTACTAAGCCTAGTACCCACTAGTTATTTTTCCTGATCCTCTCCCTCCTCCCACCCTCCACCCTCCAGTAGGCCCCAGTGGGTGCTGTTCCCCTCAGTGTGTCCATGTGTTCTCATCATTTAGGTCCCACTTATAAGTGAGAACATTCAGACAACTTGATTTTCTGTTCCTGCATTAGTTTGCTAAGAATAATGGAGTCCAGCTCCATCCATGCTGCTGCAAAGGACTTGATTCTCGTTCTTTTTCAAAGCTGCATAGTATTTTATGGCATATACATGCCACATTTTCTTTATCCAGTCGGTCATTAGTGAGCATTTACGTTGATTTCAATTTTTTTCAAAGTATATAATAAATAGTGAAGTATATTTTAAAAACATTCTTATTTTAAAAAACTTTAATCATACAGGAAAAATAGAGGGGCTGATACAATGAACACTTGCCCTGCATGTTAACAGCCATATGAGTTCTACCATGTTTGCTCATCTGATGCTCCAAGCCTAAAGTATTTTGAAGTAATTTACATGAAGCATATTAGTAATTTCTACACTATATTTACTAGTTGTCCCAGTGCCAGTAACATATCATAAATCAAATATTTTTAAATGCTCAAAAGTAGTGAGACATAGTAGGTGTCCTGGATCTCTCTGAAAGAAAGATAATGCCTCCTGGAATCCCACCCAGGCATCAGTAGTGAATAAGATAACGGTGAAGACTTTGCAGCTCTGCCTTACCTGCAGGCCACCTTCTTGTTTGTTTTTCTTTTATCTTCCGGATAAAGTGAGATTTCATGGTTCACAATGGGAATGGAGTATTGTTAAGAGGGAAGACCCTATGCATTGGCTTTAGGAGCTCCAGAGTTCAAATGTGAGAGCAGTCACCGCATCAGTGTTTGACCTGGGGAAAACTGTGTAAGCGCTTGGACCCTTACCTACTCGATGATATAAATGAAAATAAATCAACTTCTTAGGAATGCTTTGAGAATAAGTTAGGTGATGTTTAGAGCCGTGCTTAGTCCTGCCTGGTGTTAAGGAATGAATAATTAAGGAATGAGTAACCAACCAGCCCAGCTTCTAATCACCGTGCAGAGTTAGGTAAGGCTGTAGTCTAAGTTTCCACTAAACCCGCCAGACTTTCTGAGCCTGCAGAGCAGGAGTTCTAGGTACTGTGGTGCGACACATATTGACAGCTTCAGAGTTTTGTAGTTCTCTCCTTGGTCAGGCTAGACAGCAATATGGGTACACGGAGTCTCTGCACATGAGTGTTTACTTGTCCAAATTCAACTTCAGATGGTATCGACCACCGGCTAGTCATTCTCTAAATCATACAACACCAGGAGTGACAGGAGGTGGAAGTCAT
Source organism: Pan paniscus (assembly GCF_029289425.2). Taxonomy (NCBI): domain Eukaryota; kingdom Metazoa; phylum Chordata; class Mammalia; order Primates; family Hominidae; genus Pan; species Pan paniscus. The sequence goes on from NC_073259.2 coordinate 137,518,412, forward strand.
GTCCCATTTTCCAGTGTCTCATTGTGTGAAAAATCTCAGCACACCAAGTGTGAATCCAGTATGTTAAAATTTGTAAGTTTGATATTGTGTGGTCCTCAGGGAAAGCCAACTACTTCCTCAGGTACACAGACAAAACACAGCAACCCCGACTCCCCAGACAGAAGCAATGGTCTGTTCGGTGCTGGATGACATATGGATATGTTGGATCAGTTTGAAGTGAGTCCGTGGGTATTGTGATCAAAAGATTTTCAGAAACAATTTTGACTCTAAAAGAGTTTCATTGTGGTTTTGATCTGCATTTCTCTAATGATCAGTGATGAGCTTTTTTCCATATGATTGTTGGCCACATATATGTCTTCTTTTGAAAAGTGTCTTTTCATGTCCTTTGCCCACTTCTGCACGGGTTTTTTTCTCGTAAATTTAAGTTCCTTATAGATGCTGGATATTAGACCTTTGTCAGATGCACAGTTTGTAAACATTTTCTCCCATTCTGTAGGTTGTCTGTTTACTCTGTTGAGAGTTCCTTTTGGCTGTGCAGAAGCTCTTTAATTAGATCCCATTTGTCAATTGTTGCTTTTGCTGCAATTGCTTTTGGCGTCTTTGTCATGAAATCTTTGCTGTGCCTGTGTCCTGAATGGTATTGCCTAGGTTTTCTTCCAGAGTTTTTATAGTTTTGGGTTTTACATTTAAGTCTTGAATCCATCTTGAGTGAATTTTTGTACAGTCTGTATAACAAACCCCCATGTCGTAAGTTTATCTATGTAACAAACCTGTACTTGCACCCCTGAACTTAAAATAAAAGTTTTAAAAAAGAGTTTCAATGATGCTTGGATTTCATAGTCTAATCCCATGTAAGTGAAGAGGCTACATGAAATTTCAAGTAGGAGTAAAATGCACTCTAGTTTCAAGAGAAAAAACAAGCAGTACTATGCTTCAAAAAATATTGACGTTTATGTGCTATTGGCAGCATCAGCTGTGAAACCAGGATTTGCAAGTTCGTTGGCATCCCTGCAACAGGGTCCCCATGAGAGCCCATTCAGGCAATCACTGAGCACCCAGAAGGGCATTTCAGCAACCAAAAGTTTCCATCGCTTCTTTTTTTTTTTTTTTTTTTTTTTTTTGAGACAGAGTCTCACTCTGTCGCCCAGGCTGGAGTGCAGTGCTGCAATCTCAGCTCACTGCAACTTCTGCCTCTCGGGTTCAAGCAATTCTCTGCCTCAGCCTCCCGAGTAGCTGGGATTACAGGTGCCTGCCACCACACCTGGCTAATTTTTGTATTTTTAGTAAAGACAGGGTTTCACCATCTTGGCCAGGCTTGTCTAGAACTCCTGACCTCGTGATCCACCCTCCTCAGCCTCCCAAAGTGCTGGGATTACAGGCATGAGCCACCGCGCCCAGCCAATTTTCATCACTTCTTATGAGGCCTCCTTGGGCTCTGGAAGTGTGACGTCTCTTCCTTCCTGATGCACTGAAATCCAAATGACGGTGCTGCCCTCTCAGAAATGCTCAATTCATGGGCTTCCTACAATGTGAAGCTTGGCTAAGGTAAATAAAATGCACAGATGCTAGAAAAGAGTTTTTAAAAAATATACAACAGAAACAAATCTGCCAGAATTTACCCAGCTGGCAAGTTAGAACTCTGATAAGCAGGCATTAATCATGGTAGATGAGTCGCTAAAGCCTAGATCTGTGCAACTGCATAGCTGCACCCCTACACGTGTCTTGCTTTCTCATGTGAACATTTTGCTGTATATCTGGTTCCTGCAGAATGAGCATTAGTTACAGTGACTAGATGCTTTATACAGAAGTTTGGGTAGCAATCACAGGGAAATAAATCATGTAAATTAATGAAATGTTGAAAAATAGAACTAGTATGTGGATACTAAGCAAAAAATCTCATGATAAAATATGTAAAGCCAAAGACTAAATTTGAATAATAAAGCAGAGGTAAAATGGATTTATTAAAGATGTCAAGAACTAAAAACCTGACCACAGAGGCATGCCCAAATTGAGGTTATTCTCATGTGACAAGAAATCCAGAGAAAAGACAGCCAGGACTGATATGGCAGCTTCATGATATCAACAGAAACCCAGGCAGGAGGAAAGGGCAAAGGCAGAAAGAGTATGCCACTGAAAACTATCCCTCTAGAAGCCTCACCTAGAAAATTCCACCTGCACTTGATTGGCAAGAACTGGGTCACACGGCTATACTAGCTGCAAAGGAACCTGGAAGTTGTTTTACCTGGGAGCATTGCTACCTCTTACAGTGAGTAAGGATGAAGGGCAGAAAAGATGGTGGGTAGGCAAGTAGCAATCTGCCATAGAGACATAAAGCCCAGGATACACAGGACATCTTGAATCTGGGTTCCTGGAGGTCAGTTTAAAGAGACGAAATGCTATTTCTAAGCCTTGGTGAATTTTTCCTGGCTCCTCATCTCTGAGACACCATGCAGGAATCATGATAGATGATACCTTTACACCGTTCCATTTGGCCCACTTTACAGAACAGTGAAGAGAATGATTGGATTTTGCCTGAGAAAAGGGCAGTGCGTAATAGCGCCTGTCTTGGAAAAAATAAATAGCATGCCAAACACTGGACGAAAGGCATTTCTCTGCTAATTATGAGGACCACTATGAACGTACTTGGGTTTGACAGATTGAGAACCAAACATTTCAAACCTGCTTTCTAGTTGATCAGTAAAACCTGGAAGCCATCTCTGAAAAAGTAGCTGCTGTTTCATCTTCCGTGTTTACAAAGTGATTCGGCTCACATTCCTTCCTCTTAGTTTTAGTGAATGTTGACTTAATTCTTGCAAGGGGCTTCATCCCTGTCACACCTCATCAGTGATACTCTGGGAGCCAAGTCTACAACTGAGGGTCCCTGTCAATGTACAGGTAAATTAAGGGGGTTACCAGGTCAGCACTAACATTATCCTAATGTGAACATCCTGGGAATTCATAATTTGATAATTGTTCTTTTTCTAAAACCTTTGTTGATCCATGGCTTCTGGTAAGAGTATTTTTAAAAGAAAGGAAGAAAAAAAGAAGAAAAGAAAGAAGAAAGGAGGGGAGAGGGAGAGACAGAGAAAAGGGTAGGCACGAATTTGCAGATTTTTCTGCCAATTTAGTCTGATTCACCCTTCTCCCTGCACTTCCTTCTTGTGCAATAGTTAAATCAGGTATAACATATAGTTTCTTTCGTAATATTTAAAAATTATCTTTGTATCCCCAATCTTAGTATAAATCCAGACATGTCGTAGATCAGGGGTCCCCAACCCCCGGGGCCATGGACACATACTGGTTGGTGGCCTGTTAGGAACTGGACCCCACAGCAGGAGGTGAGTGGCAGGCGAGCGAGCCTTACTGCCTGAGCTCTGCCTCCTGTCAGATCAGGGGCAGCATTAGATTCTCATAGGAGCACAAACCCTATTGTGAACTGCGTATGCGAGGGATCTAGGTTGTGCATTCCTTATCATAATCTAATGATAAATGTAGTGTGCTTGAAACAGTCTGAAACCATCACCCACCTCTCTGCAGTCCACGGAAAAATTGTCTTCCAGGAAACCAGTCCCTGGTGCCAAAAAGATTGGGGACCGCTGTTTTAGATGATCTAAGAAGGCGTGCCTACTAAACGAAGCCCATATCTGCTGGCTTTTGCAGCATGGGCTACTGGCTTCTGCTCAAGGTGTCCTCTTTGCCTGGAATTCCCTCCCGCAGGGTCCCATCCTTTCTAAATCCAAACTGCATTCAAAGAAAGGGCTAAGTCTGCTCCTTTCAACTGGAGAGGTCCTTTTCTACTAACAGCACATTTTTTATATTATTTGGCTACAAATGATGGAAACCTCACACTCTCTGAAGTCAAAAAAGTAATTTATACAGGGATTTATTGACATGTGATGAAAAACTCTAGCAGTGGCTGGACCCAAAGGTTCTGGTTGTATTGAGGATATGCTGTCTTCTCTCCAACTTCACCTGTGCACGAACGCTGACTGCTGTGGGCAGGCCCCGGCAGCTCCAGGCTCCACCTTCAGTGATCTTGGATCCAGGGACTGAAGATGTCTCTTCTTTGTTTGCTCCCTAACAGTTTTAGAATTGATTCTCATTGTCTCTCCTTGACTTGGCTTGGGTCCTACATTGACTCTTTGCCTCTTGAACTAATCACTGCTACTACTGTGTGTGCATCTGCGTGTTCCTGTGTCTGTGTATGAGTCTGTGTGTGATGTTCTGTTTGGTGTCACCTTGCTCTCACATCTGCCCTAAAACTTGTTTAGTGGCAGTTATCCCTTAACCAGATGAACTGAGAGTAAGAGAAGGATGGTTTTCCAAAGACCAGTTGGAGTTATCTTCTAAAATGGGTACCAGGCAGCAACTACAGCAATGTTCATGTTATGGCACCACTTGGCTTACACCATGTATTATAAATCTCTGTCTAGTTTGATTATCCTTCTGCCCAGAATTTAATTCTTTGAGGTTAGCTTTTGTGTCCCATTGAACTTTGTTTCCTACCGAGTGCTAAGCAGAGTGCACTGAGTACTATGCACTTAACTGAATGACAGGTCCAAGCATTGCTATTGAGACTACACTATGGAATTCTGGAAAAGATTAGACTTCAGATTTAGAGGTCTTGGTGTAAGGCACTCCTCTCGGTATCAAAGTTCCATTTCCATGTTAATGGTGTAGAGGGTGTGGCTCAGGTGACAGATGTGGGAACCAAAGCCAACAGGATCAATAATGTCAGAGAGGAAGTCAAGGCAGGGGTTTCTTATTCAGACTTTTCCTTGTGAGAACATCCCATAAGGGGCTGTAACTGGCTTTAAGAAGTCTCCTATTTTTCTTCCAGTTGGGGGATAAAGGAGCTGTCAGATGGTTAAGCTAAGGCATCCAAGACACAATGATACTTTACAGGCAAGTGAACAATATTTTTAACAACATGCAAAACCAAATGGCCCTTGAGTTCATGTGTAAGTCAAGCTTAAGAAGCCTTGCATTTGCATTTCAAAACAGTAAGAGGTTTCTTTTCAGAAATCACCTTTTTAGCTGTTGCAGGAGCCAAGGACAGCGGGGTCTACAAAAGAACTGATTCCACCATAACAGGATTGACTTTCTGTCCATGTCTCTGCCTCTCATCTCCAGTTTGTCATCACTTAGCTCTGAGCCATCCATAAGTGTCATTACAATCCAAGATGGCAGGCAGTCAGTCTGTTTTCCTTGATGAACTCCATGGCTGTATATCCTGGTAGTGACCTCCCTTCTCTAGTTAAGGACAACCAAATGTAAGTGGAAGAAACCCAACTAATTAACAGTCAACCTGAAGAAAGCTTAAAAAGGGTCCACGAGAAAATCAACACTCATGGTTCAGCCCCGTCTCTCAGGACCACATGTGGTACCTCTGCAGCAGACAGATGCATGTGACCAAAAGCTCAGAGTGTTCACCAATGAATAATTCTGCTGCTGATTCTGGAGGGGAAACTGCATCTATCCAATAAGCATGGTCTTAGGTTCCAGCATTATGAAAGTGTATTCAAAGACAGGCTATAAAGCCATGGGAATAAGACACTCAGAGCATTGAGACAAGAACAACGCCTTAAGGTAGTAGGAATGAGCAGAGCTCTGGAGGTAGACATCCTGGATCCAGACCCCAGCTCCATCATGTACAGGCTTTGCATCCTTGGACAAGGTACTTAACCTTTCTGAGTCTCTATTTCATCAACTTAAATTAAGGATAATCATAGCATTTATCTTATATCATGGTTTTGAACCAAATGAGATGATATATGTAGGATGATAGAGTTACTCTTCTAAAGAACACAGATTTGAGGGGGAAGCACATGTATATAATGTGATTATAATGCAATTTGATGACAAAACATAAATAGTAGTAAAAACATGAAAGAGAATGAAAATAGCTTTGGGAGAGGCATCTGGGGAAGGCTTCTAAGGAGTGCACCATTCACTGGGTATTGTATTATTACCAGGAATTCTCCAAGGACAGAAAGGGAAGGAGGGGACTGTAGATAGGAATTACAGTGTGTGCAAAGGCACGGTGGCTCAGCAGCACATTATGTGTCTTGGAAGAAGCTCAATGTACAGCTGGAGCTTAGAAAGCATAAAAGAGCATGTCTGGAGATGCTGCTTGTAAAATAGGTTTAGACCATATTAGAAGACACCGTGTCTAATAAAAAGGAGGTTAAACTGTGTCCTCTGGGGAGCCAGAGAGTTTTAATACAGGGTTATACACTGACTCCATTTTTTAATTAAAGGACAACCCTACTCTCTATGTGAAGAATAGACTCAAGAGGAGAGACAGTGGAGGCAGGGGGATGATTTAAGTGGCTATTGCAATAATCCAGGCAAAATACAATGGCAGGAGGTGAATAGTTTCAGGAGATGTTAGCAGACAGAACCATGTGACTGGGTGGATGGGCAGGTAGGATATTGGAGAAGTCAAAACAAAACCTTTGAAGTAAAATAAAAAATTCTGTTTTAGACTTTGGTTTTGCCACTTATTAATCGTGTGTGTATATATTACTCTCCCCACTAATGCCATTTCTGAATGTCTAAACTAGAGATAACTTTAGTGGTCCTTTCTCAAGATCACCAATAAGAGAGTATATGAGCACAGTGCCAGGTACATGGACATCATTCGGCAAACGTTACCTGCTGTTACCACCAATTTTATCACTGTTGTCATTATTATTATAATCCAGTGACCATGGCTGAGGAGAGAGAACAGATGGAAGTTGAGTCTCTAGTTCTCCCACTCCTGGTGAAGCTGTCTCCCAGGATGCTATGGCTTGACATTGACCAACCCAAATATCTTCACTTCTTTCTTACCGCTGACTTCTCAGTGTCTGCCAGATTCTTCCAGGGGCAAATGGAGCTGTCCCTCCATGTGGCTTTCATGATGCATGTAGAATAAAAACTGTTCTTTGTTCACAAAATTGACAATCTGAGTTTGTCCCAGAAAAGGGAAGTGGCCAAATCACCAAGCCATAGGTAACCATGTCTTCTTCATCTGCTCTCTTTTACCCATAAACGGCAGATGGAACTGTTTGTTTCTCTATTGATTCCTCATCCACCCAATGGTCCTCCCAGTCCACTCTTGTTTTCTCTCCTCTATGAGCTGCATCTCTCGGGTTCCTGGTTTTGTGCTTCTGGTTGGTTTCAGCCAGAGGAAAATACTAGCAGGATATTAACAGGTAAAAGAAAAGAGAGTAGGGAGCATTGTATTAGAGTTTTCTCTACTGCTATAAAGAACTACCTGAGACTGGGCAGTTTATAAGTCAGGAAACAACAGGTGCTGGAGAGGATGTGGAGAAATAGGAACACTTTTACACTGTTGGTGGGACTGTAAACTAGTTTGACCATTGTGGAAGACAGTGTGGTGATTCCTCAGGGATCTAGGACTAGAAATACCATTTGACCCAGCCATCCCATTACTGGGTATATACCCAAAGGATTATAAATCATGCTGCTATAAAGACACATGCACACGTATGTTTATTGTGGCACTATTCACAATAGCAAAGACTTGGAACCAACCCAAATGTCCAACAATGACAGACTGGCTTAAGAAAATGTGGCACATATACACCATGGAATACTATGCAGACATAAAAAATGATGAGTTTATGTCCTTTGTAGGGACATGGATGAAGCTGGAAACCATCATTCTCAGCAAACTATTGCAAGGACAAAAAACCAAACACCGCATATTCTCACTCATAGGTGGGAATTGAACAATGAGAACACATGGACACAGGAAGGGGAACATCACACACCGGGGCCTGTTGTGGGGTAGGGGGGAGGGGGGAGGAATGGCATTAGGAGATATACCTAATGCTAAATGACGAGTTAATGGGTGCAGCACACCAACATGGCACATGTATACATATGTAACAAACCTGCATGTTGTGCACATGTACCCTAAAACTTAAAGTATAATAATAATAATAAAGAAAAAAGGTTTAATTGACTCACAGTTCCACAGGCCATATGTGAAGCATGGCTGGGAGGCCCCAGGAAACTTACAATCATGTCGGAAGGGCAAAGAAAAAGGAAGCATGTCTTACCATGGCAGAGGAGGAGAGAGAAAGAGAGTGAAGAGCGAGGTGCCACACACTTGCCAACAACCAGATCTCATGAGAACTCACTCACTATCATGAGAACAGCAAGGCGGAAGTCTGATCCCATGATTCAATCACCCCTCAGCAGGTCTCCCCCCCAACACTGGGGATTACAATTTGACATGAGATTGGGGTGGGGACATGGATCCAAACCATATCAGGCATGGATTCCCCATTTCCTCTCTGGTGCATTGCCTGATCTTGGACAGTAGCTGTGCTTCTCCATGGTTAGAGAAACACCTACCCACGGGCACTTCCTCCAGGCCTCCAGCTCTGATGAGCCTCTGATAATATCGTACTCTCCCCTGTCCTTTCAGACACAAAGGAGACAGCTCCTCTAGTCTCTGGTGCCTCAACATCCCCTCTTGGGTCTTACATGGTGCCCACATCTCTGTAAATGGTCCCTCCACTAAATTTTCCTCTATTCCCTAGCTGAGTGTCTCTTCTCTTCTCTGCTGAGTTCTTGACTGCAACAACAATAAAAGGAGCAAAAGTCTCAGCTGGGCTCACTAATCTTTGGGTGTAAGTCCTCCCTCTCCACTGCAAAGGATATAAAAAATTTAAAATAAACAATAAAAAATGGTGTTGGCCTTTCACAAGCTAGCATTTGCCTATATCAGAGTGGGCAGAGGTTTTTTTTTTTTATCTTTTAGATAGAGTTTAAGTTCACTGATAATGATACCATAAGACACAAGCTAAATTTGTTAAGATTTGCTGCCTTTTCTAAGAAAAGACCTTCTCAAATGGTTTAATCAGATGTGTCTGGTCTGATAAGGATAATTACACAGTGAGACTGTTGGCATCACACAGAGAGAGATATAGATCTGCAAAAACCGCTAATGAAACTTGGACCTAAGGGGATTTGAACTCACAACCTTACAGCTAGGAATTAAATAGTCCAGGAAATTGGCAGTAGGCTAAACAATGGAATTCAGACAGGGCCCCTAGCAGGTGCTAAATTATTTCCCTGAGCAGGCTCATATTCGGCCGATGCGCCGAAGACAGGGAAGGAGCACACACATAAATCAGCTCTCGATTTCTGACACGGTTTCACCCAGTTGAAGTGGAGAGAGATGACACTCAGCTCACGGGGTGGTATCCAAGACCCATTGAATCTTGGATGTCAGAGCTGGAAGGCATCTCAGAAACCTCAGTCTCCACTCTCTCCATTATACGGAAAAAGAAAAGGCATTTTTCTCAATTACCAGGAAAAATCCTAAGGCTAGCTTTTGCTGAACTAGATTTGGAACATCACATGCTTCCAGAATAAGCACATCAGGGCTCTGTGCTCAGCGGGTTGTAATGGCACCAGGAACACTTCTTCCCTCCTCCCTGAAGGTCTCTGTGACTTTCCCTTCACCTTGGCTCATGGTGAGACCCTGCTTGACTAATGTTCCAGGACGGCTCAGCACTGCACCTGGAAATGAGGGCAGGGTGAGGCCTGGTAATCGCTGGACTTTCATGAGAGGAGCCTGTCTGCAGTGAAAATATCAAGAAAGCATTTGTTTTGTGCAGTCTTCAGGTTTAGAAAATCTTTCCTCTTCTGCGATGATTTCTTTGGACACACTTAACAATGAGTCATGCAAATTCAGTCACTGATCTCTCCAATGTTTATGGAGCTCAGAGAACTTCCCAGGAGTTGTTCTAGGTACTGACGCTATGCAGGTAATGAGACAGACAGAGCCTTTCTCTCCTGAAGCTTCCATTCCAGTGAGCAAGACAGACCATAATAAGATGCGTTCCATTTCAGATGGGAATACTTATTTTGAACAATGAGAAAAGTGGGCCAAGAGGAATTCTAGAGAAGTGGTCAGGAGCAAGCCTCTGTGTTCAAGTTAGTGTTTCTGAATTTTAAGGGATGTAAATATTTGGAATTCAGAAAAGAAAAGGAAATTCCCGGGAATTCTCAAGGATTCATTAAATCATGGGTTATTCGTAAAACATTTTTAATGTCTTTCATATTTTTTACTCACTTTTATGCATGTATAACAGATCGGAAATATTCAATTAAGTTGCATTTACAAATATCTGTAGCCTATAGTGAACAGGCAAACACTGTAAAACACCAGCACGCATTCAAACACAGTAAAACATCAGTTTCTAGAAAACGTCCTATTAGGATTTCATATTAAGATTAGCAGTGATGCATAGAAGCATAGAACTGGGTGTCAAAATTGCCAATTTAGGGACTTACTTGCTTCCAAGGTGTGTCATTTTTGATACATCCTTCCTGGAATGTGTATAAAGTATACTGTGACTGTAAGTGTATTAGCTTTTCTTTTATCAGCAACAATGACTCACTTTTGGCAGCAGACAGAGCCACCAGCAGACGTCATAGTACGGCCACAACTGCAAGCAAGACTGACCCATGAAATCATACGGGTTCTACTTCTACGTGCTCCTGTCCCAGTGACCCCAAATGTTAACTTTGATGCTGGATGCCCTTCTCTGTGTTCCCTGTGCTTGTGTATTCCCGTGATGTCTGTGGATTCTTCTGATCTAGACACATCTCTGTGGATAGTTAAGGTTTCATTCACACTTGAGAACTGCCACACATCTCCTCAGTTTCTCCACTGATTATTTCCAGGATTGGAGATTTGAAAAAGCGGATAAGGTCCTTGAGAAATGTCAGGAAGGGATTCCTGCATAGGAACATGAACTCAGGCTGCCTGGGTCTGAGTAGCAGCTGTGACATCTATTAGAACACACCAGCTTTGTGATGATGGGCTTGTTACCTACCTCTGTGTGACTGTTCTCTCATCCATGAGATGGCATCATAATTAGCACATGTGGCATGAGACTGCAGTAGATTAAATTCTCTAATGTATATAAATGAGTTCTAACTGCGTTGGGCATCCAGTTAGCGCTCAAAAAAATGTTAGCTCCTATTAAAAAGTTTGCATTCGGGAGAGCCAAATACCACATGACGATGGCCAGGGATAGATCTCTGAAGACAGAGTGCTATATATGACATGTTTCTTATGTGTTTCTATGTGTGTGTGTGATTAGTCCTTATGCAATTCAGTTAGTTAATGGCTTAAGGGGATCATCAAGAACTTTTTTTTTCCCACTGGGGCACTGATAGGCACCTTCATTTACAGATGACTGTGGATTTAAAGGCAATCCAGACTGCCAGAGACACAGAAGCCAAAGTGCATCTGGGAAGCAAATGTGTGACTGCACATCACTGGATATCAAGTGTGGATTATGTGGGTTATGCTGATACTGGCAGCCAGAGGTGGACTTTAGTGACCCTTGACATGGGTATAGGTTCCCAGTATGGGTGAGAATCATGGCGGAGCTGGAAGTTTTAATGCTACTCTGCTGATAAGGGTTGAGGGTGGTGGGGGCCACAGTCAACATGAACTATAAAGAGTAGAGGTGCAGAAGGAATGAGCTGGGTGGAGGAGGGGAAGAATAGAAAAATCCACCACAGAGGCTTGCAGCTCAAGAGATCTTACCCAGGGTGAAAGGTTCAGTCCAGGAAGATGACAAGAGCCAGGAGAAGGACCCAGAAAGGGGACTCTGGGAACCAAGCCCAGGTATTCAATTGTACCTGAGAATCTCAGGGGATGCAGATGGCAAAGAACAGGAGTAGAAATGTGGACTGAGAAACCAGATGGAAAGGCTCTGCTAGCCCAGCCGCCTAAGAGGGGAGAGGAAGGGTTTAGTTTGTAGAAAGATGAAGACGGACTGGTATGAAAAACTAAAGAAGACAAAGAGAGCTCAGGAAAACAAGACAGATTAGTTTTCCTTGTATCACATGAATAGACTGATCTAGGATCTCATCATTGTTTTGACTTATTCATCTTCTTACAGGTCTTCACATCAAACTGGAAGACTAGAGAAGCTGAACATATGAGTGAGCTCAGCTAAGAGACCAAGGAAAGAGGAGAAAAGAGGAACCAAGTGATAGGTGATTGAAAGATATGAGTAGGCGGGAAGGTAGGTAGAGAGGTGGGTGGGTGGGTGGGTGGGTGGGTGGGTGGATGGATGGATGGACGGACGGGCGGACTGATGGATGGATGGGATAGCTAATTAGTAGATAGATAATCAGCAGGTACATAGATAGAGAAATAGCCACATGGGTACACACATGCATGAATACTGTTACCAAATACGGATAAGTTCAGGAAGACTAAGAAAGAACAAGGAGACATTCTAGGAATTCCACAAAGCTTATCTCCTTGGATGACTGAAAATCTTAGGGGATAGGTATTATTATCTCATGTTACAGATTTTAAAAATTGGGCAAAGAGATTTGAATAACTCACTCAAGGCCACAGAGCCAACAGGCTGTGAGCTGTGATTTGAGTAAGTTCTAAATAATAGAAAAACCCAGGCTTCTCTACTTTAAGAAAAGTCCTTAGACAGGAATGGTGGGAGAGAAGGGGAGAAATAAACAAACTGAGGCAGAGTGAATCTTTGGGGTAAGATTATTAAAGGCGCTTCTTGTTCTGAAGTTATTGATGAAAGGGAGTGTCAGGGATGTGGAATAAAGACGCACTTAGGAAGCACACTTCATTGGAAGAGACGCTCAGGGAAACACAGAGACAGGGAGACAGACTGAGTCAGAGATAGGAACACAGAAAGAGATGCTCAAAGGTATCCTGAAGAAAGGAGTATGGCTTGATTTTCACCTTAGACTCAGCAAGGAGTTTTAGAAGTTGAAATAGTATTACAGACAAAAAAAAATTGTTACAATCTGAGTTCTAATTTTCACATTTGTAAGATAAAAATTCTACAGTGCTTAGGACAGAATTTTACCACTGCTCCTACAAGGACATTATTATCAAAGCTATGCAGTTAACAAACACTATTCACACTACCACTTTGACAGCCCTCTGACTATTGTGGGGGGAGAAGTATAACATACCCAATTAATTTCACAATGGCACTAAATATTCCTCTTTGTTATACAGAAATTGCTTGCACAAACAAGGCTCTGGCAATTAAATTTTGGCTACCCTTGGGATATGGTAGTAAATAATTATTTTGTCTAATTAATAATTTCAAATTGATTACAAACGGGACTTTGAGAGTGGGAGGTTGAGGCAATAGAGAATTAACCCATTGGATTCCAAGCCTTCCACATAATAAGACTTGTCTTCCATACGCAGGCCAGTCTCGTGTCTCCCACTGCTTGTATGAGAAGGGCAAAGAGAGAGGTAGGTTCTTTTGCCTGAGACTCAATGAACCCAGCCTGGGAGTCCTCGGAGCCCACAATAAACTCCAGAGATTTCAAACTGACCCTAACATTTGAAAGTCTTAAAGAATCTGATCCAAGGCACACACACAGGAAAACTGAATCTAGACAGCATCACTTGTTTCCAAGACAGTCTATCAGATTGTTCTGGAGAAGAGCGCTGAACCTACACAGTGCTGTCCAGAATCAAACTCTGCTTTTCTCTCTTATGAGCTTCTGAATAAGTGTATCTACTTAGAAGATGCAGGAACTGTGTGAAGTTGCACAACATCTTGGAGCCTCATTTCCTTATTTTATTTTATTTATTTTTTTTGAGCATTCATGAGTGCCGTTTTATTTTGGGTCTCCAGAAATACTGACAGATGTAGTAATAATCATTATCTTTAAACTTCACATTCACAGGTAAGCCTATCTCAGCTTTCCATATGGCAAAAAACATAAGCAACCCAAAACGGCCTGTGTCCTGGGATCCCTGTCCTATTTATTTATTTATTTATTTATTTATTTATTTATTTATTTATTATTATTATACTTTAAGTTTTAGGGTACATGCGCACAACGTGCAGGTTAGTTACATATGTATACATGTGCCATGTTTGTGTGCTGCACCCATTAACTCGTCATTTAGCATTAGGTATATCTCCTAATGCCATCCCTCCCCGCTCCCCCCACCCCACAACAGGCCCCGATGTGTGATGTTCCCCTTTCTGTGTCCATGTGTTCTCATTGTTCAATTCCCACCTATGAGTGAGAACATGCGGTGTTCGGTTTTTTGTCCTTGCAATAGTTTGCTGAGAATGATGGTTTCCAGCTTCATCCATGTCCCTACAAAGGACATAAACTCATCATTTTTTATGGCTGCATAGTATTCCATGGTGTATATGTGCCACATTTTCTTAATCCAGTCTATCATTGTTGGACATTTGGGTTGGTTCCAAGTCTTTGCTATTGTGAATAGTGCCGCAATAAACATACGTGTGCATGTGTCTTTATAGCAGCATGATTTATAGTCCTTTGGGTATATACCCAGTAATGGGATGGCTGGGTCAAACGGTATTTCTAGTTCTAGATCCTTGAGGAATCGCCACACTGACTTCCACAATGGTCGAACTAGTTTACAGTCCCACCAACAGTGTAAAAGTGTTCCTATTTCTCCACATCCTCTCCAGCACCTGTTGTTTCCTGACTTTTTAATGATTGCCATTCTCACTGGTGTGAGATGGTATCTCATTGTGGTTTTGATTTGCATTTCTCTGATGGCCAGTGATGATGAGCATTTTTTCATGTGTCTTTTGGCTGCATAAATATTTTCTTTTGAGAAGTGTCTGTTCATATCCTTTGCCCACTTTTTGATGGGGTTGTTTTTTTCTCGTAAATTTATTTATGTTCATTGTAGATTCTGGATATTAGCCCTTTGTCAGATGAGTAGGTTGCGAAAATTTTCTCCCATTTTGTAGGTTGCCTGTTCACTCTGATGGTAGTTTCTTTTGCTGTGCAGAGGTTCTTGAGTTTTATTAGATCCCATTTGTCAATTTTTGCTTTTGTTGCCATTGCTTTTGGTGTTTTAGACATGAAGTCCTTGCCCATGCCTATGTCCTGAATAGTAATGCCTAGGTTTTCTTCTAGGGTTTTTATGGTTTTAGGTTTAACATTTAAATCTTTAATCCATCTTGAATTAATTTTTGTATAAGGTGTAAGGAAGGGATCCAGTTTCAGCTTTCTACATATGGCTAGCCAGTTTTCCCAGCACCATTTATTAAATAGGGAATCCTTTCCTCATTGCTTGTTTTTCTCAGGTTTGTCAAAGATCAGATAGTTGTAGATATGCGGCATTATTTCTGAGGGCTCTGTTCTGTTCCATTGATCTATATCTCTGTTTTGGTACCAGTACCATGTTGTTTTGGTTACTGTAGCCTTGTAGTATAGTTTGAAGTCAGGTAGCATGATGCCTCCAGCTTTGTTCTTTTGGCTTAGGATTGACTTGGCGATGCGGGCTCTTTTTTGGTTCCATATGAACTTTAAAGTAGTCTTTTCCAATTCTGTGAAGAAAGTCATTGGTAGCTTGATGGGGATGGCATTGAATCTATAAATTACCTTGGGCAGTATGGGCATTTTCACGATATTGATTCTTCCTACCCATGAGCATGGAATGTTCTTCCATTTGTTTGTATCCTCTTTTATTTCATTGAGCAGTGAGTTGTAGTTCTCCTTGAAGAGGTCCTTCACGTCCCTTGTAAGTTGGATTCCTAAGTATTTTATTCTCTTTGAAGCAATAAAATTCAACAACCCTTCATGCTAAAAACTCTTGATAAATTAAGTATTGATGGGATGTATCTCAAAATAATAAGAGCTATCTATGACAAACCCACAGCCAATATCATACTGAATGGACAAAAACTGGAAGCATTCCCTTTGAAAACTGGCACAAGACAGGGATGCCCTCTCTCACCACTCCTATTCAACATAGTGTTGGAAGTTCTGGCCAGGGCAATTAGGCAGGAGAAGGAAATAAAGGGTATTCAATTAGGAAAAGAGGAAGTCAAATTGTCCCTGTTTGCAGATGACATGATTGTATATCAGAAAACCCCATTGTCTCAGTCCAAAATCTCCTTAAGCTGATAAGCAACTTCAGCAAAGTCTCATGATACAAAATCAATGTACAAAAATCACAAGCATTCTTATACACCAATAACAGACAAACAGAGAGCCCAAATCATGAGTGAACTCCTTATTTTATTTTATGAGACAGTCTTGCTCTGTCACCCAGGCTGGAGTGCAGTGGCGCTATCTCAGCTCACTGTAACCTCTGCCTCCCAGGTTCAGGTGATTCTTGTGCCTCAGCCTCCCACGTAGTTGGGATCACAGGCACGTACCACCACACCCAGCTAATTTTTGTATTTTTAGTAGAGATGGGGTTTCACCACGTTGGCCAGGCTGGTGTCAAATTCCTGACCTCAAGTGATCCACCTGCCTCAGCCTCCCAAAGTGCTAGGATTACAGGCATGAGCCATTGCACCTGGCCCTCATTTCCTCATTTTAAAGTGGAGACATTCATAGTATCTACGGCACAGGATTAATGTAAAGGGTGTTTGACACAATGCAAGTAAATTGCGTGGCACATTCCCTAGCACATAACAAGCAAGAAGAAGTCATCACTATAGATTTATTATTGATAATGCTTTTGTTATTGTTATCATTATTTTCCGCAGATTCATTCCAAATAAATGACAAAGAAGAATGTTTCTGCTCTCTCATGCAGGTCACTAGAAAGTTGGTGTTACACGGAGAACTGGTATAACAGTGGCTGGTAGATTTTTCCCTTTTTTTTTTTTTTTTTTTTTTTTTTTTAGATATGTGGTCTCACTCTGTCACACAGGCTGGAGTGCAGGGAGTGGCACGATCATGGCTCACTGCAGCCTTGAACTCCTGGGCTAAAGCAATCCTCCCCGCCCCTGTCCTAAGCCTCTCAAGTAGCTGGGGCCACAGGCACACACTACTGTGCCTGGCAACTTTTCCTTTTTAAATAACAATTATTTTAGCTAAGCCTCAATTAATCATTGCTCCTCATAACAACTGTTATGAATCCTCTATCACCTATAATAACACTTGCCAATAATGTTCACTCATTAGCTCATTCACTTAACACACACTTATTAGGTACATTCCCTGGAGAAGACACTGTTCGACAGGCACTTCAGGCTCCAAGAGGGAACAGCACACAGTCTTCTGACTATGATGAATGACTTGCAGTTTCCCATTCACTCTGCTCATTGCTTACTTGTTCTCACGTATTATTTCCTTAGGCTTGAATGCTCTTTCCATCCTTCCCCTGTGGCTTGTTTCCGGAGCTCATCTTCATCCTTCAGCACTCAGCTTCAACGTCACCATCTCCAGGAAGACTATGCAGATATATCCAGGTTTGCATGAACAGAGTAAGTTCTCCAAGGTGTCTATTGACCTACTCTGCACTGCTGTAATTATTTACATCTCCCCCTTTGGTTGGATGAATAGTCCTTAAAAGGCAGGAACAGTCCCTCAGAGCCGAATCTGTGATCTGACACACGGTAGGTGCCTAATAAAAATATACGTCAAATGAATAACAGAATAAAATTTAAAATATGCATCTGTAATTAAAGTCCAACAGATAAAATAAGTATTGTTTCTGTAAGTGCTTGCAAGAAACAGACACTAATGCAACTCTGGCTTAGACCAAAGAATAGTAATTTGTTGGATTATATGACTGGGAAATTCAAAGGGTGGGTCTGGATCCAAACATGGTTGAATCCAGGATTGAAACTTTATCATCAGACATATTCTTGGCTCTGCTTTTCTCTATCTCAATTTCTAAGCAGACTCTCAAAGATGGTGAAAGGAAGCTGGGGGCTTAAGAGAAACCAGTTCCAGGTCCCCACTGGAAAGATGGGTGGCTTCCCTATAGCTCCAGCCAATGTCCTGGGATGGAATTTCATTGGCCATGCTTGAGTCACATGACCATCCCTGACCAATCACTGTGGCCAAGAGGTTGAGCATTCTGATTGGCTGGGGCTGGGTGACATCACTTGCACCTGCTACTGTGGTGGAACCCAGAGGAGATTAAAAGGGAGGAGGCTCCTCTGCACCCTCGGGTATCACAGGAATTTGGGATGATGACAGAGCAGACATGCCAAGGTCAAGGCATTTGAATTTGGCTTGAAAACCAGAAAGAATTTAGGCATGTGGGGACACTCTGTGTGGGAAGGCATGGCAGAATGACCTGTTCTGTGCTTGAACAGCTGTAATGGACTAAATCTTTGGAAATACAGGTTAGATCCAGGTCCCAAAGGGCCCTGATTGCTAGGCAGCAGGATTCCAATTTGCTCAGAAGGCAATGGAAGGCCACTGAAGCTTTTCACTCGGAAGGAGGCAAGCCCAGAACCGCGCTTTAGAGGGATTAATCAAGCAGCTGTGTGTAAAATACCCTGGGTAAATGTCCGAAAAGCATTTCAATAGCCCAGGTAACAGATAACGAAGCTCTCAATGTGCTGAGAAGAGCACACATGTGACACTTGGATTCAGGAACAGCTGAGGACAGAATTGACACTCCTGAAATATGTTTTTCTACCCAGGCCAGCTCCTCCACTTCAGCCACTCTGCATCTGAGGCTGGCATTTAGTAGATAAAGCAAAGACATTTTCAAGGGATATCATTACTGTGCATTACACAAAGCTGTGTGTGTGTGTGTGTGTGTGTGTGCGTGTGTGTGTGTGTGTGTGTGTGTTTTTCTCCCCTGGCTTCTGACTCGGAGGAGTGGCTTTTTTCTTTCTGTTGCAGAGAGAAGAGGGGTGGTGAGCAAAGAAATGAGCTCCATCTCTATCTGTAGACTCTGACCCTGGCTGATTCCTTTGTGCACTGTGACAAATGGAGACACAGAAGATGGAAAACCACATTCCTAATTTCTTTCCCTGACAGACACCTATTAGCATTCTGTATTGCAAAGAAGACCTGAAAGACGTGGATGCAAATATCATCAAGGCAGCATCTCTGCATCCACAGGAAGACAATTAAACACACACAAGTTGCCTACACCTCCAGCCTCAGACAAGCTCCAAGGGCTGCCTTGAAGTCCTTCAGTCAATAAGATTTTTTTTTGTTTTACCTTTTTGTATCCTCAAAATAAAAGTCACAAGACATTAATAAAAAAGTAAGTTGATCCATAAATAGTTCCCCAGTTTTATCTCAGTGATTATACTTTTTCCTCTTGATGCCTCGAGTGGCCTCCTCTTTCTGTCTCTCTACTTCATGAGATATTTTACACAAGATACTTTGAAAACAACTCTTCCCTCTGACAGCCATATATTTCTAATTGCTCCAAGCTGAAGGTGTTGGTGCCTTTTATTTTGCTTCATTTTTATGATTTGATAAATCAATTTTAATGTCATGTTTTTAAAATCAGGCTTCTTCCAGATGGAAACAGATGTTTTGGTTTCTTGACACTGCTTGTTTTCATATGGCATTCTCTGAAGGAAGCCAAGTGGTAATGACAGGTGGAGTGACAGACACTCTGTCTCCTACACTGTGCCCCAAACCTGCACATCACCTAAGACATTAAAGCAACAACAACAAAATAAATTTTTCTCTTTTCAACTTAATGAAGAAAACTGGTACCCAAACCAAGGACCTTCAGATCTAAGAGAAAGAGCACTGCTGTTTGCCTCAAAAGTCTCTACTACCTGCTCAATAAATCAGAAAGCAAGAGTGACGTTCTGTTTTCCATTAGTGGAGCAGCCCTTTATTCACTCCTCGAATCAAGAGATGAAAAGTGTCTTCCATTTTTGGTTTTCACGCATGGTAGACATTTCTGGTTCTGACCCTTAAAACTTATTCATAGGATGCCAACTCTGTGATAACCTTTCTCAAGCTCTCAAGATGTGCCCCCCGTGTCACCTGGGAGCTTGTTAAAAATGCAAGTTCTCCATAACTACTGAATCAGAAATTCTGGAGGGGGGGCCAGCCATCTGTGTTTTACCAAGACCTTCAGGTGATATGGATGAATGTTAAATTTTGAGAACCTCTGCTATAGGGTAACTGAGAATTTTAAAATTAGAACATTCTAACAAGATAACACAATGTACAGTCCATCCATCACTCAAGCAATCACTGAGCCCCTGCTCTGTCTCAGGTATACGGCAGTGACCACCTCACTGGACTCAGAGAGTGGGAACCAGTAACTGGTCATTGCTGCCACTCTGGTGTGGCACTCCCTCTTTTATAAGGGAAAAAGGAGATTTTAGAAAACAGAATGGACAGACTTTAGCTTCTGTCCTTTAGTTTTGTCCTTTGTGGTCTCTGTTGAAGATTTAAACCACAGAGTCACCTTCAAAGTGAAATACAAAAAAATATTTTGCGTTGTGATACTAAGAAACTTGAAGTCAAAACCTTAGGTCTCTGTTGGATGCAAAGTTAACTTCTGTGAATTCCCTGCTCCTTTCCAAAGTCTGCATTGGGGGATCATAATCCCCTTCAAGCCTTTGTAAGATATGCTGAGTGGAAAAGGTATTGACTATGTAATTTTCCAGAGGGATGGATTATGGCTGCCGGGCCTGTGTACAGTATGTGAATCAACCTAGAATCTATACATGGGGAGATATTGGACGGATCAATCTTTATTCCTAGGCAATCAAGCAGGGAAGCATCTCCAGATCTCTCTATAGACAGCTCATAAAATGGGGGTATTGATCAAAAGGTCTAAATTTGTGGTGTGGACTATAAAAGCGATTTGTTTTGGGAGAACAGTCACATAAGATGAGCGGATTTGGATGATAAACTTCACAGACAATTCCCCTGGGCGACTGTGCAAGATTTTGTAGGAGGTTTCTTTGTAAAGTTACCAAGGCAGCTTCTAAGATTTTGTTTTTTTAAATTTTTGGTGTGGTCGGTTATGTTAGGCAACTGAGGAGACTGCCAACACGGGTAGTGTAGTTTATGTAAGAGAAACTCTGAGGTCCTCGGAATGATCATTTGTGGAGCCCTCCCTACTTTGCGCCAGGCATATACTAGGGGTTGGGCTTATGTTTCCTGATTTACTTCATCCTGCTGGTGATTCTCTGTGATGGGTACTTTTTCTTGTCCTTATTTTTCAGGTGAGGACATCGCTGCTTGCACAAATAAAGTGGCTGTATTGGTGTCTCCAAAACTCCCCATTGTTTAAGGGGCTTATAAATATTGTGCAAATCGTAAAGAGTTTCGGCGTCACGTCTCATGACAACATGAAATTGACAACATGAAAATTATTTTTACAATTCTATAAACTGCTTCTGACATAAGAAATTGACATTTATGAAACTGGTTGCTCCTCCAAAGGCCTGAAAATGACCCACAAGTTGTCACAGCAGCTTTTGTCCCTAGAAACACAGAGGAAGCTTGTCAGTTGTGAGAATTTTGAGGTAACCAGAATGGGCTATGCATAAGTCAATAAATAACCACAAAAGTTGGTCTGTGGAATAAGAGGAAAGAAAGAAGTAGAAGAGAGTAGAGATGACATCATGAGAACACAGAGAGGCTCAGATAGAGAAAATAGGTGCATGAGCATTTCTGGGATCTAGGAAAGCTGACCACATGTCTTTGACTCATGTTTATTATCTGGGTCTTTGCTCTAAATCCCTCATGGCATAAGCAAGCAGAAGTGAGTTTCTCTTCCTTGCAATCAAATCCCACTTAATTAGGAATCCTAATTAGGCTCCAAGAAAAGCACCTCTTATTTTGTTGCACTTCACTTTATCATGTTTTGTAGATATTACTTTTTTTTTTTTTTTTTTTTAACAAATTGAAGGTTTATGGCAACCCTGCATTGAGCAAGTCTATTGGCTCCTTATTCCCAGCAACATGTGCTCACTTTGTGTCTCTGGCACATTTTGATATTTCATGCAATATTTTAAGTTATTATTATTACAGTATCTGTATGGTGATCATTGATCTTCTGTGTCACTGCAATTCTTTGGGGGCACTATGAACTGTGCCCATAAGATGAAGAACTTAATCAATAAATGTCATCTGTGTTCTGCCTGCTCCACCAACCAGCTGTTCCTCCACCCTTCTCCCTCTCCTCGGGCCCTCCTATTTCTGACAAACGACAGTAGTGAAATGAAACCAGTTACTGACCCTACAATGGCCTCTAAGTGTTCCAGGGAAAGGAAGGCTCCTCCATCTTTTACTTTAAATCAAAACTAGAAATGATTAACCTTCATGAGAAAGGCATGTCAAAAGAGGTGATAGGCCAAAATCTAGGCTTTTGTGTCAAATAGCTAACCAAGCTGTGAATGCAAAGGAGAAGTTTTTGAAGGAAACTAAAAGTGCCACACCAGTGAATACACAAATGATAAGAATGTGAAACAACCAACCTTATTGCTGACTGGAAAAAGATTTAAGTGGTTTGGACAGAAGATCAAACCAGCCACAACATTCCCTTAAGCCAAAGCCTACACCAGAGCAAGGCCCTAACTCTCTTCAGTTCTGTGAATCTTAGAGAGGTGAGGAAGCTACGGAAGTTGGAAGTTGGCAGAGGTTGATTAATAAGGCTTAACAGAATCAACTGTCTCCATGACATAAAAGTGCAAAGTGAAGCAGCAAGTGCTGATGGAGATGCTGCAGCAAGTTATCCAGAAGATCTAGCTAAGACCACTGATGAAGATGGCTAAACTGAACTGCAGATTTGCAATGGAGAGGAAACTGCCTTCTGTTGGAAGAAGATGCCATCTAGGAGCTTCACAGCTGGAGAGGAGAAGTCAATAACTGGCTTCAAAGCTTCAAGGGACATGCTGACTCCCTTGTTAGGGGCTAATGCCACTGGGGACTTCAAGTTGAGTTCATGTCCTTTGCAGGGACATGGATGAAGCTGGAAACTATCATCCTCAGCAAACTAACACAGGAAGAGAAAACGAAACACCTCATGTTCTCACTCATAAGTGGGAGTTGAGCAATGAGAACACATGGACACAGAGGGGAACATCACATACTGGGGCCTGTCGTTGGGTTGGGGGGAAGTGGAGGGAGAAAATTAGGATAAATACCTAATGCATGCGGGGCTTAAAACCTAGAAGACGGGTTGATAGGTGCAGCAAACCACCATGGCAGGTGTATACCTATGACAAACCTTCATGTTCAGCACGTGTATCCTGGAACTTAAAGTAAAAAACAAACAAACAAAAAACAACCCCATCAAAAAGAGGACCTATTTCATATGCATGAAAAAGGTGGTTTGTGGACATAGTTGAAATGACAACAAAGGATTTACAATATTGCTTCAACTTAGTTGATAAAACAACAGGTTTTGAGCGGATTCTTCAATTTTGAAAGAAGTTCTACTGTGAGTAAAATGCTATCAAATAGCATCACATGCTACGGAGAAATCTTTCATGAAAACAAGAGTCAATCAATGTAGGAAACTTCAATGTTGTCTTATTTTAAGACTTTTTTTTTTTTTTGAGACAGAGTTTCACTCTTGTTGCCCAGCGCAGTGGCCTGATCTCGGCTCACTGCAACCTTTTCCTCTTGGGTTCAAGTGATTCTCCTGCCTCAGCCTCCTGAGCAGCTGGGATTACAGGCATGTGCCACCATGCCCGGCTAATTTTTGTATTTTTAGTAGAGAAGGGGTTTCACCATGTTGGTCAGGCTGGTCTCGAACTCCTGACCTCGTGATCCACCTGCCTCAGCCTCCCAAGGTGCTGAGATTACAGGCGTGAGCCACTGCGCCCAGCCAAGACTTTTAAGACATTGCCACAGTCAGCCTAACCTTCAGCTACCACCATCCGGATCAGTCAGCAGTCGTCCATGTCGGGTAAGACCTTCCAATAGCAAAACGATTAGGACCCACTGAAGGCTCATTAGCAGTTTTTGGCAATAAAGTGATTTTAGGTTTTTTTTTTTTTTTTGAGACCAAGTCTTGCTCTTGTCGCCCAGACTGGAGTGCAGTGGCATGATCTCGGCTCACTGCAACCTCCACCTCCCAGGTTCAAGTGATCCTCTCGCCTTAGCCTTCTGAATAGCTGAGACTACAGGCACTCACCACCATGCCTGGCTAATTTTTTGCATTTTTAGTAGAGATGGGGTTTCGCTATATTGGCCAGGCTGGTCTCGAACCCCTGGCCTGCAGTGATCTGCCCGCCTCGGCCTCCCAAAATTCTGGGATTACATGTGTGAGCCACTGCACCTGGCCTGGTTTTAGTTATTTTTAGCTAAAGTATGTAATTGCTTTTCAGACATAACACTATTGCACACTTGATAAACTATAGAATAGTGTAAACATAACTTTTCTATGTACTGGAAAACCACACACAAAAAATTGTGTGATTCACTTTAGTATGGTGATCTGGAACTGAACCTGCAGTATCTCCGAGGCATGTCCATAGCAGATCTTTATTTATTCACATGCCTAGCAAAACGCCTGGTACATAGTAGATGCTCAACAAAAACGTACCAATGAGCAAATTCATTCATTAAATACACATTTTTGGAAACCACATTCTTGTATAACCAACAAACCAGGCATTTATGAACCCCTGAGCTGTGTTGTTTTTGGAGACTTTCAACAGCATGGCTTGGGCTTTTAAAAATGCAGTGACTGGCAAAGCAGATCACTGCCTTTCACTTGTTCCTTTCTATAATCCCTCGCCTCCGAATAGTTCCAATATCTGCATTAATTCAGGTCAATGAGCAACACAGTCGGTTTTTGGGCACTAACCAATCTTTTCAAAGGCATCTGCATTGTCACAGGGGACTCGGGAACAGGAGTCTCCAAAACCACAGTAATATTTTTACTATTAATAAAGATTATGCCCTTCTGCTCCCTCCTAACACATTACATATTTATCAATTTATTGAATGCTTGCTCTGGGCCATGTACAATGGCACCCTAAGTACTTTATTACAATTAATTCTCACATCAACCCATTAACTGGGTGAAGTCATTGTAATGATTCTCAGCTGAGGGTTGAAGAAACCGAAACTCAGAGGTGAGCTATTTTGCCCAAGTTCACAGACCACAAGTAGGATCACTGGTGCTCAAAGGAAGTTCACAACATCGCAGTCCGCAGGCTTGACTTCCAGCCCAGTGTTCTTCTGCTGGGACTAAATCTGCTGTCCCTGACCGACTGACTGTCAGAAGTTGACAAGACCCAGTGACAGAGCACTGAACTGCCAGCCTTCTCGTCCCTTCGCGTTGACAGCTGAATATCCCATTGACTTAGATGCTGTCATCATTAAGTTATAGGCCACAGCGTGGGTGAACTGGGGGAATGCAAAGGTGAGGGCTGAATCATGGGAGGGCTCTACAGGTTCAGTCTGCCCACTCATCTTGTCCAATTCTGGTCTCTGATCATGATGCCAGCAGATATTTTCTGGAAGCGATGACATTGACCTCCAGAGGATGACAGCATATTCTACTTTCTAAGCATCTGAGAGAAGCAGAAAAAGAGTGAGGCCTGGATGCACAGAAGGCTGGGGCTTTGGCCAGGCTGCATGCCATAATCCACTCACTCTGAATATTTATCCAGGACCTACTGTGTGCCTGAGATGGCCTGCTAGATGCAGAGACACAAAGATGCATAAAAGTCCTACCGAAGCTTGAACTTTGAAGGGGTTAACAGAAAACACACAAGAGGACAAAAACTGTATGTATTACTATAAACTGGGCAATTGCTATCAAAAGCCACTGTGAGATAGAGAATAGCTGTAGGACATCCAGCAATCTAGGATGATCAGGAAAGTGACATGGAAATTGAGGCACAAAGAAGAAGTCAGACTCAGCTGAACACATAGTAGAGGTCCTGGTACTGGAAACAGCTGGATGTTTCTGGAACCACAAAGAAGGCCACTGTGGCCGGACCTTACTGGACCACAGTGAGAGCAGTGGGATACTGGACTTAGGCATTCCATCCTTGTGTGAATTTCATGCCTACAACTCTTCATGTAGCAGAATCTATAAAAAAGGGACTCCTTCCACAAACTGCTTCCTCAATCTATAAAAGATAGGAAGGACAGGTCTAAGAAACAGAGACAGAAAATAAAGGAGTCAGGTCTTCTTGAAAAAGAGAACGTGTTTTTAATCTGTCCAAGGCAATATTTCTTAAAGCAGTTGGATCCCATGCCACCTTATTAAAAACAAATATTTTGTTTTGCCTTCTTTTG
The DNA here is from genome assembly GCF_029289425.2 of Pan paniscus. Taxonomy (NCBI): domain Eukaryota; kingdom Metazoa; phylum Chordata; class Mammalia; order Primates; family Hominidae; genus Pan; species Pan paniscus. Next base: position 137,544,404 of record NC_073259.2, read on the forward strand.
TCTCTACAATGAAATCTGTAGATAATATAATAACCTGCTTACATGATTCAAAAGAGGTATAACTGCTTCATCGTATAATAATGAGTGAAAGGAAAGTGATTTATAACAAAGCAATGTGCATCCCACTCTGCAGGCGTCCAGCAGAGCTGCAGGACACAGTGAAGGGCCTGCTCCGTGTAAAGACAGATGCTGTGAGCATGACCTGGTGTGCAGTGATGGAATTTTCTGGAAAGTTGAACAACTTTTGAAAAAGTTCTAGACAAAGCAAAATACAATCTGACCTCGATTTAACCGGCAATTGCATTCCTTGACAATTTGACTGTATTAAAATTATGCAGAAATACTTCCTATTTATATAGAGAATGGAGTCAAGTTTTATGCTCACGTATTTGTAAGCGGGTGTTCCCTCTCCATCAGTATCCTGTGGGTGTTTGAGTACCATGTCGGGAAGCAGGACTGTGCTTTCTGTTGAATGGGACTGTCCTCCACACTGTGGGGGGTTTAGTATCCCTGCTCTCTGTCTGCTCATACCAGTTGGCAACACCCAGCAAATGTGGCAATCAAAAATAATGCCTCCGCCATATTAATAAAATACCCCCAGGCATGCGTGTGTCCATCCACATGGGAATGTACACACGGTGGGAGGAAACATTCTGGACATTTGTAGGGCTATTGCCTTTGCTTGGAAATCACTATGCTGAGAAGTATTGCTGTCAGGGATCAGAATGAAGAAAGAGACAAGAGCAACTTCCCAAATTCTACAAAACCAAGTCATCCACAGCCATATTTAAATATCATTGCGGACCCACTGCACATATGCCAAGTGACTCCCAACAGGCTTATCTCTGTCTGACATTGTTGGTGCCCCACACCTTCCTGAGGTCACAGAGTTGCTTGCGTGTGCCGAGCCTGGGGTCAGGTCACTCAGACACTGATCTTCCCATCACTCCTTGGGTCCAGGGGATGGCCCCTAATGCCCAAGTTCATGCTGAGGCTCAAATTCTCTACATTAAGAAGGAGGACCCACCTGAGCCTGCCAAGTTGAAATACCATAAGGCACGCTTTCTCCACCTCGACATTCTGGGAGAGAGATGTATTTGTGGTGGGGGCTGGAGTGCATTGTAGGATGCTCAGATCCATTAAATGGGGACCAGGCTTGACAATCTCCTGGCAGATAAAACCAATTAGGCAAAGTAAGCAAAGCTTAATCTCGCTTCAATCTCAAATGCCAGGGAAGCTTAACTCAGATTATTTCTTATAAATTCCTCCGATAATCACAAACAAAACTTACGCTGCCTTCCAGTATAAGATGATCAATTTCTACCAATCGTTTTTTGTCCAAAAACCCTGATTGTGACAGCCAACTTTTATAAAGGATAAACAACTTCCTCGTTCTTGCTTGATAATCCATGCCTCTTAATCATTTTTGGTTTACGATCTCCTGGTTTCAGGATGGTGCTTTTCTATGCACAAGAACTTTAAAAATTAGTTTCATTTGATTTTATTTTTAACAGGGATGTTTAGTAGCATTCCTGGTCTTTACCCATGAGATGCCAGCAGCAACCCCGTCTCCTTGGTCGTGACAATGAAAAATGTCTCCAGACATTGCCGAAGTGACACAAGCTGAGAAACACAGTCGTAAGATGAGACGTTTGATTTCTTTTGAAAATAAGGTAAGCTGACTCTTCAGTTCCTTTAAGAACCCCCTCCTCATCCTGTGTTTTGTAAGCTCAGCATGTTGAGATACGCCGCTCTCATCTAATGCTCTAGACCCAAGGGAGAGGCCAACGGCAAGACCAATACACTAGGCATTTGTTAAAGTGTCCCTTTTGCTTTACTTGGTCTCCATGCTCTATTCCAAAACTATCTGCTCCTCTTAAACCTTGGTTTTAAGGCCTAAACTTAGAGAGAATCATGTTAAAAATAGACAAACAGGACTGGGTGCGGTGGCTCACACCTGTAATCCCAGCACTTTGGGAGGCCGAGGCGGGTGGATCACCAGGTCAGGAGATCGAGACCATCCTGGCTAACACGGTGAAACCCCGTCTCTACTAAAAATACAAAAAAATTAGCTGGGCGTGGTGGTGGGCACCTGTAGTCCCAGCTACTGGGGAGGCTGAGGCAGGAGAATGGCATGAACCTGGGAGGCGGAACTTGCAGTGAGCCAAGATCACACCATTGCACTCCAGCCAGGGCAATAGAGCAAGATTCCATTTCAAAAAAAAATAAAATAAAATAGACACATACACACACACATATACAG